>NW_027529433.1:9561177-9586841 GCF_008692635.1 Crocuta crocuta
TGGGCAAGATCTGAAGCCCCAGAAAGATTTCAACTCATGCCCTCGGAGGGATCCTTCCCTCCCTCTCCTTTCTCCAGACCTTTTGCCATGTAACCCTAGTATTCTTCAGACAACTGAAGGTCTCTGGTCAGGGTGGCTCCTGCTGTAGTGTGAACCTCTGATGGTGAGCAGGTCAGACCACCGGTGCTTCTGAGGGCAAGGGACCCACTTCCTCCCTTCTCCCACTATACCTGCAGGTCATCCAGGGCAGATCTGCACACATTATGGATTCAGTTGGGACCCTTACTTGATGCTGCTAAGAAGCTACCTTGCTTCTTTCAGTTCCCTTCCCTTTTTTTTTCCTTTGTTCTGATGAATCCAGTGATCTATGGGCAAAACACGTTCCTACTCGTCTGAATGGTGAGTTCATCCCTTCCTTTTTCCCACCTGGTTTGGCTACCTGGTGTCTGGCTTTCCCTGTTGCAGAGGATGTCCCAGCAGGGATTGCAATTGCCATTTGCTGTGACCCTCTCTTTGGTAGGACACCCCAGTCGTCATTTGCCATACATAGGATCCAGTCCTTTTTCCCTTGGTGGGACAGCCCTGTGAGAAGTGGCAGCCCATCTTTCCCATTATGGGAAAAACCCCCTCTTCCTTCAGGCTTATCCTTGGGCTGCACTCTTAAAAACTGGAACAAATTTGACCCCCAAAGCCAGAGCATAAATGTCTCATCTTTTTACATAATGTTTCCTGGCCTCAGTATAAACTCCCAGATCAAGAAGTTTGGCTCGCCTCCATGGAACCCTTTCTTGTAATACTGTTTTCCAGCTTGACCTCTTTTTCTGGAACTCCCCTTAATGGCTGGTAGTCCTATATATATAAACCTTCATGGCACTGTCCCCCCAAATCTCAACCTCTACAAAATCTGTAGGATGTCCCACAGTAGAAGCCACACCTCCTTCCACCTTGGTATGGTTGGGAGTCAAATCTTTGTAAAGGATTTGTGGAATGGATGGGGCAGAGACCAAAACATGATTTTTAAAAAGTCATAAAAGTCATTTTTTAATAATCGCTACAGATGGTTGCCACACCATCTGTGAACAGATAATCACCAAATTTGATCACCAAAGACTTATTCCTCACCCATCTTGCCATCTCTCCTTGGGGTACTGGATAGAACTTGCTCTAAACTGGGAAACTAAATTTGAACCAAATTTGTTGGGTGAATTATTATTAATTAGAAAGGAGTGTTTGCACATTTCACAGGCCTTTATCTCTAGTTTGAAATTCGTTGATAACTCCTTCCAGGAGACCTGCAGTCATCCTGTTGATATTAAACACATCACAAATGCCCGGATGGGATACCAAAGAAAGATTAGGCTGTAAGGTATTAACCTCTCACAGACCTCTCCATTTATCTAGTTGATGCAAAGAGCCTGGAGGTAATTTGAAAACTTTTTTCCATCTTATCTTAAGAAGATAAATGAAATGAATTGAAATGTTGGAAAACTTATTAAGATAGTTTAAGGATTATTGTAAGTGGAAAAGTAAGATAACCTCCAGGAATCTCACTTTGGAAAACTCATTCATACACTCAACTCATGTGCCTCTTCCTTTTGTGCATAGTAGGGGCTCCAAGGACAGAGGGAGGATGAAGCCACATTGTCTTTGTGTCTCTCAATGGTGTAAGTGAAGCTGCTTCTGCTTAGGACCTTTTAAAGATCAGAAGGACCCATGCAGCCCACGACTCCAGATGTCCCCAAAGCCTGCACCTGAAGTTCTGGAGGAGGGGGAAGAAGACCTGAAGAAGGGCTTTGGGGCCATGTTAGATCTAGTTTCATCATCCCAGGCACAGGCCAGTGATGGGCTGCACACAGGGAGAAAGTGGCCTGTCCATCCTTTCCACAGCACCCAAAGTTACATTCAGAATAAAAGATCAGAAAATTGCCTCCAAGTTGCTTCTTCTCAGACATGTGAACATGAACATTTGGTGCCTAAATGGCCATGACAATTTTTCTTTTCCTTATTCATTAATGTAAACTAAGTTGAAAGAATACACATTCTCATAGGAATCCAGGAAGCTGTACTCATTTTGAATAAAATAGAATATAGGTTATAAAGGTATATAATTTTCCTGGTCTGAGCCTTGAACAAAAACTATTGTTTGCCTGGGACAAAACAATGGCTCTGAGGTTCCATGAGGATATTCAGGATGCCTCAGGGCTGACATGGAGCATAAGACTGCCTGCCCTGTCTCTGGCCTCTTGGGGCAGAGGGGCTACCCAAGCCAATCTCCTGTCTAGAGGGCAGGCTGGTTGGAAGGCTCAATGACACCCTCAATGACAGCTTGTATGTAGTGTGACATGGCTGCCAGCGAAGCTGAAGAGAGTCTCTGCCCATAGTGATGTGTCCTACACAAAGAGAAGCCAAACCTAAAAGCCAAAGATGGCTATGAAAGGGGTACTGAAAGAAACTGAGCAATTTTTACCACAATTAGTGGTGGGCTCCTGGTATGAGTGAGAAAGACAGAAAATGGGAAGGGGAACTCCAGGCTGGGTTCAGGCACTGTGGCCCCAACCTCAGCTTCCCCCTTTGGGGTGAAAAGCCAGGCTGAGCCTTAGGAGAGAGAGGGCTTGACTTTCTCCAAAGTGGCCTGCAGTGGGTTAAGAGACAGTGGTTCTGTGACTACAGTAAGTGTGAGGATGCTCTGGAACTGATAATAAGGCTTGAAATAAAATTATTCATGCATCTGTCACCCCTGAGAGAGAGATTTGCTTTCCCTGAGGACACAGGATAAAGACACCTCTTTTTCTGGGAGCTATATTTTGAAAGGTCTCTGGTCTGTATCTACTACAAGGAGCTGGAATGTCCCAAGGTAGCTGTGGTTCCTAGGGCTTGGGAGTGCTTTCTGGCACTTTGTTAGAGCTGGAATCCTGACGATAGAGCCAGAAAAGCAAGCAGCCTGAGGCACATATGGGAGCAAGCTGGGGAGATCCAAAGGATGGAGGAGGCAAGAGCAAAAATGTGTGAGCGGGAGAATGGGGCAGGTGCTGTGCTTTGCATGCTCCCACAAGCCCCACTCAGTGCGCAGGGAAGTTTGGTTAAAAACTGAGGACCAAACAGCAGGTTCTTACTCTTCACACAATAGGGTGAAGTATTAAGAAGCCTTACCAGTCTGTAGCCTCCCCTCAGGAATGAGAGGCCATTCTAAACTCTGAGAAGTTCTCATACCACATCCTGTGCTAAAAGAACCACCCCTTCCAAATACACACACACACACACACACACACCCCTCCCTCTTGCAGGGGAAGGAAAGAGCTTACATGTTTTCAAGCCCCCTGAGGAACTCTGAGGTGTGTAGTCCCACTGGGGAGTTAAGAAAGGTAGAGGGTAGGTTCTGCATCAATGAGGCAGAAGCGGCTGGACCCAAAAGTTACTGGAAGGAATGTCCTGAGTCCGGGAAGATGGAGGGCAGAGATGGGGGGATTGCGGCATGAGAAAGAAGGGTAGATTTGCACCAGATCATCGCATCCAGCCAAACCTCCTTCCCTTAGGGACATGTCCACATCCCCTTCCACACTAACTCCTTCTCTGACTTCTTACCCAGCACTTCAAATTCCTCAATTCAGAACTTAGTGAAATAGCCATGACCTCAGGAACGCAGAGGCTTAAAAAATCTTTTATAATCAACCTCTATATCCTGATTATGCAAGTTCTACTTCTGCATCTATTTGTCAAGACCCAAGAACCTTTTTAAATGGTGGCCATTCCTTCCAATCAAAAGACATAGCGTAGTAGAATGGATAAAAAAAACAAAATCCATCTATATGTTGTCTACAAGAAACTCATTTTAGACGGGAAGATACCTTCAGATTAAAAGTAAGGGGATGGAGAAATATATATCATGCTACTGGAAATCAAAAGAAAGCCGGGGTAGCTATACTTATATCAGACAAACTGGACTTTAAATTAAAGACAATAACAAGAGATGAAGAAGGGCATTACATAACAGTTACAGGGTCTATCCATCAGGAAGAACTAAGAATCATAAATATCTATGCACCAAATATTGGAGCTCCTAAATATATAAAACAATTAATCACAAAGAGAAACAAGCTCATAGATAAGAATGTGCTAATAGTAGGGGACTTCAATACTCCACTTACAGCAATGGATAGGTCAACCGGACAGAAAATCACTAAAGAAATAATGGACTTGAAAGACACNATGGATGTAGGGGGAGGTGGGATGGTCATGGAGGAGGGCACTCGTGGGGATGAGCACTGGGTGTTATGTGGAAACTAATTTGTCAATAAACTATTTGTAAAAAAATAAATAAATGGTGGCCATTCTTTGGAATTAATCCAGTTTTAGTATTAAACTTTTAAACTAAAGATAGATCCCAGGGTTGATATAAAAGACAGCCTCAGCAAAGTCAAATCCCTACCATTTAGCATTTTCCAAAGATCTATTCCTACTTTTACCTTTGTACTATATATACCTGTGTTTATGGATCATTCACAAGTACCTTACATTAAATTATGGATTAAGTTTCTTTTCAGCAGTAATGCAAATATCTAAAAGCCTTAAGACTCTCAAATAAATAACTTGTACATTCTTTCTACTAAGACAAATTTTACTGAATGTTGGTTTGAATCTTCATTACGAAACTGCCATCTCAATTGAGTGGCTGAAGTAGAAAACTAAATGTTAGTTGATTTTCAAAACAAGGTTTCCACTCTGAGCTCCCACTGTTCACATGTGATCACATTCCTTGAGAAATAAAACTTAAAAAGAGAATCCCTACTCACTGAATTAACTCCAAAAGATGATCTGTAGCCATAGTAACGTAGACATCACTTGCTTACCCATAAAACATGGAATAACTGCTTCTACATTCATTTATTAAGTCTATACCTCTATTTCCATAAAGGATCCGAGGCCACTCTTTGGAATATCAAGAAACATCTATTGCTACCTCACACATATAAAAATAGTTCACAGTAGTACTTAGATGTGTTCATTTAAAGTTATTTAGATGACTTTCCCAAAGGTAAAAAATGAGATATTTTTATGTGTTTACATTGTTTTAAAACATCAAATATAATTTTGTATATTGCCATGTCCCTGAATAATGTAACCCTGTGGAACTTGAATTGAAATTCACCAATCTTGACATTCACACTATCACAAACAAGCTAACTATATGGCTCTGCTATATGTAAAAGCCAGCCAGAACACCCAATGTCATGACTCCTTTCCTTTATTGTCTCAGGTGTTGGCCAGTGTCATACTGGTTCTCTGTCATCAGCATCAAGTATTGAAGAGAATCTTATCAGCTCTCTTTTGATTTGGCTGGTTGCTATGTATTCTACTGTAACTGGAACTCCATCATTGCATACCCTATAAACCAGCTTTCTTTCTCATACCCTCCCCCTTTTTAGGGTCTCTTCCTCAAATTTACCTTATCTCAAGTATCTTTCTTTTTATTTTTAGTATCTCCATTTTAAAAGTTTTTTAATGTTTATTCATTTTTGAGAAAGAGAGAGACAGACCACAATCATGGGTGGGGCAGAGAGAGAGAGACACAGAATCCAAAGGAGGCTCCAGGATCCAACCTGACAGCAGCACTGAGCCCGGTGCAGGGCTCGCAGCCACGAACCGTGAGATCATGACCTGAGCTGCAGTTGGACGCTTAACCAACTGAGCCACCTAGATGCGCCTAACTATCTCTTTCTACGTGATTATTTCATTTTAACGTTTTGTCAGTTTTCTGCTGCAGCTTCCGAGATCATTTAAAATGTGCGTGCTAGTGACAATTACCAAACTGCTAGGATGTTAAAGGCAGAGATTGGAATTCATTTTATACTGGCCCTTCTCAAACTACACTCCACAGAAAACTAGGTTCCTCCAAATTTTACATGTGTTATGAAAAAAGGTTTCATGGTTAATATGGTTTGTGAAATACTGGTAATAATTACACACATTAGCATTTAAATTTTTTTAATGTTTATTTAGTTTTGAGAGAGACAGAGTGTGACCAGGGGAGGGGCAGAGACAGAGGGTGATAGAGAATTTGAACCAGGCTCCAGACTCTGAGCCATCAGCACAGAATCCTACGCAGGGCTCGAACCCACGAACTGTGAGGTCATGACCTGAGCCCTGAGCTGAAGTCGGAGGCTTTACTGACTGAGCCACTCAGGCGCCCCCACATTAGCATTTTGAATGCCTCAAGAAGTCCTACAGTAAAGAAATTTGCTTCATTTGGATCAAACCAGCATTTCCCAAATGTACTTGCCATAGTCCAAAGCACCCCCACCCCCACTACTTTCATGAAATATAGTTTGGGACACACATGGACCTTGCAGACTATTGGAGTAGATAGTTATTATCCAGGTGAAACAGACAAAGATCTATTTGTAAACAGAGATAATTACTCTTAAGACCCTGACTTAGGCTGGGGGTTGGAGAATATTTTCCCAAGGACATTATTCTTTGGCTGAGACCTGAGTGGTGCACAGGAGTTAGCCACCTGCTGGTGGGGTGAGGAGACTTCCTCAGGGCAGGTAGTCCAGCCTTCTGTCTTACTGGAAAGGCTCCGAGGTCAGCTCAAAAGACAGGGATTGGGAAAGGAGATTTCATTCTCGGTGACATATGGCCATTCGTTTTCGTCTCGGTAACACTGAGATTTCCTTAGAGAGAGAAAAGGAAGAACAGTGAAGCCACTAAAGCTTTTTGGGGAAACAAAAACCGTCACAGAATTAGGAGACAGCTGGGATGTGGGAGGTGGTGGCTGGAGGGAGTAAGGAGGAGATGCCAAAGATAACACTGATTTTTATAACAGGGCTTGGTTATTTTTACAAATGATTGTACAGACTGTTCAACTGTGGTCTATAAAACATAGACTGTCACTTGTCAGTAGTTGCAGGATGTTGTGTGGTACAAACCTCAAGAGCTTAGCCTGTTTCCCATCATACACTTGTTAACTGAATGCTGAAATTATCCACCTTCACCCATGAATGGACTAAACTTAGTATTTAAAGGATTGAGACCAGGTGAAGGAGGCATTTACAATTAAGGAAGAAATTATAGGTTTATTTAAAGACCAGAAAGTTGAAGCTTCTTTCTTTGATTTTTTTTTTTTAATTTTTTTTAAGGAAGATTATCTGAACACTGATCTGAACACTCTGCTCCCTCTGGCAGGGCATTTAGTTTTGAGAAATCTTATATTTCTAAGCTCCCCTAAATGTAATACAGTATAGTAAGCCAGACCTTATGCAACATTAAATAGATGATGGTAGTTCACTGGGAGTGACATGAATCTTGATGATTGACCAACAGAGAACTATTTACACATGATTTACTTTGGCACAGGCATCTCCTAGCCTGGGAGATCAGAAGGTCAGAAAGTCAGGAATCTGGGGGAAAGGAGGGAGGGGGCACAAACAAAATACTTGGGAATGCAAGTAGGATGAATTATCATAAGAGAATAGGGTCTCCAAGGGTTGAAGCTTAGGGGAGAGGCCAGAACCAAGAGCACTAAAAGAGACTCTATTGCTTTCAAGCAGTGGCAAGCCTAATGAGCACCCTGAGATTTCACACTGCCTTCATGGTTGAGTGTTCAGTGCCATGAGAATTCCTCATCTCTTAGCAAATCCAGAACTACTAGATCGGCTCTGAGGGTTCAGGGAGTAGAGTCAGAACAGGGTTGTGGTGCCAGAGAAGGCCTTACAAATGAACTCTCCTGGCTTGATTTTGATCTTTGGGTTGGTGGCATTGTAGAGTTGACTTCTGACAGTGAGCAGTAAAAACACAAAGTGGAAAGCTGTCTCTATGGGCATGCCCTGGGGGAAACATACTGAGTTTGGAGTTGAAGTTCAGAGAAATCTGTGATTTAACTGTCAATATCATGTGGTCTTCAGAGTGTGGGCTTTGGAATCAGACTTAATTTGGAATCCTTTCTCAGCTACTTAGTCAACTGCTGCGTGAGTCAGGGTCCAGGCAGTACAACAAAGCCATCCCAGTTAATAGAAGAAACTGAATACAGTAAACTAATTACAAATGGAAGGAAAGAGATGAAAAGCTACACAGGAGACAGTGAGACCACCCAAGGATTAGCAAAAGTAGGAGGCTGCTCTTACTTCTAGATCTAAGGGGTCAAAGAGAGGACTGGGTTGCCCAGCGGGAGCCTGGAACATCTAAGGAAGGCACCCTTATGGGATCTAGGACATGAAGAAGATGCAATCACTGACAGAGATGCTGCCTAAAGCACAGAGAGGGAGAAATATCCTGGATTTTCTCTTCTTCTTGCCGTTTCATTTCCTGCCAGTGGACCTCTTTGTGAGACAGAAGCCAATTGGCAAGGGAGCATGGGAAGTGTAGTTTGCATAGCCAGCGAAGCAGGAGAGGGCTGGGAAATACTGATGAGAGCCAACAGACAAATGACCAGCTCAGGACTTATGTGATCTAGCTGCTTGGTGTCTCATAGCCCCCAGTTTTACAAATGGGAATATTATTCCTACCTTTTAGGGTTGTTGGAAGGATTAAGTGACTTAACATATGTTTCAGTTGTAAGAAATAGTCTCACTCAAATAAGCTTAAGTAATTGGAGTGGCAGAAAGGAGACAGTCATAAAGACATCTGTGGAACCAAGGAAACAGAGGTCCGAGGCTGGGGTTAAGCTTCATAGTAACTGGGGTGAAGCCGAGCAGCCTCTGGGAAGACAGGCTGGGTCTCCGGGAAGCTGAAATCAGAAAGACTTTCAGAATCTGGAGCACTCCTAGGGATCTCAGCGGTACAAGCTACAGAACTGTGCTTTCCTTTCCTGCATTACTATGACTCCAAATCTCTCCATGGGTCTGCTTTCCTCTTTTAGCTATCAAGCGGCATCTTCAGTCTCTACTCTTAACTTCTCAGTTTTGTGATCTCAGAGTTTCTGCTTCCTCCTGACTTCAGCTTGATCAATCAGAACCCTTCTGTCTCCTCTCAACCTCAGGATCTTTTGCCTTTACTTAAAAAAATTTTTTTAAATGCTTTTATTTATTTATTTTGAGATGGGGAGGGGCAGAGAGAGTGTGTGTGGGAGAGAGAGACAGAGAGAGAGAGAGAGAGAGAGAGAGAGAGGATCCCAAGCAGACTCCATGCTCTCAGCACAGAGCCCGATGCAGGGCTCGATCTCACTACCATGAAATCATGACCAGAGCCAAAGATTTAGATGGTCAACAGACTGAGCCAACCAGGCACCCCAGGATTTTTAACCTTTAGTTTCCACTGATAACTGTTTTTTCTCTACATATGTCCCAATTTAATTTTATTGGAATAAGAATCTTATGGGGCCAAAACAAAAAGAATCTTCTTTTTTGTTTGATAGAACTTTTCACTTTAGTTCCCCTCATAGGAGCCTTTGGGTAAGGTGCCCATGCTTGATCTGGTTAGAAGTTTTGGTGGGAGTAGGTCAGGGTGATATGGTACAGAATATGGCTTCCTAGCATTGCCTTTAGAATGGGCTGATGATGGATAACTAGCAGGGGACACACTTTTGTCCCTACCTTCTCTGGGGTATTTCAGTTCCCACAACCCCACAGGAGCTAGAATTATTTCCCTGTTCACTGAGGATTAAGACATGATTGGTCTTATCTTCAATTTTTTGTTTCTCTTCTGATTATAAAACATAGATATAGTTATCTTGTTCTGAAAATGGCCATGCTTTTTGATTTTGTTTTTTCCTATTTTATATATATATATATATATATCATGCAGTGTCTTGGAGGTAAAACAAAGCCTCAGTATTTGAACTTACAACACAATTTTGACTAGAATTCATACCGATAATTTGTACAATTTATGAGTAATACAAAGCTGGAAGTTATCTAAATTGTTTTTTTAAATGTTTATTTATTTTTGAGAGAGAGAGAGAGAGAGCATGAGTGGGGAGGGATAGAGAGAAAGACAGAGACAGAGACAGAGAATCCCAAGCAGGCTCTGCACTGTCAGCACAGAGCCCAATGTGGGGCTCGAACACACAAACCACGAGATCATGGCCTGAGCTGAAATCAAGAGATGGACACTTAACTGACTGAGCCACCCAGGTGCCCCTCAAAATTCTTATGAGAAACACTTTTAAGAAAAATGGGTAGCCTAGTAAAGAAAAGAGGAAGATGAAGATAATCTAGTTCACAGACTGAGGGAACATGAAGATGTTGATGCTACTGAAGTTGTCTGGAAAACTAGTATCCCAGGGAATCTAACTCTTGGAATAGACTGTTCTAGAAGAAGGTGGGCTCCTTATCTGAAAATAAATAACCCTTTCATAAAAATAAAACAAAAAGAAAAACTCACAAACAATAACAATAAACTCAATCAGCCACCCAAATACTGGTATTGGTGAGCAGATGAACTGAGTGACCAAGAGAAAATGAGCTCAGACAGAGACAATTTTAGAGATGGAGAAGAAGGTGAGTCACTGTCATAAAATCATCAAATCTTACTTGTCCTCCCATCTGCACCCAGAAACACCGGGCCTCAAATCCCAAACCACCTAACACAAAAATCATGAATAAACCAGGACTAGGCAATAAATGGAACCATGCAAAATAAAAAAAAAAAAAAAAAAAAAAAAACCACCACAGNTCTAGGGAGACAAGGATTTCTTGGCACATTTCAGTTTCTGCAATAGAGGAGGACAGAAGGGAGGGGAGAGGCAGAAGTAACTGATTCAGCTCTGTCCCACACTATTCAGGAGTCGAGAACAGTGCCCCCAACCTGGCTGTGAAGGAGGACATAGTCTTTCCTCAACCTTCACCTGGCCTGTCACGCCTTACCCCTATTGTTTACCTCTCCAAAGCTTTTGGGGAGCCCTCTTTCCTTCTGGAGTGGGAACAGGACAAAAGAGGACTGAAGATGTGGCCTTGGTCTTGGTGGTCTCAAGGGCAGAAAAGCAAGGGTTTCAGAGGATTAGGATGTCCAGTGTGGGACATTCCCTAGGCCCGCTTCCATTCCCAATGCCCATCAGGCTTCTGGAGCAAACCTAGAGAGATTAAGGAGAGAAGAAGCTACCTTCAGGGATGGGACAGTCCCCAGTTGGGAATATTCTGGCTGGACCTGCTGACTGGAGAAAGGAAGGCTCATTTAGGGCTGCCCGAAAAGAAAGGTCTCAGCTGACGTTTATGGGGTTGTTCTTGTCTTCAGACAGGATATTGACAAGCTGCCTCCTAAACTATTATACTGGGTCTGAAAAATGGATCAGATCCTGTGTCAGACAGGACAAGTCCACGTGAGTTGAATTTAACAGGAGGAGTGGAGGGTTAGCTGGGGACTCAGGAGACCTGGGTCCTGAGACCCTCTCACAGTATGACCTGAACTTCTTTTTCCCCTTCAACAAAAGGACGGACTAGAAAAGATTATTTTTAAAGTTCCTCCAACTCCAAACTCATTCACACAGGTAGGGGGAGGGAATGACATACCCAGGGCTTAGATGGTGGTTCAATTGGAAGGCGAGGGAGCAATTTAAGTTTAAAAATCAAAATGACAAAAATGGCAAAGAGAAGAAAGGACCTGACTTCACTCCTCTCAGAAAGATCAGGAAATTTTAGATCTCATCAAAGTTTTTTCTCTCTTCTCAGAAAAAAAAAGATATAGAACTTTATTTTACTCATAATCCCTTCCAAAGACTTCAATAGGTTAGCGGCCTCTGTGTGGCTACTGGTTTTCACACTGAAAGTGGGAAATCTTCATTGAATGATCTTAAAAGTGTTGGTATGAAGCTCACAGATGGCTACATTCTGGGAAATTACAGAGGTAGTGCTTAATGCTTTTGTCCTTTACTGTTTATTGAGATCCATCCGCTCACCTTCTCTTTCAGACAGACAGTCCAGAGCAAATGCCTCTTTAGATTCAAGATGTTAAATTCATTCACTGTTCACTTAACATTTGTTGAGAGCTGCTATGTGTTGAGAGCTAGCACTGAGGTAGATGCTGGCGACAAAGGAGGGAACGAGACCGTGGACCTGTGTCCTGTGGACATGTGTGCGTGTGGACAGAGCACAGTCTGCAAACCAGAAAGCAGGAAATAAGTTATGTGATGATGTCTTGTGATAAGAGCTGTGAAGGAGATAGAGGGCTTCAAGAGAGTCAATGGGGGTGATGGTGTGCCCATGCAGGTGCTGGGAGGCCAAAGGTGCTCCTCTGAGTGTGTATTCAGAAAAGGTCCCTTGGCACAGGTAAACTTTCATCTGAAATCTGGAAAGGGTACAGATCTGACCCCAGGTGGAGGAAAAGTGTTGTGGCCTCCGGCAGGTGAGAGTGACTCATGGTAGGAAGTGATGGAGTCCCTGAGCAGCTCGGGAGATGGATATATATACTCTTCCCCCCACCGTGACATATGGAAAATACTAATTTGTAAGATTCTAAGTTCATATACATAAAACACTGGCAGAAGCTCTGTAAGGGGAGTCTGGGGCCCTCAGCAGGCCGGACCGCCAGCAGCACAAGGGGCTGGCAGAAGTGGGCTTGGCGTGTCATCTCTTTCAGCACAAAGACCAACCAGGGATTTGTGTTTGCAGAGTTTGGAAGTGGAAAAGTTTCCGCTTTTTTATTTTTTAAATCCTTCTATCAATACAAGTCCAAAGAATGGGAAGTAGATTAAAAAGGTAATAGTTAACCTTTCTTGAACCTATTATGTGCCAAGCTCTTTCTAATTATTTTACATGTTTATTTTAAGCCTTGCTTTGTCTCTAAGAGGTATACTGTTATCCCAATTTTACACATAAAGACAGGCACGGAGGCCCAGATGCTTACCCAAGGTCCCATAGCTGTGGGACTCCAGAGCCCAAATGCTTAAGCCACAGTCCACACTGTTTGAGAGGTCAGTGTCATATAAGGATTTAGGCTGGCACATTAGAAAGGAGAGGTAGATGTTCTCTTTCTTTCTGGAGTTCTTTAAGACATGGTCAATATTCCATCCAAAAGTGACATTTCTAGGCCCCATCATATATACTAAATTAGAGTGTTGAGGGATGGAACTTAGTAATTTGCATTTTATACTGTGGTCTAGTTGATTCCAAATGCTATCCACTAATGTTTCAAAAGCACAGATGTAGGTATTCACAGTATGGAGCCAAGAGGCCAGAATCTGAAATTCTTCAGTATTAACTGCAACAGTAACAGAACGAGAACAACAATAATACCATTTCTTGAGTGACTTCTTTGGGATAGACATTATATTAGGTGTTTGCATGTATAATTATATTTAATTGTGATAACTCTCATTTTACAAATGAGGGAATTGACTCAAAGAGATCAGTAACTTGTCTAAAGTCACACAGACATTGAGTGGCAGAACTGATGTTCAAAACCCATCTGCATGGTCATGTTCTACAACATCATACTTGCTATCTATAATTCCGTAGGGTCATTTGTGGATTGTAAGATATCCAGATCACTCTAAAAATTTTTTGTCTCATCTCAAAATATAACCAAATAATTAAATGAAATCTTTCTAGATTTATGGCCTTTGGTGAATTGTTTAGCCTCTCATTTTCTTATTTGTAAAATGGGAAAAAGTAATAGTGCCTACCTCATAAATCGGTTGCAAGGATAACATGAGACAGTCCATGTAAACTCTTTTTTTTTTTAACGTTTTATTTATTTATTGTAAGAGAGAGAATGCATAAGCCAGGTAGGAGCAGAGAGACAGAAAGAGAGAGCAAGAGTGAGAGCGAGAGAGAGGAAGAGAGAATCCCAAGCAGGCTCTGGACTCTGAGTACAGAGCCCAATGCAAGGCTCAATCTCACAAACTGTGAGATCACAACCTGAGCCAAAATCAAAAGTCAGAAGCTTAACCAAATGAATTAACTAGGTGCCCCAGTCCATGTAAAGTCTTTAAAGAAGGACTCAGCACTTGATAAATATTCAATAAATGTAGCTGCTATTATTAATACTGTCATTATACTGTCCCAACTCTTCCTGAAATTAATTTGCACAATTGTTTGTTTAATGCCAGAATTTCTGACAACCAAGACTGACTGCTGGCTTCCTCTCAAAATTCATCCTAGTCCATGAAAAGCAAAAATAAAGAGTCCTCAAAGGTTGTCACTGACCATCCCTTGCAAGATATCATTCATGGTACAACACTTCTCAGCTCAGAACCCTACAATGGCAGCTACAGTGCTTGGCATGCATCTACCAGTTCACCTTCTCATTCTTGCCACCTTTTCCTTGTCAGGTAAACTTACACTTGTCATCAGTCGTTAACATCTTCTCCATCCATCTATCCAATCTTTCAGCAACTATTTACTGATGACCTGTTCTGTGTCAGGCACTCACTCTCCCAGGCAGTGCAGATGCAGAAATGAACAAAACCAAGATCCCTGCCCTTTTGGACCTTACATTCTAGTGGTGGCTGAGAGACTGACATAAATTTCCAGGGAGAATTGCAGCAAGCGAACAGTCCTTGAAGCAGAAACGTTTAAGTGTGGCTGTTACAGGTTGAGTGAGGAGGGATAGTAATGGCAATGTGTTCAGAGGGATGACATTTTGGCTTAAAAAAATTTTTTTTTAATGTTCATTTACTTTTTTTTTGAGAAGGAGAGAGACTAAGCATGACCAGGGGAGGGGGAGAGAGAGAAGGAGACACAGAATCTGAAGCCAGCTCCAGGCTGTGAGCTGTCAGTACAGAGCCCAGCACGAGGCTCGAACTCATGAACTATGAGATCATGACCTGAGTCAAAGTCGGATGCTCAACTGACTGAGCCACCCAAGTGCCCCTCTTTGGCTTTTGCTCTGAGTTAGAAGGGATACCACTGGAAGGTTCTGAGCTGAGAAATAGTATGTCATGATTGATGTCTTCACAGGAATGTTCTAGATCCTTCATTAAGAGTAGACTCTAAAGGACAAGGTATGATGTAGAGTAACAATTACATGACTGCTGTAACAAAGCAGGGTCATTTAAAGAGGAAAGAAACCTTTCATTAAATAGATACGGGGCAACTCATCAAACAGTTGAGAGGTCTGACCACCAGCCCCACCACAGTGTAGAACTGGCTCTTCAGTGCCCCCCTCTCCACTGCTGGCACGGACTCTTCAGTGCAGTAGCCGCTCCTGCCGTGTTGCCGCTGCTGCCACCCCATCTGCTACAACTGCTGCCTAATGCCATCATGCTCCACTTCTGGTCACTGGGCTTCCAATTCTGTCTGGAGGTCACCTTTGATTGGTGGAGGCTGCATCAGGTCCTTATGCCTGTATCCTAGCTACAAGGGCAGCAGGCAAAATGAGTGCCTGACACTTAGCTTCTGAAATGGGAGGTGGGTGATTCCCAAGCATAGGACAGGGATTCAGAATAACTGGCCAAAAAGGAATGACATGTATCTACCACTAGTGGGTTCCTTTTGTCCCTTAGTCCTTGTGCTTCTGCCTGATTGCGTGCCAAATGGCAGTTTGCACCAAGTCTTCTCAGCTTTTTCCACAATGGCAAGAGCATTAGCATGTCAGTGTTCTCATGGATATCCACACTACACCCTCACAACACTCATGAGTCAGCTACATAATGAGAGTCATGGTGAGATGTTTTTTCCATACTTTTCCATCATTCTATAGCATTTTGCCTATGCCTTCACTGAAGGCATATTGATCCCCTCCTGCTCCTTTCTTATCACTATAATTGACAGTTCAGAATGGTGCAAAAATGGGGAAATTGAAAAGAGATGTGTGGAGTCAAGGACGAGTAATAAACACCCTGGCATTCCCATAGCTGTCAATATTTTGACCTCAATCACTCTGTCATCAGATGATTCATGTTATTTAATGAATCAAACATGTGAGATGAACAGAATTTAGAATCTCCCATTCCTCACTTATCTTGGAGATACTTGACAACCAGGCACTTGTCACATCCCCTAAAGACCTCTTTCTCTCCTCTAGCCCATTTTCTATTTAAATTCAATATTAATAGGTACCCTATGACCTAAGAAGAACTTGCAGGACTTTCAAACCCAGAAGCTAAAATGGCCCCAAAAGGTTAATTCGTCTTTTACTTGCAAAAATATCAACTCAAAAATTAATATTTGTCAATAGTTATTAGAAACTGGGAGTATATATTTCCCTCTTCCACTCTTGTTTCATATTATGCTTTCAATCTTTACCCCTTACTTATAGCTCTCAGTGTTGTAAGTAAAACCTTGATGGAATTTTAGGAGACAGTTTCCCCAGTAAAATAAACTGGGAGCTGCTAAAAATGCCTACAGGTTGGAGACACCTGGGTGGCTCAGTTGGTTAAGTGTCCAACTCTTGATTTGGGCTCAGGTCATGATCTCATGGTCATGGTCATGATCTTGGGCTCTGAACTGACGGCACAAAGCCTGCTTGGGATTCTCTCTCTCTCCCTCTCTGCCTGTGTACTTTCTCTCGCTCACAAAATAAATAAATTTTAATAAATGCCTACAGCTGGGCTCACTCAAGATGAAATAAATTAGACTACCCAAGGATCAGCTCCCCCACATCTCCTTTATTCTAATATGCACCCAGGGGCTGAGAACCCCTGGTTTAGACCTTGGAAGCATCTGGATATTGAATCAAAGAACATCCAAATGGGGCTCAGCTGGTAAATGACCTTGACTCAGAACTAGACCTAGGGATGTGTCAGGTGTAAAGATGGTATAGGCTTTATGAGAGGAAGGGATAAGGTATTAACTTGGCGCTGTGGGGGGTAAAGAGACGAGGTTGCAGGGGAAACTGTCTTTCCTTCCATGGTCATGCTGTTCTATTCCTGAAGTGTTAAAAAGCTAAGTTTCACCCAAGGGTCCAATTAACCTAAAAAACAGGCAGATGACTGTCTCAAATTAATCAAACAAGATGGAGTAAAATGGGTCAGAGAGGGTGGGCTTTGCCAGGGCTAGAGGGACACCTTTGGGGATGATAACAGAAGAACTATCTATCGGGTTGTGTAAGACTTTGGTTTGGAAGGCAGTGCCGCAGTGAAGGTGGCATTCTGGGAAGTCCAGCTCTGGGAAGCAGCAGTGGCAGAAGCCGCCACGAGGACCTGCAGGCCTAGGAGCAGTGATGTAGGCTATGGGGCCTGTGCCAGCTGCTGCACTGGGAGGGGCTCCTGGGAGCACCTGCTGGTGTAATTTGGGAAGCCTTTTTGGCTTCACTGCCTCCAATAATAATAAACTGCTGCTGTGTTTATTAAGCCCACAGGGGTAAGTGCACGCTTACAATGAACAATGCTGAATGACACAAATGCATTCTTATTTAAGAATCATTCAACGCCACAGGATAGAAGATATTATTCCTATCTGACAAAGAGGAAAATCAGAATCAGAGAATTCAAGAAGCTTGTCCAAGGCCAGCCAGCCATTAAAGGCCAAGACTGAAGTCAAACTGCCATGTGAATGATCTCTGAGCTCGTGTCCTTCCTTCTATATGCCCATGAAAGGGGCATATGCTGCATGGTGGAAGAGTCAGTACCTTTGGCTTGACATCCTTTTCCTTTATGGTTCAGCTCAGGGAAATGACCTGGGGCTCATGGTTGCCTAAAATGTGCTAACCAACGTCTGCCTTTTATTAAAGTTATTCAGCAAATGTGGGCCCTGACTGGATGAATCTATGGTTTTGCATTTTTGTACTTTATAATTTCCTAGCAAACATCTTCCTGAAAAATTTCTTGCATGTCAATATTGAACTTAGAGGAGAACGGGTTTTTCCTATACCAGCCAGTATTGGAGACGTCACATGAGATGACCTGGGGACTCAGTTTTAGAAGAGCTGGGGCAGGTAGTGAGTGTCCAGGAAGGAAGAAGCCAGGGGTCACTGTTGGCTCCTCTTCCTGATGACTGTGCACAGATGCTATCCACCCATGACCTCCAGAAACAAAGCATTTAGACCCCAAACCACTGTAGCCAGATCAGCTGTACCCAGTGAACCAACTTTAAGTCTCTTTGGAAATTCCCTGCATTTAAAACTGGAAGGCCCTTATAAATCTTATTTTGCACCTGAGAACATCAGTCCAGAAGGATTTTCCTGAAGTCAACCAATCAGTAGCTGGTGAGGGTCATTACTTTGCGTTGAACCCAGCAGAAACTACAGAAACACTTAAATGAGAAAAAAGAAAGCTTAAGAAAAAAGGAGCATATGGCTCTTTATGTGTTTTACAGTTGAACTGGGGAGACTCAGAATGACATGACAGATCATGTGAACTGCTCAAAGTGCTGCAGTCCTTCAGGGATGAGGGATCCCAAGGAAGAAGGTGGTCAGAAGAGGCTGTAGGGGAAGTGGAGATGTTACCAGGAGAGCCTGTGGCTGACTCTGCAAGGAGGGGAGCCAAGGGCAGACAGACTCTCTCTCTTGGCCTGAGGAAAGGAAAGAGCCCCACCCTCCAACCCTACCTCTGTCCTAAAGCCCTAGGTCCTGGATAAAAGATGGCTCTATGGGGCGACCCTTCATTCCACCAGCAGAGTGTAAGCTCGCCCTTGGGGCACAGAGGAGCTTAGGATCCTGGCAGAGCTTCCCTGGCCACCCAGCCCACGGTGGCTTGGCCTCTCCGTGCTCCAGGCTCCATACAGCCACCTCCCACTGTCCTCTCCTCCCACTAGATTGGTCACCTGCTGTTGCTTTCACAGCTATGAAACCATGGAAGGCCCAGAACATGCAGCCTTTTCCAGTGAACGGTGGGGGTGGAGGGGAATGAGGGATGAGGCATGAGTAGAGAGCTGGTGCTCCCCTCCCACATCCCCCACACTGCCTGGTCTCCTCTCATCCCTGCCTTGCCTGGTCCAGCACATGGAGGGCCAAGAATGAAGCCCTGCATGCAGCTGGGCTCATGTGGGCACTGCAGTCAGTCCTCTTAAGAAGCAGATCTTGCAGCTGAAGGTGGTGCTTTCAAATCCCAGTTTCATTATGTATCTGTGTTTCCTGTCTACTGGACCCAACTAACTGCTATTCATGCTGCAACGTGGGAAAATGATGCATTCATCCCTATTCATTTAATCACAGTAGTCACGATATTGAAAGGACAGGCTCACAAGAGAAATCCAGGAATAGGGCTGTCAAAAGAATGGGAACAAGACAACCAGAAAACACAGCCAATATTCCAGAAAGCTGAAGGGGCATCATTACCTTGCTTTGCAGCCTTGGCCTCCTTTGCAGGGCGTAAGGGCTGGAGCCTCTACCTCCACTCCTTTTGCTTTCCAGTTTACAGGAAAAAATAGTCTCAGTCACTTATCTAAGTTTTGCTTGGTTTTGCACTTCAGAGCCTCCACTAAGGGCCCCAAGGCTCTTCTAGAAATGAAAGAAATCTTTTTCCTCTGAAGTTTTCATTCATTCATTCCACAAATACTTACTGAGTGACTAATATGTGCCAGGCGTTGTTCTAATGAACAAACCTAACATATTCTCCCTCTAAGAATTTGCATTCTCATGGAAGAAAGGGAAAATAAAGAACCTTATAAATACATAAATCACATGTTAGGTGGTAATGTGGGTAAGGGGAATCAGAGTGGCAGGGGGGGGGGTGGCAGGTGAGAAAAACAAGGNAGGTGGGAATTAGGTCATGTGCAGATTAGCTGCCACTGTCCCAGGGCAGCCTTTCAGGGCCACTTCTTTGTGTTAATCAGAGCTGGAGACCCTTGCAGAGAGGTTATCGTTTACTTCTAGAATGGGATGTGAATAGACTCTCCATATTTATAAATTTTACAAATTTTAATTTAAAACTGGATGTTTGTACCTCTTAATCCTTTTCATTTATTTCACCCATCCCTCCACCATCCTTTCCTGTGGCAGTCACCAGTGTGTTCTCTGTTTTCAAGAGTTTGATTTGTGGGGGGTGGTTCCTGGCTGGCTCAGTCAGTAGAGCATTCGACTCGGGATCTCAGGGTCATGAGTTTGAGCCCCATGATGGCTGTAGAGATTACTTTTTTTAAACGTTTGGTTTGTTTGTTTTGTTTTTTAGATTCCACATATAAGTGAAATCATATGGTATTTATCTTTCCCTGGCTAACTTATTTCACTTAGCATAATACCATCTAGGTGTATGTGGGGGGGTATCTATGTATATATATATGTCTGTATATATACATACACATGTAACTCATATCTTATTTTAAAAAATTTTTTTAATATTTATTCATTTTTGAGAGACACAGAGAGAGAGAGAGAGAGGAAGACAGAATCCAAAGCAGGCTCCAGACTCTGAACTGTCAGTACAGAGTGCAATGTGGGGCTCAAACTCACAAACCACGAGATCATGGCCTGAGCCGAAGTCAGACGCTTAACTTACTGAGCCACCCAGGTGCCCCTCATATCTTATTTATCAATTCTTTATTTATGGACCCTGGAGTTGCTTCCATATCTTGACTGGTTACAGATTGATAACTAGTATTGAAATTGAATCAGTAATCAATAAACTCCCAGCAAACAAAATCTAGGACCAGATGGCTTCACAGATGAATTTTTTTAATGTTTATTTTTGAGAGAGAGAAAGAGACAGCCTGCAAGTGGGGGAGGGGCAGAGAGAGAGGGAGACACAGAATTTGAAGCAGGCTCCAGGCTCTGAGCTGTCAGCAAAGAGCATGACACAGGGCTTGAATTCATGAATGACAAAATCATGATCTGAGTCAAAGTCAGACACTTAACTGACTGAGGCACCCTTTTTATTTCTGAAAGAGAGTGAATTTTACCAAACTCTTAAAGTAAATACACATTTTTCTCAAACTATTTCAAAAAATACAAGAAAAAGGAAAGCTTCTAAATTCATTCTACGAGGACAGCATTACCCTGATATCAAAACCAAAGACACTACAAAAAAGAACTATAGGCCAATATCCAGGATGAACAAGATATAAAAAATCTCAACAAAATATTAGCAAACTCCATACAATAGTACATTAAAAAAAACATTCACCATGATCAAGAGGGATTTATTCCAGAGAAGCAAGGTGGTTCAATATTTGCAAATCAATCAATGTGATACAGCACATTAAGGAGAGAAAGGATAAAAACCCTACAATCATCAATAGGTACAGAAAAAGCATTTGACAAAATACAACATCTGTTGTATCTGTTTGTAGCAACAAACTGGGTTTAGAGGGAATAGAAATTAAGAAAACAATCCAATTTACAGTGGTACCAAAAAAGATAAAACACCTAGGAATAAATTTAACCAAGGAGATGAAAGACCTATACTCTAATGGAAAGATATATCATGCTCATGGTCTGGAAGATGGAAAATGTCCATATTACACAAAGCAATCTACAGATTCAATGCAATCTCTATCAAAACACCCATGAAATTGTTCATATTTTAATAGAACATTATAGCTCTGTTCTCCCCAGTTTTCATGCTTAACCTCTGGAGAGCTGGGGAAAGAGTTGTGATCTCAGAAAACAGGTAGGAAGGTAGGGGGTTGGTAAAGATCATGAAAAATAGGGAGTTCTGTGCTAGAAAAACAGAGGTTCTGAGGTTGGCTGGTGAGAAAGCTGGTGTGAGGGGAGTCCAGCTTTAGGGTAGGAAAATCCTCTATATGGTGTGAAGTCAAGAAGCACATTTTAATAATCCTAAATTAAATTTCTCAGTTGGGTTAATAACAACAATGATTAACACTGCTGGTGTTTACTGAGTGCTTACTTTGCAGCAGGAACTGTGCATAGGTTTCATGAGTAACGTCTTAGTTTCTGAATTTTCTTCAGTTTGAATGCCAATGTAAGCTCAGTGATAGAGAACTTGGTTCTGTTCACTGTTGTGCCTGAAACGATGCCTGGCACATAAATGGTACTCATTAAATGAATGAATGATTGCATCCTGGAGAAGAGTTTCAAGGTGCTCCTGCTGTGGGCTTTACGGTAAGCTGCGGGCTTTTTAGACCTTTCACATTCTTCAGGGTACAGCAAACATAATAATATTCCTCTTTCTTCTTATTAATCACTCTGCATATGACACTAGTCCTTATTGGGGCCGTGTTTCTTTTCTTTACCACCTTCCCCTGTGCCGTGGTGGCTGAGCATTTAGAGAAAGAAAAAAGGGGGAGGAGTGGAAAAGAAAACCTTATCTTGCCATTCATGCATTACCTCATTTAGTTCTTATGACAACCTAGTTTACAAAGAGGAAACTAAGACTTAGAAAGGTTAGGTAGTTGCTGGCTTCTCATGGCAAGTTAATGTCGAGAAGTTTCAGACTGTACAGCTGTGCTCCTGCTCATGCACTAGATGGTGGGGCAACAGAAATGCATGCTCTCTATTTTGCATTGCTCTTCTTTTCTTTCTTACCCTACCTCCAGGGATAGGGCGGTGTTTAGGGCAGGTTCCTTACTGTTTGGGAGGATTGTTTAAAAGCATGCCAACTCCTTTAACAATGAATTCAAAACAAGGGACCACATTATTTTATTTCTTGGAACTGGGCTGAGTTCATTATTGCTTACAGTTGGCGCACTGCTTGAGGAATACTGGGCCAGAAAAGTAATTTGGGGACAGAGTTTAGGTTATCACTGCTTGGCCTATTTACCTCCTTTGAGACTGTCAAGGAACAAGGGTTCATTAATGCCTGTTATGTACTTGGTGCTAAGCAAGTCACTAAGTGGAGAGGGCCAGAACGGATGAAAATTGCAGCAGAAATCCTCCTACTCAATCTGACTGCACTGATGGTGGCAGTTACTGAGGAAAAAATTTTAAAAAATGATACCACCTAAAAAGTTTTAATTGTACAGATATATCTCCAGTAACATGTAAACACATGACTTAATATAAATATGTATATACATAATTTTACTTGCCATCTTTTCATCTAAGGCTAAGACCTTTGCTTTAATTATGGATAGGCTCAATGAAGTTCTATGTTGTCTTTCCGGAATAAATCACACTCATAGAGAATCATCTACCACTTCCAGTTTTGATTTCTTTCAAGTGAATCAACAATTTAAAGACAATTTTTAAGTAAGCTGAGTGCAGAATACTTATAGATTTTTCTGGTATTTCCCCCTAGTCTTCTAGAATTGTCTTTATCATATCTAATTTGATAGTGAGGTTTTTGTTATGTGTGAAATCCAACTTTATGGGTCTTCTCAAGGCATGCAAAATAGTTTTTTGTAGAAACATTATTTTTTTTCTATTCATATGCATTGAGTTTACCTATAAATTAATTAGATTATTAAGTTATAATAAAAGCACTCCTGGTTTAAACAGATATGGGAACAGAATGGCAAGCTGAGCGACCAAAAAGTTGGAGCTGAAGACTCTCTGATGGTCTGTAAGTAAGCACAGCTATGAGGAAGCAGTAATTATGATGAAGCAGATAAAGGGCTGACTGAGGGAGGGTGAAGAAGTCCAAATGCAGGGAGAAGCAGGGTCCGTGGGGATCCTGTGATCCAGAAAGAGGAGGGAAAGCTGATTGCTTAGGCCATCTTACTTCCTGATAGTTTCCAGTTCTAAACTGTGTTGTTGTTTGTTTGTTTGTTTATTCTAAACTGTGTTTTAATAACATGGATTCTTTCAGTGACTTCCTCTTTTTCCTAGGGTCATGAGTGGATCTTTGTTCCTTAAAGCCCAAAAGATGGGAATACAAAAGGGACCCTCACTGAATACCATGTAGAGGCCTCCAGAAGACTGAGGTGTTTGGGGCTGAAGGCTTCCAGTCTGCTCTGCTCTTTGGGTTACTGCTACTTTTCCTTGGTTGTCTTCTGGGTTTTCCCAAGTCCTTTCTCCTCTCTCACAGGGAGTCTATTTCTTCCTGAATCATCAACATTTCTAGGCTTTGCTCTGGCTTCTCTCTTTTGCCACCTGCTTCTCACTTTTCATCACTTTTTCATGCTCCTTCCAGTTTTCTCTCACCGAATTCTCCTGAGCTTCTGTATTTTGATATTCTCCATGGCTGGCTTTTCTGATCTTTTGAGGTCCTGGTCTCCTGGGAATGTACTGTTGTCTGCGGGAGGAATGATTGTCTTGTGTCTTCTGTAACCTTCAAGGTTTGAATCTTTCCAAAGTGTTCACTCCCAGAGGCTTTTGGGGATGTTTTCAGGTTTGCAGATATTGTGGAGAATGGGAGGTACCAGATGTCAAGAGTAATATCAGTTGGCTCTTAATGCATTATTATTTTATTTTGGCAGCAAAATCTTGCCTCTGGAGTCCCCTGCTTATTTTAAAATTAGTTTGCATTCCATGAGCTCAAACTAGTTGAGCTGTGGGGGGCAAATGAGCCAAGATGTTTGTTGTGCTAAATTTCAGGAAAAAGTCAACCCAAATTAAAAATTGACCTCAGGTAATGACCAAAATAAATATTGTTAGATAATTAAGAACTGATGATAATGCTGATTCTAATGCTATCTAGAAAACACCTGAACTCAGTATAAACAAGCAAAATAGAATAAATCAGAAGGAGAATTTTCAACTTTCCAAATACCCAGTAAGCAAATATCCTATCAGGAAATCTCTTACAGTCCATTTTCTTGAGAGACTGGAAAATCTATCCTTTGTCTAGTTTCTGGATTCCCATGGGGCTTTTATACCTGACATAAAGGTGAAACTAAGCATCATAGTTAAAAGCATGAGAATGGCCTATTTAAAAGCATGAGACAATAAAGTGACCTAACATCTTTAAAACACCATTTTCTCCTCCATATGGTCTTAGAAAGAAAGTGTGGAGCAAATGGGTTCAGAGCACAGCTTTCTGTCTCCCCTTTCCCTTCTCTCACTTAAACAAAGTAGAAATCTAGACCTCTCACTCATTCCAGATCTTACTGTGGAGTATTATTACTCTGGAGTGTAAAAGACTTCTGGGTACCAAACAACCCAAGAATGCATCCTTTCTGAGAATCACACGAGAGCAAAGCAAAAAAAAAAAACACTGGGAGGAAATACCAACGTGTGGCTCTTTGTTTCACTCAGGGGAAAAGGTCATGGTGAATTTTTATCCATCTGTCCATCCATCCACTTACCCACCCATCCATCCATAAATGTAGCTTAGAATTTAAATTTAGATGTAATGTTTGCCAAGGGACAAGTATTTATAGGTTTACTTGAACTGATAAAAATAAAAAACAGAAAGCCACATATGAATGAATGAAAGTAAGTCTGATTTTGCTAATCAATTTTCATGAGGATAGCTTTGCCAATCATGTAACGTGGTGGATATTTTTTATAAATTGTATGAGCAGCATCCCTCCTCATCAGGGAAATACAAATCAAAACCACACTGAGATACCACCTCACGCCAGTGAGAGTGGCTAAAATGAGCACATCAGAGAACTCTAGATGCTGGCGAGGATGTGGAGAAACGGGCACCCTCCTACACTGTTGGTGGGAATGTAAACTGGTACAGCCCCTCTGGAAAACAGTGTGGAGGTTCCTCAGGAAACTAACAATAGAACTCCCCTATGACCCAGCAATAGCACTGCTAGGAATTTACCCAAGGGATACCGAAATGCTGATGCATAGGAGCACATGTACCCCAATGTTCATAGCAGCACTCTCCACAATAGATAAAACATGGAAAGAGCCTAAGTGTCCATCAACAGATGAATGGATCAAGAAGATGTGGTTTATCTATACCATGGAATACTACATGACAATGAGCAACAATGAAATCTGGCCATGTGTAGCAACATGGATGGACCTTGAGGGTGTTATGCTGAGCGAAATAAGTCAGGCAGAGAAGGACAAATATCATATGTTTGCACGTATAGGAGGATTAGGAGGAACTTAACAGAGGA
>NW_027529433.1:9587962-9595383 GCF_008692635.1 Crocuta crocuta
AAACCATGAGAGACTCTTGAATGCTGACAAAAACTGAGGACTGATGGATGTGGGGGGGAGGGGGGAATGGTCATGGAGGAGGACACTTGTGGGGATGAGCACTGAGTGTTATGTGGAAACTAATTTGACAATAAACTATTTGTAAAAAATAAATAAATAAATAAATAAATAAATAAATAAATAAATTGTATGAGCAAAGCTTAAACTTTCAAAGTTAAAGAAATTATTTAAAGTATTAAACAATTAGAAAAAAAAAGCCAGCAGAAGGGCTGGCTCAGTGGGTAGAGCATATGATTCTTGATCTCAGAGTCATGAGCTCGAGCCCCATATTGGAGGAAAAATTAGCATTTATTTGTGGGGGTACCTTGGGGGCCTGGTTGGTTAAGCATCTGACTCTTGATCTTAGCTCATGTCTTGATCTCAAGGTTCAAGCCCCAGAATGGGCTCCACATGAGGCATGAAACCTACTTAAAAATAAATAAATAAATAAATAAATAGCACCTGCATCGTTTTTTTTAAATTTTAATTTTTTACAAATAGTTTATTTTCAAGTTGGTTTCCATATAACACCCAGTGCTCATCTCCACAAGTGCTCCCCTCCATTCCCATCTCCCTCCTCCCCCCCCACACCCATCAGTCCTCAGTTTGTTCCCAGCATTTAAGAGTCTCTCATGGTTTGCCTCTCTCCCTTTCCCCCACCATTTCCCCCCTTCTTCTCCCCCATGGCCCTCCATTAAGTTCCTCCTAATCCTCCTATACGTGCAAACATATGATATTTGTCCTTCTCTGCCTGATTTATTTCGCTCAGCATAACACCCTCAGTGTCCATCCATGTTGCTACACATGGCCAGATTTCATTGTTTCTCATTGCCATGTAGTATTCCATGGTATAGATAAACCACATCTTCTTGATCCATTCGTCCGTTGATGGACACTTAGGCTCTTTCCATGTTTTAGCTAGTGTTGAGAGTAGCACCTGCATCTTTAAAAAGTATGCCAGAAATTCCACTTTCTGATTTAACTGATGATAAAAATTTTAGATGTCACCTTAAAAATGTGTGATTCTGTATGGTGTTTTCCAAAAATATTTTATCCTGGGTACAGCAGAGCAAAAGAACAGAATATAATTGGTATGAAGAATGGTTACAGGAGTGATGGTATTTTGTTTAGAGAAGATAAAGAGAGGTGTGACTTGTGAAGGGTATGTATGGGGGAGGTTGTTCTCAAACAATTCACTGCAATTCAACAAATACAATTATTTACTTTGTGCAGGACAAGCTGCTAAGGGCATACATAAGTGAGTACATGCTAATGACACTGCCATGTCCTTAAACCAGGTTAATTTTACTTAAAAAAAAATCCATACCATGCTTCGTTTTGGGAGGAAGGAGGTGACTAATGAAATAAAAACAGTGTATCACAACCCAAATAATGCTGTGAATCTTAGGAGTGAGCCATCTTCCTAGTAACAAAGATCAGAGCAATGATGGGCAGACCTGCATCAAAATTTTAAAATATGTTATGGCAGGGTACCTAGGTGGCTCAGTTAGTTAAGCAACTGATTTTTGATTTTGGCTCAGGTTATGACCTCATGGTTCCTGAGTTTGAGCCCCATGTCAAGCCCTGTGCTGACGGTGCAGAGCCTGCTTGGGATTCTATCTCTTCTTTTCTCTCCGGTTCTCTCTCTCAAAATAAATAAACAAACATTAAAAAAAATACAATATGATATGGCATGTGCTAGAATGCTATCACTCTGCATATGGTCACAAACCAAACCACCCAAGTCCCCTATTATTCAGTATAAGGAACATATAAATCCTGCATGTTTAAGCAACATTAAGAATGAGTGCAAAAGTCAACAAACCACAACTACACACAACATGGGTGGCTCTCACAAAACTAAGTTTGAGTAACAAAAATGACATAAAAGAGTATGCACCATATGACTGTATTTTTTTAAGCAAGTTCAGCAATGGGCAGACTGTCATGGTTAGAGTCTGTCAGGGTCATGGCTATACCTGAGGAGGCAGAGGGTGAAAGGGCATGAAGGGCTCCTGGGTGCTGGTCACGCTCAATGGAAGGACTTGGATGTGTATAAAGCTGACTGTTATAATCTGTGAGTACGTATGTTACACTTAAAATTCTAAAATGAAGAAACAGCAGTAGTCTAGTGTTAAATTAGTCCTGGGCGGAATGATGGCCCTGCTGGTCTAGATAAGTGGACCTAAAAAAGGAAATAGGAATAGACACCTTGGATGGTGGGAAGCAGTTGCATGGTGTAGGACATGGGGCTGTGGGTTCAGAGTTCTGCTGGTGCTGCTTCTACGCTATCAGCTGCAGACTTCCTTCTTCTCTGCACCCCATTGCAAGGGCTTTCAGACCTCTGGCTCTTACTTAAACTGTACATTCTCTATAAACTTGAACTGTACATTCTATATAATTTGGAACACATCTGCTGGGTCAGAGGCACGGCCATATTCCATTTCCACATGTGTGTTGTGTCGTACAAACATCTATTCCCTTCGCTTTCAGTGGAAATCCGAAGGAGCCAAGAGAGAGCTGGGCAGTCAGCTTCACCAGCTTGAGTGACCTGGTTAGAAATCTCTCCTATGAAACCTAATGGGAGGAGCTCAGGAATTTGAGCTCCTAGACAGCCGGTGGTGATTTCACAAGTACCACAGGATGACTTCGTGTGATGAGCAGAGCAGGGAGGGAGGGGCAAGCCTTTCCCAGAAACCTCACGGGCAGGGTTACAACGAGGTATACGAATGGAACAGCTTGGCATGCGCAGGGCTGAGAATTCTTCCTTTTCGAAAACGGTGGCGGATAGATTAAGCCCTGTGCCGCTCCACAGTGCTGTGCAAACATGAGAAATCGCCTTCCAGTTTTCCCAGAGGCGACGTCGCCAGATCCGGACTGGATGCCGCTCCATCCCATCAAAGCTGCTGAGGGCCGCTGGGATGGCACAGGCCCCAGGCCAGTCTGGCCTGTCTTTGGGCGGGTCGCCGGCTTGGAGAAAACAACAGGCCTCAACGTGACAGTTCCCACATTCTGTGCACTTGAAAGGGAAATCCTCTGGACTCTGACTGGGCTCCTGGGGCTCAGCCCTGGCCTTGCCCGAGGCTGCAGGAGGAACAACAGTATGGAAAGGGGGGTCGTGGCTGTCACTGATTCTTCGGGGGATCAGACACGTCTCCCTTCCTGCAAGAGTTCTGTAGCCTGAGCTTCCTTGTTCCTGCACCTCCCCTCCCTCCCTCTGTGACTGATGCCACAGAAACCTGGCCCACCTCACTCCCACCTCCTTCCACTTTCTACTGGACATCTCAGCAGAGGGCTCCTCTAGCCTCACGATCACTCAGAGGTACCCCCCCACCCACCCCCGTTGGCTACTCCTTAAGGCAAATCAGCACCTACTCCTTCTCTGCTCCATTCTCTCCTGCTCTTTTGTTCTCTGAGATGCTCATTGTGAGTTTCCTTCCCACTTCTACAAAGGCAGGGGACAGAGGAAGGCCAGCAGGGGGCAAAGGGCACTAGAGCTGACTCAGGAGACAGAAGAGCATGTTGGCTTTTGCCACTGATGTGTGTGACCTTGGGCAAGTGGTACAAGGGACTCCTCTCTGGGCGTGAGTCTTCTCATGTGTAGATGGGGTGGGGGCCCTGTGCCAGAATCCCTAAGTTGTGCCAGCAGTGGTGCCCTGGGGAGCGTAAGGAATAAGACTCCGTTCTGGCTCTTACAGACCTACTGAGAAACAGTCTCTGTATGTCCTCAATGTTCTCATTCTCTTCCTCTCTCTGTCTCTGACTTTGTCTCTCTCACATACACCCCTAGAGGCTGGATCAAAATGTTTCTTACTCCTGACTCACTCCTTGCTGTCAGATGTAACCTCACGTCCCATTTTATTTTTCGAAACCTGGAGAAACTGAGGCATTAACTGAAGGCTGGTTTTCTTTTGCTGTGATAGATGTCCACCTAATTGCTGGTTTCTCTGTGGGGAAATGGCCTTTGTCCTCACCTCAAGGCATACGAAGGACATTATGGCCAGATCTAGAGAGACGGCAGACAAAGCCAATCAGAGACTTACAGAGCGGAGTTTGGCAGAACTGGGAACAGAAGTGCATTAGGGAAGGACATTGGGGTCAGTTTGAATTTTTGCAGAATTCCCTTAACCTGCTTCCTACTTGGTTCCTTATCACTTCTAACTTTTGTGCTCAAATACGACAGTCTTCTGATTAACCAAACTCAGATTCTTCCTATATTTGTACCTAGACTCTGAAATAATGTGAGCATGTTTTGTTTATAAATTTTTAATGTTTTATTTATTTCTGAGAGAGAGATAGAGAGAGAGAGAGTGCGCGCGAGAGAGGCAGCATGAGCAGGGGAGGGTGAGAGAGAGGGAGACACAGAATCAGAAACAGACTCCAGGCTCTGAGCTAGCTGTCAGCACAGAGCCCGATGTGGGGGCTCGAACCCATGAAGCGTGAGATCATGACCCGAGCCAAAGTTGAACGCTTAACCGACTGAGTCACCCAGGTGCCCCAATGTGAGCATGTTTTGATTACTCTCAAACATCAAGGATTAACTAGAATAAATATTTCTTCCTTTTGTAACCATTTATATGGAGATGGGGTTTTGTTCAGGAGTAGGGAATGAATATAAATGGGGATATCTGTATGAATACTCAAAATCCTAACCAAAGAGGATCTCCAGTTTGTTCTGGACCCAAGACTAATATAACCTAAGGGTTACCTTTCTATCAGAATAGGAAATATATTGCTTTCCATTAGGAAGGAGAAGAAAATAAATATATCTTAGTGCATGCTGTGTGCCAGGAACTTTACATATGTTAATTTATTTGATCCTGCCCATAAATCTCTAAGGAGATATTTTACAAATGAAAAAATGTGAAGAGAATACATAGCAGCCAGAGAGCCCAAACCAGAATTGTCACCTATACTTTGAAGCCACTGTTGCACTCCTCAAACCATCTTCTTTTACCACACTTAATGTTTTAATTTTTTTAAGTTTATTTATTTATTTTTGAGAGAGAGAGAGAGAGAGAGAGAGTTCACGCAATAGGGGAGGTGCAGAGAGAGAAGGAGAGAGAGAGAACCCCAAGCAGACTCCACAGTGTCAGCACAGAGCCTGACACAGGGCTTGAACCCACGAAGCTGTGAGATCATGACCTGAGCCAATATCAACAGTCAGACACTCAGCCAACTGAGCTACCCATGTGCCCCTAGTCTAGTTTTAATTTTAATTTCAGTTTTTTTTGCTTAATGTTTAAGAGTTTAGATAGTGTCATTAGCTCAATTCTGACCACTGAATCTCTATAACCTTCAGGGTGGTCAGTTCTAAAAGGGAGATAGTAAGTTTACCTCCCTCACAGGTTCTTTTTCAAGACTGAATGAGGAAATAAATAACGCAAAGATTTAGCAAACTGCCTCTTTAATTATTAGCAGTAACTCCATTACTCCTTTGTAATTTTTGTTTTTTGCTTTTCATGTAAATCATTTGCCATTATTTTGAAACTTCATTGGCTTAGCTCTTTTTTATTTTTAAAGCTTTAAGTGGAATATAATTTACATATAATAAACTGTACCAACCAACAATGGGTCAGGGGGTTAGTTGCTCCATAGCTTTACCTATTCATAGTATTTTCAGTCTTCTTCATTTTTGCCATTTTAGAGGTTTGTAGTTGTAGCTCATAGTGATTTTAGTTTGCATTTTCTGATGATCAGTGATGTTGAGAATCTTCTCATGTGCTTACCTGCCATTGCTATGTTCTCTTCTGTGAGGTGACTGCTTAAATCTGCCTATTTTTAATTGATTACTTATCCTCTTGTTATTGAATTGTAGGAGCTCTCTATATACTCTGGTTCTTCATCAGATATATGTATCATGAATATTTTTCCCAGAATGTTACTTGTCTTTTCTTTTTCTTAGTGGTATTTTCCAAATCAATAAAGTTATAATTTTGATGAAGTCCAATTTAAAAATTTTTTCTCTTACAGTTGTGTTATGATATTTAATGTTAGGATATTGTAAAGTATCAATTTTTATGTTGGCTACATGTCAAAATGATAATATTTTGCATAGAGTGGGTTTAAATTATTAAAATTAATTTCATCTTAATGTAGAAACTAAAATGTATTAAATGACAGATGTGGCCCACACTGGTGGCTTGCAGTGTATTTCTCTTGGACAATGCTAGCCTAGATGATCCCATTCTCACTGCTGGAGCCATTTGGAAAGCAGGTATTATGAGTTGGGATGATTTAGTGTTCAGGTAACAGAAGCTTCAGCTCAGAGTAGAATAAATAATAAAGAAATGCATTATCTTGTAGAGATAACAGAGACTGAGAAGTGCTAGGGTTGTTAATGATGCTCAATGGCATCATGAGGGTTCAGTGCTTCTCATTTTTGCATTCTACTCTCATCTGGCTCAGCTCAAGGTCAGTCTGTGTCTGTGGAAGTCCCAAAATTCACATCTAGACATTTTCAATGTCCAGAGGAAACAAGAGGATTCCTGTCTTATCTCTTTTATTAAGAGTGAGAAAATCTTTCCCAGGAGTCCCTCCTGCCCCACCTCTGCCCCCTGCTCTCATGATTAATTGGCCAGAATTGGCTCACAAATTGCATGCTGAGCCACTCGCTGGCTAAATAATTGGATACTGAATGGCTTGGAGTAATCTGGAGTGAGATATCTCTTGGGGAGAGAAGAACCAGCACCATGACAACAGGAATGGCCACTGTGGACCAAACAGCCCCTAATGTTCTTGGACAATTCATGGAGAGGGCACAGGGCCACTACACATTCTACTATCCCAACCGAACTGCTTTAGTCTGGGCAACAAAAGAGATGCTGTTATGTTTGTATCCCTAGGCTACTGAAGCTTAATAAATAATTTTACATAAAAAGACAAACAAAGCAAATAAAATCCCGTAGCTCAATGTGGTGAATTGGAGAGCACACTGTATCCTAACCAAGAAACTTGGTTTTAAGAATACCTTGCTATGCAGCACTCTCCACAATAGCTAAAACTTGGAAAGAGCCTAAGTGTCCATCAACAGATGAATGGATCAAGAAGATGTGGTTTATCTATACCATGGAATACTACATGGCAATGAGGAACAATGAAATCTGGCCATGTGTAGCAACATGGATGGACCTTGAGGGTGTTATGCTGAGCGAAATAAGTCAGGCAGAGAAGGACAAATATCATATGTTTGCACGTATAGGAGGATTAGGAGGAACTTGACGGAGGAACAAGGGGGAGAAGAAGGGGGGAAATGGTGGGGGAAAGGGAGAGAGGCAAACCATGAGAGACTCTTGAATGCTGACAAAAACTGAGGACTGATGGATGTGGGGGGGGAGGGGGATGGGGCTGGAGGCGGGCACTTGTGGGGATGAGCACTGAGT
>NW_027529433.1:9595491-9609706 GCF_008692635.1 Crocuta crocuta
ACAAAAAAATATTTGTAAAAAAAAAAAAAAAAAGAATACCTTGCTATGGTACCTGTGAAGTTCCACTAACTTGTTGGGGCTTGAGCTGGTCAACATTTCAAATGAATGTCCAAAGATTTTGAGTTGAGACAGCAAAGGAATCACAAGAGTATTTCTCTCTACTCTATTAGTACAAACACATAGATGTGGTGATATAAATGGAATATAAAACATAAAAAAAAAAAAAAGATATCATACTAAAGAGTTTGGGGCCAGATTCCAATGTGTATGTGTGTGTGTAAGATGGCCGGGGGTGGGGGAAGGAGATATTTCCATATACCACCAAGCAATTCTTGGGATACCAGCTAGCTGAGTCTCCTTCAGTTCAACTCAACTCTGATACTGTTTACCTAAAGATAGATTCAGTTCCTACAGGGTAAGGACTGAGTCCCACAAGATTGCCCCCACTCCATTTCAGACACCAATTACAAGTCCAGATCACCATCAGTACTTCTGACCAAGCTGCTATAAATGAGAGGTTCCTGTGACTCTCCCCCACCCTCTCCAGGTTCAATTAATTTCCTAGAGTGATTCACAGAAGTAAGGAAACCAGTTTACTCGCTTGATTACCAATTTAGTATAAAAGGATATAACTCAAGGGGTGCCTGGGTGGCTCAGTCAGTTAAGCATCTGACTCTTGATTTTAGCTCATGGCATGATCTTATGGTTCATGAGTTTAAGCCCCACATTGGGCTCTGCACTGACAGCATGGAGCCCGCTTGGGATTCTCTCTCTCCCTCTCTGCCCCTTCCTTGCTTGCTCTCTCTCTCTCTCTCAAATAAACTTAAAAAATATATATATATAACTGAGGAATAACCAGATGGAAAAAATGCACGGGGCGAGGTGTGGGAAAAGGAGTCAGAGCTTCCATGCCCGTTCCAGGTGCTTCATTCTCCCTGAATCTCATGTTCACCAACCTGGAAGGCTTCCTGGTTTGAGGCTTCATTACACAGGCGTGATTGATTCAATCATGGTGAATGGCTATTGATCCAACTCCAGCCCCTCTCCCCTCTCTGAGGGGAGTAGGACTGAAAGTTCTAAGCCTCTAATCGTATGGTTGGCTCTAATGGCATCCAGCTCTCCTTCTTAGGTGCTGTCCTCGTTAACATAACAAAAGATACGTTTAAGGTCTCCTCACAGAGGAAATTCCAAGGATTTTAGAAACTGTGTCAGAAACAGCAGAGGAAAACCAAACACACATATTTCTTATTATATACCACAACATCACACGTATTCAGAAACAAAAGGAAAAATCTCTTTTTAAAATAAAAAACAGCAAATGTTGGAGAAGTTGAAGTCATGGGGCATGTGGAAACTAGGTCCCCTCAGAGTTCCTTTGGCAATGGGGGCCATGTGAGCACTGCATCATGGTGGACCAGTTTTGTGAGTTAGGCAGGGTGCTGGGAAAACACCCCCAACCAGGAAGCTGGGGCTGAAGTAGCTGTGTCTAATCCCCCACCCCCACCCTGGTGATGGCCAGAAATGTCCCACTTGCACAGAGACCCCCAGACTGGAACTAGAGTCTCTGCCTTCAGAGTCACTATGCCACAGGGCTCAACCCTTACAGCCCAAGGACCCAAGGCCGCTCAGTTCCCAGGTAGCCCTAAGGTCCATGTCACTCTCCAGGTGAGCCCCAGTGATCTGGCTGTTAACTAGGCCTGAGGTCTTCAGATTTCTTTGTCATTATAATCCCCCTCCTGCCCCTACTCCCCCACCCCTACCCAATTAATTATTCGAGCATAGAGCTCTAAATGTCTGTCTGATTGTTCACAAATTATACACACAAGCGATATTCATTATAAAACATACACAGAAGAAATCTTTTTATAGGATGAAAAAAATGTAGTGAAACATATGTCATGGTTTTCCACTAATTATGATGGTCCCCTTCCATCATGAACTGATATCAGCTGTTACTACTTGAGGTTGTCATCCACGACATAGGGTATAAATCTAGATTTCCAACTCCTTCTTGATAGTGTTTAGTATTTCTGGCAGGCTTCTTTGCAGATCTGATTACATTATCACTGTTTTTACTTTGTAATACGGTTGAAGGAATAGGGAAAATGTCAGCTGTGCTGTTTTCTTGTTCTTTGCTTCAGTTTGCACTATTAATATCCTATTCAATTTGTAATTTTTTTGGCAGGCATCCTTTGAAGCCAAATGTCCAAATTATTAGTTGGCAACACACAAGCTGCATTAGGCTGCAATACACTGAGAGCCAGGGAAGGAGTGATGGCGTAAGGGTCACCCATTTCCCAGCTTTCCCTCAGGATAACTCCAGCTCTGTTTGAACTGTGGCCATCTTCCACGTAGACTAAGTGAGGGCATCAGTGTCATAAGGTCTATTAAGTGTGGATAAATCTAAATTTTTGATGGGCAGGATAAATGTGAATAGCTTTGGAAGTTTTGTTCCCTCTTCTATAGAGACTAGTAAGTTGCATTTTTCATTTGCTAACTCAAGTAAATGATTATTGTAGATTCTAGCAAGGGCATGAACAGTCATAGAAAGGGGCATATATTTCACCTTTAACTAAGGCCCCTCTATCTCTAACATATGTCATTCCCATATGCCATCTCAGATATCTTGCCCAGTAGCTGATAGGGGTTTAAGAGAATTCAATTTTATTTCAGCAGAGGGCGTCCCTTCCTTCCAGGAACGTGATGAGCCCTTAGCAACAAGAGGCTATCTTAAGACATGGGACCTAAGAAAAGAGATCATGAGAGCAGTCTCTTTGTCTATAAGGGCTGAATGAAGCTCATTCTTTATCCAACTGAATATCCTCATTTCCTGGGAGGACTCAGGTCCTGAGAACAGTTCATGATTCCATGGTTAACTGATGACTAAGCCAGCACCTGAATTCAGGCTCCCTACCCTCAGCCCAAGGCACTCTCATATTCCTCACAGCCCTCACACATGCACTTGTTAAGCAACAGTAACCCTGGTCCATTTCCATTTGATGTGATTACCGATATATTTGGGTTTTAATCTATCATCTTATTTCAAGATTTCAATACATCTTACATCTTCAATAATTCTTTTACTTCTGTTTTCTGACTCCCTTTGGATTGACTAAGATTTGTTTATCATTACTTTTTTCCCCTTTATTATTTTGGAAGATTTCTACTAATTATCTCATTTTTAGTGGTTAGCTTAAAAACTTTTTTTGTTGCTATTTATTATATTTTTAACCTTGCACTGTTAAACTTATTCAAATTTTTTCCTGCATGTCAGACTTTGCAGCTGGATCATTTTATTTTATCCTGAAAGAGATCTTTTAGAATTTCTATATCAGTATATATTGTCTTAGTATATATATCAACATATAATTCTAGTCCCTATGTATATGTCTATACATATAGGGAAAAGAATACTAAGCAGGCAATTATTTTCTTTCAGCATGTTAACAACATCATTTACTCTCTTCTGACTTCTATTTTTTTTTAATTTTTCAAAAATATTTTTATTTTTATTTTTGGGAGAGAAAGAGGATCTGAAGCAGTCTCTGAACTGTCAGCGGAGAGCCTGATATGGGACTCGAACCAGTGAACTGTGAGATCATGACCTGAGCCAAAGAAGGATGCTTAACCAACTGAGCCGCCCAGGTGTTCCTGACTTCCATTACTGATTCTAGAATTCAGCTGTCAATTTATGTTTTTGAAGGCAATACATCATTTTCCCTATGGCTGCTTTTAATATATGGTATAGAGACAGTTAAGGGTTTTTTTGGCTTTCTATGTTTTTACTATAATGTATCTGGAAGTGCTGTGTAAATATACTGTGTAGAATCTATTAGGCTTCTTGAATTTATGGAAAGATGTCTTTCATTAGTTCTGAGTATTCTCAGCTATTCTATCTTAAAACATTACCTTTCACTCTCGCTTTTCTTCAAACATAGCCTTCAAACAAGAGTTTTTTCCTCTCTTCTTTAAACAAAGCAAGATGGTTTTATAGTTTATGGCTAATAATTCCAACAGACATTATCTCCAGTGCTTAAGGGCCTATTTGAGTTGTCTGTTTTTCTGCTGGTTCCTGCTCAATGTGTTTTGTTTTCTGATAATGACTGGTGATTTTTGAAAGTGTGTTGGACACTGTATTTTAAAAATATTTGTAAGAATAATTTGAAGTTTAGCATGATAGTATCTTCTTCCAAAAAGGATTTTAATTTGTCTTTGCCAGACACCTGAGGTGATATCAGTCTAGATCCAACTCAAACAAGTTCAGAGTCAAGGTTTCCTAAACCACCCACATGGCATAAAGGCAGAAGGAAATTGTTTGCAGGGAGAGGTTTACTCATGATTCACCTTACCTGAAGCTGTAACTCTTTGGGATCTCAGTTTAAAGAGAAGGTGGGTTACTAGAATCCCCACCTCTGGTAGGTTACAGGTCTTTCCTTTTGCCTTCAGCCCCAGAATTTGTCAGAGGTACAGCCCAGTTTTGCAGCTGTGTCTTTAAGATTGGCAAATGCCTAGCAGGCAAAGTGAGATTTGAATATCAGTCCTATTATCTGGGTTCTCCTCTTCTAGATTTTGGCTTTTAAACTCCTCACTACCTTGTTGACATTTTGATGCTTTTAAGAAGATGTTTTTAATTTTCATCTAATTCTTTAGTTTTTTTTTTTGTTTTGTTTTTTTTTTTTTTTTTTGTAGGAGGGTTGGTCCAAATTTCCCAGTCATCAGTTACTGGGGGTAGCAGTTACAATTTATCTAGTCATCATTGGAAAGGAAATTTTTCATAGTCTTCTATTTCTACTTTATGTTTATCAGTTTGTTAGTTCATATAAAGCACTCTGCATATGCCAAGAATGTAATTTATCCTACAGAACCAAAATTATTATATAGCACTCATCAAATCCTTTCAAAGAACCCCATCTGGTATGATATGAAATAGTTCATAAGACATTTCAAACAATGACTACTTCTGGCCTTTGGACTTTAGCATGATAAACTTGTGCCCCACCAACTTGTAAAAATATAATGGAAAGTCCAGTGATCATATACAACATACATACATAACAGATCCTATGGTGGGCACCTCTGCTTCCCACTGCTTAATAGCCTCCAATCCTTCCCTTGCTTCTTTCTTCCAGATCTTTTCTCTGTCCTTACCTTCTCACTGAGGCCTTCCCTAAACATTCTATTTGAGATTGTAAACTCTGTCTCTTTCCTACACTTCTTAATCTCCCTCTGTTCATTTCTCCATCTTCCTCCACCGTTTTATATAATATATATCTTGGCTCTATTTATGGCTACCTTTTCAATCTTGACACATCTGGTTAGCCTCTCAATTCCTTGGTTTTTCTAGATACAAAATAGGACTAAGAAAAGCATCCCACCATTCTTCACATAGCTGTTTACACAGTTAAGTGTGGTAGAAGATCAAGAAGAGACTCCAAAAAAATGATTTTTTTTTTTTAAAAAAAGAACCAAATAAGAATTCTAGAACTGAAAATTACAAGACTGAAAACAATTTAGTGGTTGGGTCTAACAGTAAAATAGAGAGAGCAGAACAAAAATCAGTGAACTTTAAAGTGGTTCAAAAAATGGTAGAAATGAAGAACAGAGAGAAGAGAGATTGAAAAAAATGAGCAAATCTTCAGAAACCTGTGGACATTATCAAAAGGTCTAATATATGTGCAATTGGAGTCAATGAAGCAGAAGAGAGTAAAAAGGGGAAGCAAAGAATAGTTGAAAAAAGAATAGATGGAAATCTCCAAATTAGGAGAAAGACTTAAATTTACAGATTTAGAAAGGACAGTAAACCCACACAGCATGGAGTTAAGTGTGCATGTGTGCACACACATACTCAGGGATATCAGTGTCAAAATGCTAAAAATGAAATTTGAAGAGAAAAAAATCTTGAAAGAACCAGAGGACTTTTACAAATGCATTCCACACCAAGTAAAATACTGCAGCTGAAGTTCTGCGAGCTTGAAGTACTGGGGAAAATTTTCACTGGAGGAGAGATTGCTGCTTTTCACTACATGGTACATCAGCTGTGTCAGGAGCTCACTAACAATGAGTGTCAAACAAAGTAGAGGTGGGTGCCTGGAGAGGACATAAACAGCCCTTTTGGTTTGGGGGGAAACAGGATGATATGGGCTCTCTGAAGACAAAAGGATTTTGACACAAATAAGTCAAAAATCAGGGAAAGAGAGAAGTGAGATCCTCATGGTAAACTTGAGAATGGCCTGACCAGAAAATCTAGTGCTTCCTGGAGCCAGGGGAATTTCTTAAGTGGAATTGGAGGAAAAATATTTGGAGGGGGGAGAGAATGGGGAAGCCCCAGAAGATTTTGATTATTTGCTAGCATTTGTTTCCTCAGTGTGATTTTCTTCCTTTCTCTAGCACTGTAGTCTAACCCTTCTCAGGGCGGGCAGGTCTCATGAGCAAGAGCTTTGAAAAGTAAGAGGGCAGATTTTTCTTTCTCTTCCCTTTCATGAATAAATCACAGAGTTCCAAGCAGCTGGAGACAGCTCCGTTTTCCAGAGAGGGGTTATCACCTCGTTTTGGCAGATGTGGCCTCTTTAGTTCATAGAGGAAGATTTTAATGATTGAAAACAAATAAATAAAACTCCCAAATGTAAAGCTAAAGTTTGCTACTTCTAATTGTATTTTCCATGCGAGACTGGAAATAAGGTTATAGTTTGTCTGTGATGTAAACCTCTTTTCCTCTTTTTGTTTTCCCTTCCTTGCCCATCTGCCTGCCATCCTCTACCATCTTTATGCTTCAAGATCAATATTGGTGAGGGAAGGGAGGAGTACAGAGCAGGGTGAGCAATGGCTGAAAGTTGGCTACCTGACGTGGAGGCAAGGGCCCCGTGTCAGGTCCCAGGGCTGCACACCGATGGGAACGGTGCAACCTCACAGCATCGCATCAAGTCTTCCAGGCCTGTCTGCAGCTCTTCCTGTAAGCAGAGGCTTTTTCCTGTGTTTGAACTCACCACCAATGGCTGTCCTACCAAAGGTAAACAGCAGCAGTCTAAGCAAACTACTCTTTTTCCAAAAGAAAGCTTTTAACTTTTCTTTTGGAGGAGGCAGAAGGGGGTTGTTTGAGGACTGGGTGGAGGAGGACAGGGAGGAGGTGAGACCAGAGGAAACACAAGTGACCCCAAGCCCTGCCCTGTGTGTTTTTCCTTTCTTTCTTTCTTTTTTTTTCTTTTCACCTCCCTCATTATTTTTGGCTGGCTCCTTTGTGCAAGCTGCCTTCTATTCGCTGATAGCTGCTTTGAACATCAATCATATCAGGTCATCTGCCAAGCTGTGCGCCTCTGGTCACATCACCCCGAGGCCTCCGGTTTGTCGGCTTCAAAGGACTTCACAAGTGGTGACTTGCCTCCTTTGGGGTGAGTATTAAAAGAAGGGGAAGCCTGGAAAAACTCAGGACACCTCTGGAATGAAGGCTGGAAGCTTCTACCTCATTTTGGAGAAGAAGAAATCAGGACCAAAGAAGAGAGGTGAAGCCTACTGCCAGGCCTTGTGGCCAGTAAGTGGAAAGATGGGGAGCCAGGTCTCCTCATGTTTACTCCCTAGGGGTTCTTCCTGGTCCTTGCATTTAAAAGCATGTTTCTCAAGTTTAAGCTTCCTTGAAGGTGCCTCAGTAATGATGACATTTGAGAGAGGATAGGGGAAGGAAGGGCTAAGGAGAATGCCTAATGGATGGCATGCCACTCTCCCCTCAACTGGACCTTCTTCTCTTTGGTCTCATTCATTCATTCATTCATTCATTCAATTATTTAGTCATTCATTCATTCATTCAGCAAATGTCTATTGAGCAATTTCCACGTGCCAGGTAACCTCCAGACACTAGAGATGCAACAATGAATCGGCAAAGTCTGGGTTCCTATAAAATTAATAATCTGTAGTCTATACTAGTTTCTTGGTAAGATTATGTTTTTGATAAAACGGTTCTTTTTTTCTTTAAAAAAAATAAAAGATTTCTCAAATCTAGCTTTCAAAACAGTAACTGATATTCATCGAGCACTCACAACACTAAGTGAAGATTTTGCCACTACACACAACAAATTAGCTGCTCATCTTCCCACCTCTGGCAATTTGAAACCTATTAAAAAAAGACACCTAAAAAGAGAACTTACCCTAGACAGCATCATCTCCACTCACTGACAAATGTAGGAGAGAAATATAGAAACAAATAGATGGTACAGATGGTTAGCTGAACTTTCATAGTCTGTTATGCCCATTGCAGGGGTCATTAGTAAATTCTCTGCTCAGGTATCCCAGGAAGAATGCAGTAAGTATGTGAATACTTTAAAAACGGATCCCCTTTGTTTGGTGGTAGGTGGAAGTGCTTGGAGCAGTTAATAGCCTTGTGGAGTTTCAGAGTCAAACTAAGATTCCCACCAGTAGCTATTCCCATCTGGGATTTCTGGTTTGAAAATTTAAGGTCAATAGTAAACTAGCAGCCTCTCTGGTGCTAATGTATTTTTCTTTCAGTGTGTAACAAATTTCCCGCAAACCTAGTGGCTTACAAACATTTATTACCTCACAGATTCTATGGGTCAGGCATTCAGGAAGAGCTCAGCTGGGTGATTTGGCTCATGAGACTGTCACTGGAATGTGGCGTCTGAAGGCTTGATTGGGCTGGATGGTCCACTGCCAAAATGGTACGCTCATAGGGCTGTTAGAGGAGGCCTCAGTTTCTCTTCATGTGGCCCTTTCCAAAGGTTACTTAACCATCCTAATGACATGGCAGCTGGACTGCTTCCCTCAGAGGAAGCAATCTAAGAGAGACTGAATGAGCAGGAAAACTCAGTGCCTTTTATGACTGGTCTCTCATGTCCCTCCCCAGCACATCTGCCTTATTCTAGTTTTAGAAACAAATCACTATGTCTAAGTGATGAGATCTCAAAGGATGGAAAACTGGTTCCCATCTTCTCTTAAAGAGAGGGATATCAAGGACTTCATAGACATAGTTTAAAACCATCAAATTTAAGTTCCTTTTGCATATAAAATTTAATTTTTCTTGTAGAATCTTAAATCACATTTTATGAGATTTTATATATATTTTAAAAGCAAAACCACTATACCATTATCAACCCCCTTGAATTAATAATTCCTTAATATCTTTTAAAAGCAATGTTTTCAATTCTAAAATTTTAAAATCAAGAGATTCTACATGAAAATTCAGATTTATTAGTTTTTAAAAATAAGATAATCCGTCATATTAGGCCTATGTTCCCACATGGTCACAAACCACCTTAGAAGGGACACAGACCCTTCAATTTGCCATGCTCCCCACTACATCCTCTTATATTATGCATGGGACACTGGTGTGTATTACCTGCTTGGTTAATTTAATATTTGGGTTTACTGATGACCTAGGTCCAAGGAGGCTGAAAGCTGTAGCAATGGGGTTGAGGAAGGGAAAAGCCTGACCCAGCTGTGTGAGCTGGGTCCCAGATCAATACATGAGACAGGCTATAGGTTTTCTTAGAGTCGCAGCAACCTTGGGTCTCACCCATGTAAGGTTGTAGAGATGACAAGGGTCACCAGATATCTGGGCATTAGTTAATATGGTCTTGGAATATTCGGTGGACAATTCTGTACAGAACTTGGCACTCAGGGCCTAGAGCCATGGGCAGAACCGGCCACCACTGAGGGGACCATGAATCAGCCAATGTATACCAAGTCTCAGTACTGTTCCTATCACTGTTCAAAGTTACAGTCTAAGGTGGGGCCCGAGATCCATGAAAAATGATGATACGGAATTGCTAGCCGGCATTATCAAGGAGAGGGCACTCCCATCATATTTGTTTGATTTATAAATATAAAGAAAGTTATTTCTTGTCCCTTGCATGCCACAGCCATAAAAAAATCTTAGGATGTTTGAAGAGAGTTTCTAAGTGGAGAAAAAGGTTTTTGTGACTACTTTGGAGGAAGACCAAAAAGATGAGTTCTGCTGGATTATGGAAATGAATACTGGAGGAGAATGCTTGCCCACCTCTAGCAAGATAATGAATCTGCAGGTGTTTTGCTTTGTTTTGTTTTTAACACAACTACTGCCATTCTATAAATTTAAAATGCCCGGCGCGCCTGGGTGGCTCAGTCAGTTAAGTGTCTGGCTTTGGCTCAGGTCATGATCTCGTGGTTTGTGGGTTTGAGCCCCGCGTCAGATTCTGTGCTGACAGCTAGCTCAGAGCCTGGAGCCTGTCTTCAGATTCTGTGTCTCCCTCTCTTTCTGTCCCCCTCCTGCTCATGCTGTCTCTATCTCTCTCTCAAAAATAAATAAAACATTAAAAAAAATTTTTTAGATGCCAATTTGGGGGCACCTGGGTGGCAACATTGGTTGAGTGTCCAACTATTTAGCTCAGGTGATCATCCCAGGGCTGTGGGATTGAGCTCCATGATGGGCTCTATGCTGAGCATGGATGCCTGCTTAAGATTCTCTCTTTCTTTCTTCCCTTCCTCTGCACATGTGCTCTCTCGCTCTCTCTCTTTCTAACATAAAATGTTTTTTAAAAATGCCCATTTACTTATATCAGATATTCAGAGCTCAGAATACATACTCCCTTAGAAAGCACATGTTCCTTGGTGAATAATTCCACAGGCCAGTCCTTAAGACCCATAATATGCTGGAGTTGAATAATAATGCTATGAATCTACTACTTATAACAGACTTTTCTTAGAAATTTCCAGCCTGGATTCTAACATGGAATACCTAGAGCACATTTGCCTCAACCCTAGTAATTCAAACACTTGAGTTCTATTCCATCCTTCAAACTCACCACTCTCAGCCCAGGTCTGAGGATGCTACCAGTTTTCAATAACAGCACTGGTTGTATGCTAGAGGCAAAGGAACTCTGTTGGGTGAATGTTAAGAAATTTAGGCATGTGGAGGGGGCGCCTGGGTGACTCAGTGGGTTGAGCTTCCAATTTTTTTTTTTTATGTTTTTTTATTTATTCCTGAGAGAGAGAGAGACAGCGTGAGCAGGGGAGGGTCAGAGAGAGAGAGAGGGAGACACAGAATCTGAAACAGGCTCCAGGCTCTGAGCTGGCAGTCAGCACAGAGCCCCACGCGGGGCTCAAACCCACGAACCGCGAGATCATGACCTAAGCGAAAGCCGGACGCTTAACCGACTAAGCCACCCAGGCGCCCCTGAGCTTCCAATTCTTGATTTCAGCTGAGGTCATGATCCCAGGGTTGTGGGATTGAGCCCTGTGTCAGATTCCACCCGGAGCATGAAGCCTGCTTAGGATTCTCTCTCTCTCTCTCAAATTAAAAAAAAAAAAAAAAAGGCATGTGGATACACCTTAGGACACACCTTAGTGACAACAGGACAAGCAGACTAGGAGGCTGTGGAGGAGCAGGGCAGGTAAGTATCCAGGTTTGGAGGCTCTGGATATTGAGGATAAGGGTGCGGACATGGAAGAAGGTGCTGCCATTCAAAGACACGAATCTTTCATGAGCCAGCTGTTTTTATGTCAGACGCTATCAATTTTCATTTCCCAACATATTCTTTTCATACAACCTATCAGGATAGTTCTCAAATGTTGTCATCCCATGACTTTTCTAGGCATTAACATGTCCAGTGCATCTCCTGATAAACTCTTAATAACATGATCAGCTGGGACCAGACTTTACAACTGCTCATCTGCTTTCATTCTTACCCTTCTAAAATCCATTCTTTGCACTGTGATCAAACTAGGATTTCTGAATGCAAATCTGAGTATGTCATTCTTCTGTGTAAAATCTTCAATGATTTCCCATCCATCTTAGCATCAAGTTCAGAATCTGAACTCAGACCTAACAGGCTTCTTTTTGCATAAGCTGCCATCTCCCCATCTTTGCCTGGCACATGCCTGCTCAATGTTCATCTCTCAATATTTTTTGTCATTTTCTTAGGCAGAACTTCCCTGATCTTCTGTCCAGGTTTAGTACCTGATTTTAAGCTCTCCTAACTCCTGTATTTCCTCTTCAGAGAACTGACTACAACTGTATTTATATATTCAGGTACAATTTGTTCGATATGTCTCTCCTCTACCAGGCAGTAATATCAAGAAGCACATTAAGTGCACCGAGCATGGGGCTTATTGGTTCATAAGACATGCTCACAAAATGACTTCAGAAGGAGTCTCTGTGCCCTGCATTTTTATCTTTTATGTTATAAAACATGTTATTCTCCAATTTGAAGGACCATTCACTGAGTTGTTATTATGTGCCAGGAAGTGTTTGTTGAGAGGGCAGGGCAAGTTAGTTTTGTGGTAAAAAGAATTAGGTAAAAAGAATTCTAGGCCAGATTTCCCTGGGTTTGAAATCTTACTAATTATGTGATACTGGGGAGTAGATTTCTCCAGGCCTCAGTTTTCCTCATCTTTAAAAAAAGAAGAGGGAAAGGACAATAATAGTACGATAGAGTTATGACATGTAGTGTGTTTAGAAGGGTGCCTGGTGCATGGTAAGTATGTGCAAGACCTCAGCTATTCTTCTTTACTCCTAGTCCTATGAAAACTAGGAATTATGTTATCATACCTATTTGTCAAATTGAGGAAACTAGAAGCATAAAAAAGGCTTTCTTTCATAACTTGTTTACATAAATTTTTTGTATTATTTTTGCATGCTGAGAAAAAACTACAAAGGAAGAAAGAAATGGACATTCTCACATTTTGAGAGTTGAGACTTGGAAGATATGGGACTTGGAAAGACAAAGAGAATAAATCAAAGGAACAAAGGAAGTCTGAAAGCAATTTCAGGGAGCATCTGGGTGGCTCAGTCAGTCTAACTCTTGATCTCTGCTCAGGTCATGATCTCATGGTTACGTGGGTTCAAGGTCTACATTGGGCTCTGTGCTGACAGTGTGGAGCCTGCTTGGGATTCTCTTTCTCCCTCTCTCTGCCCCTCCCCTGCTCATGCTCTTTCTCTCTCAAAATAAATAAATAAACTTTAAAAAAGAGAGAGAGAAAGGAGAGAGAAATTTAGGCCCAGGACTTGGCCCTGTCTTCTGCACATTGATACGATGAAAATTAGCATGTCCATGAGAAACTCATAGAGGGGAGAACAGATCCACTTTCCACAGAAACTGGATGGGAGAGGAGAAGTCAATGGAGCCTGACTCAGAGTAGTATCTTCAGGCTGCAGGAGTAGTCAGATCTGTGGCCCCCAAGTCCTTCCAAAGCTGCTCAGGAACTCTGACAGTATCTCCAATGGTATCACATCCTTAAACTGAATCTATGTGAATTTTTAAAAAAAATCTATGCCATGCATCCCATGTGAGAGGAAGCAAATGCCAAACAAACAAATAACCTAAACAAAAAGGCTGTGAATCACTAGTGGACAATCAACCCAGAGAGAGGTGATTCTTCTACCAAACTTTTAAAAAGATATCTGGCAGGGACAGGAATTCTTGGAAGCCCATTTGTAATGGCGCCCAACTAGAAACAACCCACACATCAATCTTCATTAGAGTGGATATACAAGAGTAGAATGAAATATTCCCTAGAAAGAGAATAAATGAACCAAAGCTACACTCTACCATAGGTGTGAATCTCAGTAATATAGAGGCAAAGAAACCCCGAACAAAAAATACAATCTGATATCATCTGTTACATAAATTCGAAACCAAGTAATTCACATCTGCATCAGGTGTGATATTTCAGAACCACATGACCCTCAGAGAAGGTAGCGGCTGGAATGCCATGGGGTGGGGGCAGGTCTTCTGTTTCTGTTTCTCAGATGTGTTCATTTTGGAAGTTCACTGACATGTACACTTATTTCTTGTGTACTGTTCTGACCATACTTTATATTCCAGTCCATCCTTCATTTCCTCACCCTCTATGATTGGGGTTAAGTTAGCCCTGAGGTGAACAGATAGCTCTAGAGTTCTGGATAATCAGAAGCTGGAAAAGTACTAAATAGGATGCTTCAGAAGGGGGAAGCCATTTTGAGTAGACCTCATATTCTGTATGGCTGGTTCTGAATCTTGAATCACTGTTTTGGCCTCACCAAAATTCATAACTTGGTTTTTTTCCTTGTCCTCTCATCCAGTCACAGGGTCTTACAGTCTTTTTCCTACTGAAATGATCTCTGTGATATCCAGAGGAATGTGGGGCTTGGCTGAGAGGTGAGTAGCCAGACCATATTCTGTTTCCTCCGGTGTCTGTACTACAAACATCCATTCCCTTCGCTTTCAGTGGAAATCCGAAGGAGCCAAGAGAGAGC
>NW_027529434.1:0-1305 GCF_008692635.1 Crocuta crocuta
AAATAATAGAGGGTTGTTATGAAAGTTTGCCATCTTCTTTGCAAAATTTGATACGTTTTATTACCTTTTGTGGACTGATTGCTGATACTAGGGCTTCCAAAATTATGTTAAACAACAGTAGTGAGAGTGGACATAACTAGTGTTCCTGATCTAAGGGGAAAAGCTCTCAGTTTTTCCCCATCCAGGAGGATATTAGCTGTGGGCGATTCGGTTCCTGGAGCGTTCTGGGCTCAGACCCTAACCCTAGCCCTAGCCCGCCACCATACCCTAACCCTAACCCTAACCCTAACCCTAACCCTACACTTGACCAGGCCCCACACATGGGCCCTCATTTCAGTCCTCCGGGGAGATCATGGGGCTGCTGCCACTTCGGCCCAGGCAACTCCTCCAGAAACAAACTTAACTCTAGCCAAGGCTCTCTCTCTCTCTCCCATGGAGACCAGAGACCTTGGCCTAAGAAAACCAAAGACAGGGCGCCCGAGTGGGTGCAGGATTCCTCAGCGTGCAATAAGGAACATCACCACGCCGTTTGCAAAGCCCAGAGGGAGCACACGAGCAGGGTCCTGAGTCCCCCCCGTAGCCTGGCCCAAAGAGCAGACCAGCCTTTGAAGCATAGGCAGAAGGCTGGATGGCACCCTTCCAGTCACCCTCAACACAGCCCTCTGGGGAGACCACCGGGCTGAGGGCGTTTCAGCGCCTGGGGCCTCCTGGGATCTACTCCTAACCCTAACACTAACCCTAAGCCCTAACCCCAAACCCTAACCCTAACCCTAAACTGACTCCTAACCCGTACCCCTAACCCTAAGCCCTAACCCTAACCCCTAACCCTAACCCTAACCCCAAACCCTAACCCAAATCCTAACCCGAACCCCTAATCCCTAACCCTAACCGAACCCCTAACCCGAGCCCTAACCCTAACAATCCGAACCTGAACGCGAACCCGAGCCCTAACAACCCTAACCCGGGGATGTGAAATGGCACAGGTGCCCTGAGGCTATATCAGTTAGGGAGCCTAGACACAGATAGGAAACAGCATGCAGGAGGTCATGAGGATGAAAATTCTGGAGAGCTTCTCCTCAGAGTTTGTTAGAAATATGGCATCTTTTTTTTTTTTGAGAGAAAGAGAGAGAGAGATTGAGAGAGAAAGAGATTGAGTGTGTGCAGGAGAGGAGCACAGGGAGACGGAAAGAGAAAAAAAATCAATGCAGGTCTTGATCTCAAAATCATGACATCATGACCTGAGCCGAATCAAGAGTTGTATGCTAACCAACAGAGCCACCCAGGTGTCCCAGAAACATAGCATCT
>NW_027529435.1:0-17549 GCF_008692635.1 Crocuta crocuta
GCCAGATTTCATTCTTTCTCATTGCCATGTAGGATTCCATTGTATTTGTTTTTATTTACATCCAAGTTAGTTAGCATCTAGTGCAGCAGTGATTTCAGGAGTAGATTCCTTAATGCTCCTTACCCATTTAGCCCATCCTCCCCTCAACCGTTCCAGCAACCCTCTGCTTGTTTCCATATTCAAGAGTCTCTTATGTTTTGTCCCCCTCCCTGATCTTATTTTTGCTACCCTTCCCTTATGTTCATCTGTTCTGTGTCTTAAAGTCCTCACACGAGTGATGTCATATGATTTTTGTTTTTCACTGACTGACTAATTTTGCTTAGCATAATACCCTCTAGTTTTATTCATGTAGCTCCAAATGGCAAGATTTCATTCTTTCTGATTGCCGAGTAATACTCCACTGGGTGTGTGTGTGTGTGTGTGTGTGTGTGCGTATACCGATCTTCTTTATTCATTCATCTGGCATTGGACATTTAGGATCTTTCCATACTTTAACTATTGTTGATAATGCTGTTACAAACCTTGGGGTGCATGTGTCCCTTTGAAACAGCAAATCTGTATCCCTTGGATAAATACCTCGTAGTGCAATTGCTGGGTCGTAGGGTAGTTCTATTTTTAATTTCTGAGGAATCTCCATACTGTTTTCCAGAGTGTCTGCACCCGTTTGCATTCCCACCAGCAGCACAAAAGAGATCCTTTCTCTCCACATCCTTGTCAACATCTGTTGTTGCCTGACTTGTAAATGTTGACCATTCTGACAGGTGTGAGGTGGTATCTCATTGTGGTTTTGATTTGGATTTTCCTGACGATGAGTGACGTTGTGCAATTTTTCATGTCAGTTGGCCATCTGGATGTCTTCTTTGGAGAAGTGTCTATTCATGTCNGCTGTCAATTTTTTCCCATTGATAATGCTATTAGCATTTGAACTTTCATACATGGCTTTTATGATCTTAGAGTATGATCCTTCTATCCCTACTTACTTGAGGGTTTTTATCAAGAAAGGATGTTGTATTTTGTCAAATGCTTTCTCTGCATCTATTGAAAGGATCATGTGGTTCTTGTCCTTTCTTTTATTGATGTGATGAATCTCATTGATTGTTTTGTGAATATTGAGCCAGCCTTGCAACCCAGGTATAAATCCCACTTGGTCATGGTGAGTGATTTTTTTTGATGTACTGTTGGAGTCCATTGGCTAATATCCTGTTGAGGATATTCTCATCCCATGTTTATCAGGGAGATTTTTCTATATTTGTCCTTTTTGGTGGGGCCTTTGTCTGCTTTTGGAATCAAGGTAATGCTGGCTTTATAGAAAGAATTTGGAAGTTTTCTTTCCATTTCTGTTTTTTGGAACAGCTTCAGGAGAATATGTGTTAACTGTTCCGTAAACGTTTGGTAGAATTCTCTTGGAATGTCATCTGGCCCTGGAGTCTCGTTTTTTTGGGAGATTTTTGATTATTAATTCGATTTATAAAATGGTTATGGGTTTGTTCAATTTTCATTTCTTCATGTTTCAGTTTACATTTCTCTAGGAATTTGTCCATTTCTTCCAGATTGCTCATTTTATTGATGTATAATTTCTCATAATATTCTCTTATTACTGTTTGTACTTCTGCTGTGCTGGTTGTGATCTCTCCTCTTTCACTCCTGGCTTTATTTATTTGGGTCCTTTCCTTTTTCTTTTAAATCAATCTGGCTAGAGTTTTATCAATTTTGTTAATTCTTTTAAAGAACCAGCTTCTGGTTTCATTGATCTGTTCTACTGTTTTCCTTTATTTGTTTGTTTGTTTTTTAGTTTTGGTAGCCTTGATTTCTGCTCTACTCTTCATTATTTCCTATCATCTGCTGGTTTTGGGTTTTGTTTGCTGTTCTTTTTCCAGCTTTTTGAGGTGTAAGGTTAGGTCGTGTATCTGAGATTTTCTTCCTTCTTAAGGGAGCCCTGGATTGCTAGAAACTTCCCTCTTATGAACACCTTTGCTGCATCCCAGAGGTTTTGGCCTGTGGTGTTATCATTTTCATTGGCTCTCATATACTTTTTTTTAAATTAATTAATTAATTTTTTTTTACAAATAGTTTATTGTCAGGTTGGTTTCCATATGACACCTGGTGCTCATCCCCACAAGTACCATCTTCCATGCCCATCACCGCCCCACCAATCAGTCCTCAGTTTATTCTCAACATTCAAGAGTCTCTCAAGGTTTGCCTCTCTCCGTTTCCCCACTATTTCCTCCCTTCTTCTCCCCCACGGTCCTCCTTTAAGTTCCTCCTAATCCACCTATACGTGCAAACATATGGTATTTGTCCTCTGCCTGACTTATTTCGCTCAGCATAACACCCTCAAGGATCATCCATGTTGCTACACGTGGGCAGATTTCATTCCTTCTCATTGCCATGTAGTATTCCATCGTATAGATAAACCACATCTTCTTGACCCATTCTTCTGTTGATGGACACTAGACTCTTTCCATGTTTTGGCTATTGTTGAGGCTGTTGCTATGAACATTGGGGTACATGTGCTCCTATGCATCAGCACTCCTATATCCCTTGGGTAAATTCCTAGCAGTGCTATTGCTAGATCCTAGGGGAGTTGTATTGTTAATTTTTTGAGGAACCTCCACACTGTTTTCCAGAGGGGCTGAGCCAGTTTACATTCCCACCAGCAGTGTAGGAGAGTGCCCGTTTCTCCACATCCTCACTAGCATCTAGAGTCCTCTGATTTACTCATTTTAGCCACTCTGACTGGTGTGAGGTCGTATCTCAGTGTGGTTTTTATTTGTATTTCCCTGATGAGGAGGGATGCTGAGCATCATTTCATGTGTCTGTTGGCTATCAGGATGTGCTCTTTGGAGAAGTGTGTGTTCATATCTTCTGCCCATTTCATCACTGGATTGTTTGTTTTTCGGGTGTGGAGTTTGGTGAGTTCTTTAGATTTTGGATATTAACCCTTTGTCCGATATGTCATTTGCAACTATCTTTTCCATTCCTTCGGTGGCCTATTAGTTTTATGGATTGTTTCCTTTGCCTTTCAGAAGATTTTAATCTTGATGAGGTCCCAATAGTTTATTTTGGCTCTTGATTCCCTTGCTTTTGGGGATGTGTTAAGTAAGAAATTGCTGTGGTGGAAGTCAAGGAAGTTGTTTCCTGCTTTCTCCTCTAGGATTCAATGGTTTCTTAACTCACATTCAGGTCATTTATCCATTTTGAGTTTATTTTTGTGTATCTCATGTACTTTTGAATTTCCTCTTTAACTGCTTGGCTAGTTCATTCTTTAGTGGGATGTTATTTAGTCTCCAACTACTTTTTACCTTTCCAAATTTTTTCTTGTGGTTGATTTCAAGTTTCATAGTGATGTGGTCTGAAAACATGAATGGTATGATCTTGATCTTTTTGTACTTGTTGAGAGCTGATTTAAGTCCCAGTATGTGATCTATTGTGGAGAATGTTCCATGTGCACTGAAGAAGAATGTATATCCCACTGCTTTAGGGTGAAATATTCTGAATATAAATGTTAAGTCCATCTGGTCCAGTGTGTCGTTCAAAGCCATTGTTTCCTTGTTGATTTTCTGATTAGATGATCTGTCCATTGCTGTAAGTGCAGAGTTGATGTCACTTACTTATGTTATTATTATTAATGAGTTTCTTTATGTTAGTGATTAATTGATTTATGCTAACATATTTGGAGCATAAATGTTTACATTCTTAGGTCTTCTTGGTGGATAGGCCTCTTAATTATGATATAATACCCTTCTTCATCTCTTGTTACAGTCTTTATTTTAAAGTCTAGATTTTCTATTATAAGCATAGCTACTCTGCCTTTCTTTTGTGGNCTTTAGATTTTGGATATTAACCCTTTGTCCGATATGTCATTTGCAACTATCTTTTCCATTCCTTCGGTGGCCTATTAGTTTTATGGATTGTTTCCTTTGCCTTTCAGAAGATTTTAATCTTGATGAGGTCCCAATAGTTTATTTTGGCTCTTGATTCCCTTGCTTTTGGGGATGTGTTAAGTAAGAAATTGCTGTGGTGGAAGTCAAGGAAGTTGTTTCCTGCTTTCTCCTCTAGGATTCAATGGTTTCTTAACTCACATTCAGGTCATTTATCCATTTTGAGTTTATTTTTGTGTATCTCATGTACTTTTGAATTTCCTCTTTAACTGCTTGGCTAGTTCATTCTTTAGTGGGATGTTATTTAGTCTCCAACTACTTTTTACCTTTCCAAATTTTTTCTTGTGGTTGATTTCAAGTTTCATAGTGATGTGGTCTGAAAACATGAATGGTATGATCTTGATCTTTTTGTACTTGTTGAGAGCTGATTTAAGTCCCAGTATGTGATCTATTGTGGAGAATGTTCCATGTGCACTGAAGAAGAATGTATATCCCACTGCTTTAGGGTGAAATATTCTGAATATAAATGTTAAGTCCATCTGGTCCAGTGTGTCGTTCAAAGCCATTGTTTCCTTGTTGATTTTCTGATTAGATGATCTGTCCATTGCTGTAAGTGCAGAGTTGATGTCACTTACTTATGTTATTATTATTAATGAGTTTCTTTATGTTAGTGATTAATTGATTTATGCTAACATATTTGGAGCATAAATGTTTACATTCTTAGGTCTTCTTGGTGGATAGGCCTCTTAATTATGATATAATACCCTTCTTCATCTCTTGTTACAGTCTTTATTTTAAAGTCTAGATTTTCTATTATAAGCATAGCTACTCTGCCTTTCTTTTGTGGACCATTAGCATGATAGATGTCTTGAGGCCCCAAGTGGGTCTTTTTAAACAGCATATAGATGGGTCTTGTTTTCTTATCCGTTCTGCACAGCCTACCTTACTGGGGTGGATTGTTGTGGCTCCTGTAGTTGTGTACGTGCATGTGCAGGAGGGGTGAAAATGATGTCACCCAGCTACCCAGTCTCTGGTATGCTGTCCCCAGCCACCAACCACTCACCTGTCCTTTGTCTCTGGCTTCCGTCCACTCCCTGCTTTACACTGTCTGTGACCAAGCCATCAGGTTGCCAGGTGGTAGCTCCCTTCTGAGTTTTATCTCAGAGGCAGCTATATTTCCCACACATCACTTCTGAGGGACTGTGGCTTTGACCCACTCAGATCCTTTGGGGGAGGGTGTCACCAAGCAATGTCTGGGTGCTGGCTGCACCCAGGAACGTTTGCGGGACCATGCTGTTGCCGATGCCCAGAGCCTGTGGCTGGGTGCCAACTCGCCCCAGAAAAGGTTCACGTGATCATGCAACAGCAGCATTTCAGGGATCACAACAGATATCTGGCACCAGCCTTTACCCTTAATGACCTTGTACCAGAACCAGCGAATGTGGTTGTTTTCTGGCGTCTGCTGGGACTGAGTGGCCCAACAACTCTACGAAATGTCCTTGCAGCAGTAGAGCCATTTCTCCCTGTGTGGCCTGAGATCCTTCTGGACCTCACTCTGCTCCTGAAGATTCGCCCATCTCAGCAGAGCACTGTCAGGTATTGAGCTGAGGAGTTTCATACTCGTTGCTCCCCCTGTCTATAGAGACTTAATGGACTTTAAACCCTCTCCTTTCTTCTTTCTACCTTTCTAGTTCAGTCCCTGTGGCTGTTTCCATTTTTCCACTACTCTCCAGCTGTTTCTTTTTTGGGGGGAGGAATGTTTTTCCCATACTCTCCCTCATCTCTGTCCTCTCTCTGCAAGCAAAAATAGCTTCCTGCTGTCCCCCAGTTCACTTCTCCACACCATGTACCTGCTGAGTTCTGTGGTTTAGGTGGTGCAGATTGTTGTGTCAATGCTCAAATCCATTTTCTAGGCGTGCAGGATGGTTTAGTGTTTCTCTGGCTGTATTTCATGAGTGCAAGATGGAAAAAAACTTTCCATTCTTATCTTCCATCTTGGCTCCTTCAAAACCCATCCTGTTTGCTCATTCTTAAAAGGGGTTAATAATGGTCCCTCCTTCATAGGATCATCAAATGGTCTGAAATGAGATGCTTGGCCAAAAGTGCTTAAAGCAGTGTGTGAGAAATAAGAGGTATGGAATAAAATTTGATGGCTATTATTAACTTTTGCCAGAAAGAAATTATCTAAAGAGGCTGTGCAACTGGCCTGAGGCCACATCACTAATTGAAGAGGCGGGTCTCATGCCTTTTCTGGCCACAGTGGAAGGAGGATGTTCACAGGGACAACATGGTACTTTTCACAGCCATCAGATGACTATGACAGAGGAATTTCTGGAAGAGATCTTAGATTGACAAAGGAAGCCTATGTTACCTTGCTGAGTAAGGAGCTCTCTGATAAATCTATAAACTTTAAAGCTTATAGACAGTAAGTCCACAAAATGCATACACGTGAAAAACAAAAACCTACAACCTAGTTCCCAGAATTCTCAGAAACCTGAAGTTTGCCTCCCCATCTAGGGGAGCCCCGTGATAAGAACTTCTACCCTGGACAACCCAGCCCAAACCCTACACTGTTTTTGGTTAGAAAGAAATCTCCCACACAGAGTAGGCCAGAAATTGTCACTTCTGTCTGTGATTCATTAAGTCTGCTGGGCAATACAAGAATGTAACTTTGTAACAGCCTTCTCAAGAGATTCAGATTCAAGTAGCCACCATATTTTAAGAATCATGAGTTTATAGGACTCGCCCAAGGTCTCACATGTAAAATGAGATTAGCGCAGGACTGGCTCTAAGAAATTACTTACCTGGGGGGTCCTGACTCCAGCCCATGTTCTTTCCACCTTTCAAACAGCCTAAAAATAGTTTCAAATGTATTAACTTTTTAAAACTTTTCCAAATAACTATGTAAAGAAAAAATTGCTGCAGAGAAAAGGAAACTTAGAAGGGAATCCACCAAGATCTTAGTATAGGGGGCTCTGAAAAGATGGGATGTAATCTTTTGGTTCCCTTTTACTTACTTTTAAATATCCTTCTAATTTTTTGTATAATAAATATGTATTCCATATGAGATATCTTAGAAATAAATCTTATGTTTCGTATGTATACGTTCATTGTAGAGGTTGCTTTTAGGGAAGGAGGTCTGAGCAATGAAATGTAGTAAGAGCCCACAGTGACTACGTGGCTGAATACAGAGGACCCACCTCAAAATATCCATAGGCCCTAAGTGACCTCATCCTTTCCCTTTAAACACAGCCCCCACCCACTGCCTCATTAAGGACAGCTTCTCCTCTGCAGTCCTGCCCACTGCTCCCTTGTGGTGTATTCAGTAAACTTCTCTCTCTTTTCTTCTGCCTCAGGTGAATTCTTTCACTTCAGTTTCGATCTGATTGTTGCCAACATTTTGGGGCCCCCATCTGATCAAGATACACCCTGTGTAGACACCACAGTTGGTGACCCTGCACCGGGAGACTTTGCACCCCCACCCACATCTGGGGGGAACGCTGCACGTGGAGCCTTTACCATCTGAGGTCTCCCTGGATACTCTGAAAATTTCTTGGGATTTCACAGTCTGTCTCTAGTACTCCTTGGGGACTTGCGACCTCTGTTGGAAGTTACCCCTTGGAGAGGTTTCAGAGCCCTGAGAGGGACCCAGCAAGACCGACCTTGCAGGAAAGCATGAGGGATTTCTCTTTCACCCTTCTGAGGGACTCTTCCCTCAAGCACTTTTCCGCCCTTTGGCCTCCTAGCCCCAGTACCTGCTAGAAGACTGAAGGCATCCAGCCAGGGCGGCTCCAAGATGTCGTCTGAAGGTCTGTGGGTGAACAGGTCAGACTGCCCATGCCTGTGAGGGCGAACGACCCCTGTCCTCTGCCTTCTCACTCTGTCTCCCTCAGGTCTGCTCTCAAAGTCCGGTGCAGTTGGCAGTTCACCCAGGGCAAATCTGCACACATTAGGGACACGGCTGGGACCCTTTCCTGNGTGTGGCAACTTGAGGCAAGCTTCAGACAAATTGCCACAATGGCTCATGTATAGACAATCTTCATACTTGTTATTTTATGGGGATAACAGGGCCCCATGGACATATGATTATTTGAACAATTGGAAAATGGAATGGATTTCCAACAATTGTGTAACTCAGCTATCACTTTAACCAATTTTGTGTGGCTGGGATGACAACATTGTTCCTTAAAAGCCAGAGTATATCCTACTCCATGGAGTTAACTGTGGACTTGTGAAAATAATGGATGGCCCCACTTTGCTTATGACTGGATTGGATGATGCACTTGGGGATGCCCGTATACCCAGACAAGTTTTCTCCCATTTACAGGTGATTCCTCACAATTAGGATATTGTTAAGGCTAGACATCAAACAGAGAGGGATTTTTGACGGTTTTGTTTCTTTGCCATATTTGTCTTAGAAGCCACCTCATTTGATGTTAAATTGCAAGTAGAGGCTTTAGTTCAGATACAGTGACCATCTCTAGCCAAGCCCAGCATGTTGTCTGCAAGTAGTGAAGTCTAACTTTNTACCTTTTATTTATTTTGTTGCTGAGGCTAGGACTTCCAATACTTTGTTGAACAACAGTGATGACAGTAGACATCCATCCCTGTTGTGTTCCTGACCTTAGGGGAAAATTCAGTTTTCCCCCATTGATAATGATATTAGCTGTAGGTCTTTCATATATCGTCTATATGATTTTAAAGTATGTTTCTTCTATCATTACCTTCTTGAGTGTTTGTATCAAGAAAGGATGCTGTCTGTGGTCAAGTGCTTTTAGGAGCATAGAATTATTTTAGGTAAATAGGCCTCGATGGCCTTTTTGATGACATCGCATTTGAGCAGATACACAGAGTAAGTAAAGACTGACCTGCAACACTGTCCCAGGATGAAGGAACAAAAATTGGAAAGACCAAATAAAACCCTGAAAGACTGAAGAAATCCCACAGAGGAAGCCTCTGGATTGTGCACATATCACTGTATGTGAGTGTGCAGTATGTCCTCAAAAAAAAAAAAAAGCCATCAGATCACCCTGTTGAAGGCCACCAAGACAATCAGCTCAGCTTTCTGTTTTGTTTTCCTTTCATGGTTCATGGAGACTTGGAGTGAGGACCAGCTAGGCAATGAATCCATCATAAAGTGCCTGGAAAATCTTACAAATTTATGCAGCGACTAGTGATCTGGTGAAAGATAACAAGTATTTCAATCTGTCATCAAAATGATCATTTTCGTCAGTGATCATACAGGTCATAAATAACCCCTTCTCCTAATTAGGCATTATGTCTTCTTGCCGGCGAATTTGCCCATTCGCCACATAACATAGTGGAATGAAGAAAAATTTCCTTGAGAATCAGAAGTAATTTGCTTTCAGTGGGAGGGCAAGATGAAGAAATAAAAGAAGAAATAAAAGAATTTGGCTCCCATTTCCCTTTTGGCACCTCAACCATCTTGAGTTTCCATTGCTTTGTGATTGTAGAGAAAATCTTCAGGGAAGGGGTTATCGTGTGTCCTTGGAATTCACACTCTTGACACACCAGGTATGGCCATGGCACCAGCAAGTAAGCAGGAAAGATCTCTTGCACATTCACTAATCCCCCTCAGAGGTGTAGCTATATGTGTGTTGAGGTTGACACTCTGCTTCATGTTTCGTAGTAAGCATCTTTCCAGAGGGCTGCAGATTTCTTCAAGGCCCTGTGGGAGGGAGAAACAACATCATCAGTAGGTGAGACTTTAAGTAAAAGGAGCTGCTCCGTGGAACATGTGCTCTTGTGCTTGGTTCAAGGCAATATTTTCATTTTCAGCTATATCTGAAAGACGTCTTTTCTGTTGCCTAGTGGAAGGAGTCAAGTACACTGCATTGAGTTTTAGCAGATCAATTCACCTTTTCTTTAGGGAGGTGGTTGAGTTTTTCTTTCATTTTATTCTCTTTTGTGTCCTAAACCATCCATCTCCTTTACTCTAGCATTAAAGAAAAAAGCTTCTCTGAGTCTCTGTAAGATAAAGCATATACCTCTCTGTCAACTCATCCTGTTTTCTATCATCCATCCTATTTTATAATGTGAAAGATGTTTATCTAAGCTCTGGGAATACAGCAATGAGTAGGAGAGACATAAGTCCCATGTATATGGAGTTCCTGGTCTAACTTGGGAGACGTATATATTATAATTTATTGTCAGATTGACTACCATACAGTCTGTAAAATGTGCTCTGGGCTTTGGGGGTAGATTCCTGTGGTTCATCGTTTACATACAACACTCTGTGCTCATCCCAACAAGTACCCTCCTCAATGCTCATCACCCATTTGCTCCTCTGGGGAGACATTATTAAATAATGTATTACCCATGATGTTATTTAATAATGATTGTGATAAAGGATAAAGCGAAGAGAAGCAAGTACTGCAAGAGCAGGTGACAGGTTGAGTCTTGGGGTTGAAGGAAGACCAAAATAAGGAAAAGTCATTTATGAGCCTTGGAGAGGGAATGGAAATCAAAAAGGTGATATGAGGAAAGGTGACAGACTGGAAGAACTTTCTATGCAAAACCAAGGGGACAAAGGACAGGGAATGGCAAGAGGCAGGGAGTTCTGTAGGAACTGAAGAGAGGCTAGGTCTCTGGTCAGCAGAAAAGGAAGTTGGGAGTGGTGGAGAGTCTAAAGCTAGAGCATCACCCAGGGTCAGATCAGACTAGGCTTGGCCTTGTCGGCCTCATTTAAGACACTGGTGTTTTTGTTTTTAATGCTAAAAGGAAGAGAAACTTATTAAACCCAGATCATGGGCTGTTCATGTTCTCTAGAGGGTTGTGATGCATCAACATGAGTACAGATTTTCAGTCCCTTCAGGGTTCTCTGCTCTTGGTCAGTCACACACTTATGTCCCTGGACCCTATAGGCATCTAAGTTTGCATCTCTGGGCTAGATTCTAAAGCATGTCAAGGTTCTGTGGGGATGCAGAGACAAATAACATGCAGCTTTGGTTTTAAGAAGGTTGAGATTTAGTAGGGTATCAAGGCATTTTCACTAAGAAGTATCTAGAAGGCAATAGGTAAATGGCAAGCATTATTTATTATTATTGCATTGTTGATGTTTCCTGGAGGGTCTCATGTTCATGCCGGGCATACAGATGTCCCTTAACAAAGAGCTGTTGGGTAAATGATTCACAAGCCAATGAGTAGTCTGGGGACTGGCAGTGAGAAGTAAATGAGAGCTGTGAGCTGAGAGACTCTGTAATTACCTGGCAATATCTCCAAATGCTTCAAACATGGGCTTTTTCACATACTGCAGTCCATGCTGGGCACACAGTGCCCTCACCAAGGGTTCCACCTTGTGATAATTATGGTGTGGCATTGTGGGAAACAGACTAGGGAAATGAGACAGGAGATATACAACTTAGATCAAAAGAAGGAGTTTTTGTTCCCCTATTACTAGATAAAACTCTATTAGCAATGCAGACCTTGTACAAAACTTCTGCCCCAGGAAGCTCAAAAACATCTTGCCAAAACATTCTAATCTTATCTCATAACCCTCTGCATGCCCTGTGGGTGGCTATTGTGTGGGAAGACCTAAGAGACTTACCTCTATAAAATACATTTATTTTGGGCCACATCAATTGAAAGTATGGGGTTTTCTACCATTTTGAATTACCTAGTGTTGCGGATGAAATGACACAAAGGACAAGACACACACAAAAGACAGACACAGACACAACTCCGGCCGGAGGAACAATTCTACGCAAGCCCCTCTTGCGGTTTATTTTATACCCCGGTAACTGGATACAAACTGAAATCTACAAGATGCATTCCTTTACCAATTAAGGGCAAGTAGCCAAACACATTTCAAGGACAGGGAGGAGCAAAGGGAGGAAGTGACCACAACGTGTTTACTAAGAGGCCTGCTCACAATTCTAGCCTCCTCCCTAGTTCTAAGGAGGGCATGTTCCCTCGTTTGCGAGCGGACCATTAAACTTGGATATTGTGTGCAGGCCTCCTGGCAGAGCACCCCGTTTGCAGGCATGCTTTGCCCAGGCAGGGAGCCCCGTGTGCAGGTACATCCCCGCGTCCCTAACCACGCTTTCCTGTGGTCACTGTCGGGCTCCCACACCTAGAGAGCTAGAGATAACTGTACCCGCCCTAATTCTGTCTGTCTCTTTCTATATATACATCTGTCTCCTGTACAATGAATAGGTAGGTATTCAGTAAGTTTTCATCAAGGCATATGGGGTAAAGTTCTCAGATAACAATAAGAAGAGAGATGGGTTTTATCCAAGTCTTTCACTAATCAATCCAATGAACTTCTTTGATAAAATATGAATAATAATTTTTCTTGTTTTGCTGAGATTTTAAAGGACTAACATGAGAGAAAAGATAAGAAAATCCCATGAGGAGGTATAAGATCTTTTTCCTTCTCTGCCTAACATAGATTTGGCTTAGATGAAATGAATGTGGAAAGTCTCTCCCTTGAATATTCTGGAGAGATTGACTTTCAAAGTACTATCATTTTCTCTTTCTTTGGCGCATGTCTGTCTAACTGACTATGGGTAAAGTATTTCCAGATATCACTTGGAAATTTCAGTAGGAGCTGGATTTCATTGTTGATTATTGTAAACCTTGCCTCCGAAGATGTAGATACAGAATGGGATTAAAATTAAATCTTAATTACATTGCAACACAACATGGATAGACAAGCATCATGATTTTTCTTGGGTTTTGCCAACAAACCACATATTAAAAAAATAATCATATTAAAAAAATAATAAATAGGAATTTAGAAACTGAGTCTTTGGTATTTTTCCAAGATATCCCTTCATTTACTCACAATTGTTACACCTCCTTTCTCAAGTCATTTTTAATAGACTTGAGAAAATTCTGATTCATTTTTTTCCCTCTGAAATCTTGAGTTTAGGGCTTTCTCGGGACAATATGGGCTAGCTGCTATAAGTGACAGCCTTTGCCTTTTACCATGAACTGTTTCTATCACTTACTGGTGCTCGATATGGAAGTTCAGGTGCCCTGTGAACCAGTCATTGAAAAAGGACTGGCCAAGACTAGCCAGGAAAAATCTTACATTAGATGTAAGTGAGCCCAGGGGTGCCAGGGTGGCTCAATCGGTTGGGTCACCGACTTGGGCTCAGGTCATGGTCTCACGGTTCATGAGTTCAAGCCCCGTGTCCAGCTCTGTGCTGACAGCCAGCTCAAGTCTGGAGCCTGTTTCATATTCTGTGTCTCCCTCTCTTTCTGACACTCCCCTGATCATGCTGTCTCTCTCTCTCTTTCTCTGAGAAATAAATAAAACATTAAAAAAAAAAGATGAATAAGAGGAAGAAATAAAGGAAAGGAATTGTTAAAAAAAAAAAAAAGATGTAAGTAGGCCCAAGTGTCAAACAAAGATGTTTATTTATTCCCCAGGTGGTTGGGTGGCTTAGTCATTAAGCATCTGACTTTGGCTCAGGTTGTGATGTCACATTTCATGAGTTGGAATCCTACTGTGTGAGCCTGAGCCCCACATCAGGTGAACATGAGTTCTGCTTGGGTGAGCCCTGCTTCTCTTTCTCTCTCTCCCTCTGCCCCTCCTGGGATTCTCTCTTTCTCTATCTCTCCCTCACTTGTGACCTGTCTCTGTGTGTCTGTCTGTCTCTCTTTCTCTCAAAAAAAAAATTGTTCATTTATTCCCTTAATAAGCCAATCATTCAACAAGTTCCTATTTTGTGTAAGAAACTAAGAGGGATAAAAAAAGATACTCCTTGTCAGGTCTCAAGAAGATTATAATTTAGAAAGGTGCTAAGATATTTTGCTAAGGAGTTTATAGAAAGCAATAGATATGAAGACGTATGTGGGACTAAATGACCATCAGCCCTTGGATACAGAAGGGTAAACTGTCATGAATGAGGACTCTGGCAGATGGGAAGTGGGATTATAAGATTTTGGTAGACATTGTAAGGGTTAGAAAACCATTTGCATAGAGTGTACTTGAAGGGCTTCTAAATGGGAAGTAAGGCATTCAATTATCCCAGCTGCAGGTTCTGAGCATAGAAGTGCATTTCACTTTAAGTAGTTTCCTTTACAATCTAATGTATTTTGTTTTACAAACTTAAAACTATTATCCTGAGAAGGAGTTCATGGGCTTCTCTAAACTTCCAAGATTAAGAACCTTAATGAATGTCATTTTACTCAATGCCTTTCTAAGGTTTAATTCCATTTAGGTTGGTTGCCATTTTGAATGTTATTTTTGTGGTTGTTTTATGTTAATGTTTCTCAAAGTGTATTTCAGAGCGCACTTTAGGGTTCTCTAAGATCTTTTCAGGGGACCTGCAAGGTCAAACCTATTTCCAGAATACTTCTTAAACAGCCTTTACCTTTTTAAATTTCCAATCTCTCGGGCTTGTCCAGTGGATTTTGTTTTCCAGAGGCTTCTAAACACGGGGTGGCATTATCAGTCTGATGTTTAACATATATTGGTTTTATTCTTCTTATTTTAAAGTTAATCAATCTGTAAATGTTTAAAATTCTCAGTTTTAAGTTCAAATTTAGTAAATATCAATAGCTATAACTTATATAGAAAAAAGCTCTTTGAGGCTCTTAATAACTTTTAAGAGCATAAGATGGTTTTGTGACCAAAAAGTCACAAATACTCTAGCCCTAATGTAAGGTCCACTGAATTTGGGAATGAGTTTGGAGAAAGAAGTGGTATAATGACTGGATTCTCCAGTTAATCATGGCATGGCCATTGGAAGGTTTAGGAGGCAAGGGTATTCTGTACTGATTAATCACTCTGTTAATCATTAAGAGCATGTTCAGAGAGCATACCATATCTTCTCTCTGGACCTTTCTATCTATACAATGAAATAGGGTGAATTACAGGGGCCTTCTAGGTGTAAAATTCATTTTGTAATTCTAGGATCTCAGATTCACTTGAGTGTTTGTAGGAGACTGGTCAGCAAACATTTCTTATACAGTGATTCTCTCTCATAGTTACTCAGTTTTGATTTTGTAGCATGAAAGCAATCATAGAGAATATGTAAATATACAAGCATGACTGTTTTCTAATAAAATTTAATTTACAAAAACAGGTATGGGGCTGAATTTGGCTCTTGGACTATAGTTTACTGATCTTTAAACACCTTTTTAATGTTTATTTGTTAATTTTGAGGAGAGAGAGAGAGAGAGAGACAGAGAGAGAGAGAGAGCAGGGGAAGGGAAGAGAGAGAGGGAGAGAGAGTACCTTAAGTTCAACGGGGGCTTGATCTCATTAACTGTGAGATCGTGAATTGAGCTGAAACCAAGAATCTTATGCTCAACCCTCTGAGCCACCCAAGAAGCCCTTTCCTGACACTTTAGTCCAAAGATTCTGAAATCAGACTGCCTAGGTTTAAAACCTGATTTCTACCACTAATTAGCTGTGTGATGTCAGTTTCTTCATGCCTTAATTTTATCATCTGTAAAGTGGGAATAATCATAGCACCTGTGTTATGTAGTTATATGCAAAACAGTGGACAGTGCCTGTCACCTGGCAAGCATTCCATGGTAGAAATTATTATTATCTGTGGAAGCCACATTCTAAATCAGTATAGTTTGAAGGATCTTTTCCAGGAACTCCACCATTACCTGAGTGCTGAGCCAGTCCCGATTCTCTTCTTTGCTCATTTTCATTGATATGTGGCTCATCTGGGTACGAATGTTATCGAAGGACTTTCAATAAGCCTTTCAAAGAATAAAAGGAGAAAGTGATGACTTCTTGGAGTGTTTCAGTTCCCAACACTGGGCTTGCAAAACTGCAGCCAGATCTGTTTGAGCAGTGGAGGAAATGGAAGGGAATCAAAGATTCCAATAGAATGGTGGTCATTTGTTTTCCTCTTTGGAGGCCGTTTATAAGTAGAGATATGACACACTACAGGCTTTTGATCACATGACCAATCTTGCACTCTAATGTATGGGAGCAGTGACCTCAAAGTTTTTTGCAGCATTGTAGCAAGGATCAAAAGATACCCAGGGCATATGCAAAGTGATTGACAGCTTTGGCTTTGCCATCAGATAGAACTTGGCTCAAATTCTGGTTTGGCACTGCCACTGGCCCTTACTTGCTTTATAACTTTGATAAATGATTTAATCTCTCTGAGATTAATGAAAGTGATGCTGCCTACATTACAGGAAGGTGCAAGGATTACATCAAACAAAGATAATGCAGGTTAATCCTTTATAAAAGTGTGTGATGCATATTAGCTGTCAGTATCCTTGTTATTATGTAGGGTTTAGAATAATAATGTGAAAGAAATGGAGAGGAATAAATTGGGAAGTTGAGGAGAGCTATTTAATTGAAGGCATTTTGGTTTTGGGAATATCTCTAGCCATAAAATAGCATTAAAAATTCTTGTTTTTCCATTATTTTCTGCAAGGATTATGGTATCCAGTCAGTTGCAATTCTAAAGAACTTGGATATTAGATGGAATTCTGCAATTTGGGATTAAGCATGTGGGAAGGAAAGGACAAGATAGGGCAATTTTTTTCACAAGAACTCTTCTTATTCAACTATTTCAATGTTTAGAAAAATATTTTTGTGAAATATCTGTTACAGAATGAGGTGTGGTATCCCAATCTTCTGCTAATCAAAAGTATCTCAGATAATGGAGATAAGAGGATCATCTGGGTTACAGGAATAAAAGAATACTCTTGCTTTCTTACTTGATGAAATATATGAGCAATATGGTTCCAAAGATTCCATAGAAAGGACCAAATGTGATGAAATGGCGGATGTAAAAGCTGCTGACCCAGGCAATGTCCTGCAGTGAACAGTGATTGACAGTTAAATGCCCTGGACACAAGTTCATTTCCTCTTCACAGGTCTAGGGCCCCTTCATGAACTGACGAAATCNTAATTGAAGGCATTTTGGTTTTGGGAATATCTCTAGCCATAAAATAGCATTAAAAATTCTTGTTTTTCCATTATTTTCTGCAAGGATTATGGTATCCAGTCAGTTGCAATTCTAAAGAACTTGGATATTAGATGGAATTCTGCAATTTGGGATTAAGCATGTGGGAAGGAAAGGACAAGATAGGGCAATTTTTTTCACAAGAACTCTTCTTATTCAACTATTTCAATGTTTAGAAAAATATTTTTGTGAAATATCTGTTACAGAATGAGGTGTGGTATCCCAATCTTCTGCTAATCAAAAGTATCTCAGATAATGGAGATAAGAGGATCATCTGGGTTACAGGAATAAAAGAATACTCTTGCTTTCTTACTTGATGAAATATATGAGCAATATGGTTCCAAAGATTCCATAGAAAGGACCAAATGTGATGAAATGGCGGATGTAAAAGCTGCTGACCCAGGCAATGTCCTGCAGTGAACAGTGATTGACAGTTAAATGCCCTGGACACAAGTTCATTTCCTCTTCACAGGTCTAGGGCCCCTTCATGAACTGACGAAATCTTATGTCTTATTATTCAAGGAACCTACATCTCGAAGGTGTCTCACATTGTCACGTTCCCCCCCCTTTTTTTAAACTAGAGCTAGCTTCAGAGGATGTATCAAATTACTCACCCTCCAACATCTTTGGAAACACATCAATTGGATGGATTCCAGATTGAAATATACCGGCACGAGGAGGGGGAGCCCCACTGAAAAAGAACACAAAAAAGATGGAGAGTAAGTGAGTAGAATGTGCCAATGCAAATAAGCAG
>NW_027529435.1:18073-30856 GCF_008692635.1 Crocuta crocuta
TATAACTTTGATAAATGATTTAATCTCTCTGAGATTAATGAAAGTGATGCTGCCTACATTACAGGAAGGTGCAAGGATTACATCAAACAAAGATAATGCAGGTTAATCCTTTATAAAAGTGTGTGATGCATATTAGCTGTCAGTATCCTTGTTATTATGTAGGGTTTAGAATAATTATGTGAAAGAAATGGAGAGGAATAAATTGGGAAGTTGAGGAGAGCTATTAAATTGAAGGCATTTTGGTTTTGGGAATATCTCTAGCCATAAAATAACATTAAAAATTCTTGTCTTTCCATTATTTTCTGCAAGGATTATGGTATCCAGTCAGTTGCAATTCTAAAGAACTTGGATATTAGATGGAATTCTGCAATTTGGGATTAAGCATGTGAGAAGGAAAGGACAAGATAGGGCAATTTTTTTTCCAAGGAACTCTTCTTATTCAACTATTTCAATGTTTAGAAAAATATTTTTGTGAAATATCTCAGTTACAGAATGAGGTGTGGTATCCCAATCTTCTGCTAATCAAAAGTATCTCAGATAATGGAGATAAGAGGATCATCTGGGTTACAGGAATAAAAGAATACTCTTGCTTTCTTACTTGATGAAATATATGAGCAATATGGTTCCAAAGATTCCATAGAAAGGACCAAATGTGATGAAATGGCGGATGTAAAAGCTGCTGACCCAGGCAATGTCCTGCAGTGAACAGTGATTGACAGTTAAATGCCCTGGACACAAGTTCATTTCCTCTTCACAGGTCTAGGGCCCCTTCATGAACTGACGAAATCTTATGTCTTATTATTCAAGGAACCTACATCTCGAAGGTGTCTCACATTGTCACGTTCCCCCCCCTTTTTTTAAACTAGAGCTAGCTTCAGAGGATGTATCAAATTACTCACCCTCCAACATCTTTGGAAACACATCAATTGGATGGATTCCAGATTGAAATATACCGGCACGAGGAGGGGGAGCCCCACTGAAAAAGAACACAAAAAAGATGGAGAGTAAGTGAGTAGAATGTGCCAATGCAAATAAGCAGGAGTCTATTTCCTTACCATGCCACTCCTGGAATGTTGACCCTGAGGAGAGATGCAAAGTGGAGATCCACAACTAAATCCTGGTATCTACGGGGCTCTTTGAGTCTCTGAGGTTGAACCAGGTTTTGGTTCAAACTCTCTCAAGGACACTAAAGAAGTAGAAGATTTGAGTCATTCTTAGGAAGGCAACCCAGAAGAGCTCCTGCTGTGAACTTTCAAACTTCCTGAAAGTCCATGGAATCAATCCATCAGGCCATGACAATCCTTAGGATTCGGCTCTGTCACAGTATGTCCAGGTGGCAGAAGTATTAAAACCTATACTCACGTCCTTACCAGATGGTTATTTACCTGCTTCTTCCTTGGCACCGGGGAAGCTGCTCAAAGGAGTGTGTTGGAATCCTGCTGAGTTTTGACAACTCTGTCCTTGGTCAGACTTTAGTTGCACCCTCTTTCTCCACTATGTCTCAACATTGCAGACTCTCAAACTCTGCAAACTCTTAGCAAAAATGATTTTGTCCATCCCCCACACTAAGATGCTTGAACAAACATCTTGAGCATAGTTTTTAACAGCTTAAGGCCATGTCTATGGGATGACCCCAGCCTTCTTTTTTTTTTTTTTAATGTTTTATTAATTTCTAGGAGAATGAGAGAGAGAGACAGAGAGAGAGACACAGAGCGAGCAGGGGAGGGCCAGAGAGAGAGGGAGTCACAGACTGAAACAGGCTCTAGGCTCCGAGCTGGCAGTCAGCACAGAGCCCAACGCGGGGCTCGAACCCACGAACCGCGAGATCATGACCTAAGCGAAAGTCGGACGCTCAACCGACTAAGCCACCCAGGCGCCCCGACCCCAGCCTTCTTAAAGTTCTGCCTCAGAAAGTTCAACATTGCCAAATGAATTTACTGTTTGTTCAAGCCCAAACTGACCATAGGCTTTGGACCTCCTTTTCCTTAGAAAACTTACAATTGTAAAATTCTTTCTCTGTCTTTGAGATGGATCTTCTACAACCAAGAAATGTCTTTCTCAAGGACCTGGGAGTTATTCCTTTGATATTTTTTCCATGTTTATTTATTTTTGAGACAAAGAGGGACAGAGTGGGAACAAGGGAGGGGCAGAGGGAGAGGGAGACGCAGAACCCTAAGCAGGCTTCAGGCTCTGAGCTGTCAACACAGAGCCTGACGTGGGGCTTGAACTCAGGAACCACGAGATCATGACCTAAGCTGAAGTCAGCCGCTTAACCTACTGAGCCACCCAGGTGCTCGTTGGAGCTATTCCTTTGAATATAATCATCCAGGATAGAGCCCTGTCTCCTAGTCTCTCTGTATGGGGGGTGGGAACCTAACTTTCATAAACACCAAGCAGCAGATACAGGTGGCTTAATCACACTGACCAACTTTCTCTCCCACCAAGCTCTCTTGGAAATTTCCTGTAGCACACCCAGTGTTTAAAAGGTCTCCCAACTTTTGATTCAGCAGAATTGAGCTGAATTTATATTGAAGTCCCTTTCCCCTACTATGGAAGCCTGAATAAAATCTGTCTTGTCACCTGCAAAAAAATGTCCAGTTCTGTTTCTCTTTGACAGTTTAAGCGTAACTTACTTGTACCTGAGATGCTACACTGGTATTTGAAGGAAAAAGACACAATGAAACAGCCCCAAGAGCAGAGAGTTTTGTGAGGTGGGAATCGTGCAGTGAATCCACACCATTTATTCATTCCTCATGAGCTAAGGGCATATTGCAGCACTACAGACAGGGGAGAAAAGCAATTCCAACAGCTTTTATTATGTGAACGCATTGCTGGTTAGGCTGGAGATCAGCTACCCTTCAAAATGAGGCACCGATGTCTTCATTTCTCTTTTTAGTCATGTAGGAGAAGGAGAGGATGACTATCATAGAATGAGGCTGCAGAATTCCAGCAGTAGAAGGGACAGCAGTGGGAACTGACCCCCTTCCCTCAAAAATAAGCCTATAGGCCATCCTGGTCAAGCATGTTACAGATGACTACTGGTGCCCAGCATTTGAGCAAATCAGATAATCTGCAACAGTTTCCCAACCCCAAAACTACTGGCATATGTAGCCAACTAATTTCTTTTTTTAACTTTTAAAAATTTTAATTTTTTAAATGTTTAATTTATTATTTATTTAGTTTAATGAAAGGTCTTTTTTAAAAATATAATTTATGTTAATATGGCTTACCTACAACACCCAGCCCTCATCCAGCAAGTGCCCTCCTCAATGCCTATCACCCACTTTCCCCTCTCCCCCACCCCCTATTAACCCTCAGTTTCTTCTCTGTATTTGAGAGTCTCTTATGGTTTGCCTCCTTCCTTCTCTGTTTGTAACTATTTTTTCTCCCCTTCCCCTGTGGTCTTCTGTTAAGTTTCTCAAGATCCACATATGAGTGAAAACATATGATACCTGTCTTTCTCTGACTGACTTATTTCACTTAGCAGAATACCCTCCAGTTCCATCCACATTGCTGCAAAATGACATGATTTCATTCTTTCTCTAGTTGAGAAAGAATGCTAACTAATTGCCAACTAGTATGTCATTGTATATATAAACCACATCTTTATTCATTCATTCATCAGCTGATGGACATTTAGGCTCTTTCAATAATTTGGCTATTGTTGAAAGCATGGGGCCAGAAAATTTCTTGTTGTTAGGGGTGTCCTGTGCATTGTAGGCTATTTAACAGAACCACTGGCTTCTACCCACTGGGTGCCAGTATCATTTTTCATTGTGTTACCATTGAAAACATTTTCTGTGAGCTGTCATGAATTTGATTTTGGTTAAGAGGAAAACATTTTTGCTTATGATATTTTTTAAATCTTTTTTTTGAGTTTATTTATTTTTGAGAGAGAGAGAGCACAAGCAGGGGAAGGCCAGAGAGGGGGAGACACAGAATCTGAAGAAGACTTAAGGCTCTGAGGTGTCAGCACAGATACCCAATGCAGGGCTCGAACTCAGAAACTGTGATATCATGACCTCATCTGAAGTCGATACTTAACTGACTGAGCCACCCAGGTGCCCAATGATAATATTTTTATCAATATCATAATTATGTAGCTACCCTATTTTCTTTCAAGCTTGAACCTACATTCATATCTATTTACATATATTTGCACATACATATGATTTTCAATTATATTGGGTGCAACTATCATAAAAGATTTCCAGTGACTTGTGTTTATAAAGTGGGAGTTTAAACATTTACAGGATTACTGAGCTTCAAAAGTTGACTGGAAATGCCACTGTACTCTCCACATAGAAACTGAACAAAGTTCTAAGTCTTAACAAAACTTCTTGAAGGTTTTTTGATATAAATGATAGCAGTTTAGAAATTAAAAACCTTTTATCTTACAAAATAAGCTTTGAATGGTGGAAGGTTTCCTTTGTGTTTTAAAACATCTTTATAGTTGATCGTTGGAATATTTGCTTTCTTTAAAAAAAAACTATCATGTTAAATTTAGACCGTACTAGGATATCAATGAATTTTGCTGCGTGGGCAGTTTTAGTTACTACCTTAAAAAACCAAAATACATACATATAGATAGATAGATGATAGATAGATAGATAGATAGATAGATAGATAGATAGATAGATAGATCTGCCCACTAAATATCTTCTGCAGCTGTATGTGGGCCATGGAAGCAACCAGCTTTCTCTCACACAGTAACTCTCAGGTGGCTTTTACTCCTGAGCATCTACATTTTCTGGCTTCATAATGTCAATGCTTTGGCATTCTTTTCTTATTTCTCTTTCCTCCCTATCCAAATAACACTATTTTTTGCTTCTTGATAGGTATTATTCTTTCTATGATTATAGTCTCTGATGTAAGGCCCCTTGATTGGCATCCTGACTTCTATCCCTCCTGAAGCATCTCAGGAGATGCACCTTAAAATCAAAATATTTATTTACTTTCTCATTTTTTCTTTTTCACACTTTTGCCCCCAAGAAGTTTGAAATAAGATATGATGGCTTTTCCAAGTCACAATAAAACATGGGCTGGCCTCTCTGTGAGAGCATTGCTGTTGTGCCATCTGGCTTGACAATCACGTGTTTCAAGGACATGGGATGATAAGGAAAGTGGCTCCAAGGAGACTCACGTATGTAGAAATACAGGTGCTGCTTTTCATAGTTGATATATTTGATTTTCATCTTGCCATACTGAAAGGAGAGAGCATAAAACTAAAATAAGAAACAGTACTTGTGGTCATTATACTCAAGAACATTACTGTGTGTGTGTTTAAAATCTCTATGGAAAGAGCCATATGGCTAGAATTTATTGGCTGTCACTCTTGAGGCTCAGGAAGAACCAGAACGGGAATAAGAGGAAATACTGCAGAATCTTTTTGCTTTAATTAAATGTGGGTGATTTTTGCATTTGATTATGGGGCTTGTGATTTTTTAAAAAAATCCTATGGAAGCCATTTTAAAACATTTTTTCTTCTATGCAATGAAGTGGTGATCAAAAGGGAATATTTATGATAAGTTTTCCTAGCTCCTTTTAACTATCGTGTTTAGAATTCTGCTTGAAGCTCAGTTTCTATCTCCATTCATTCATTCATTCAACAGATATTTATCAAATGGTCATGTGATAAAAGATATAGATATGGCCCCTCTTATCTGTCCCATCTTTCCTTCTTTGTGTTCTCATCATGGATCTCACACTGTGATGTTGTATTATTTCTAAGGTGTAATGATATTACATAAATTTTCAATGCTTGGAACTTGATTAATTTTCTAGGCATCTCCTTAGTTAATGTAGTCTATGCTCAGTGCGTAAGATCAGCAAATACCCTGAGGGGAGCCATAGAGATAATGGTTATATTTCCAGTACCTAATAAACATACAGTAACTGTTTAGTTGAATGAATGAATGAAAATGAAAATTTACCTCTGCTCTATATTTTTACTGTATGTTCACTTGGTCACAACACTGGGGGCAGTGCTTTATATCTGCTCTCCTCCATTTTGTTGATACCTCCCTTTCTGCAGATAGACTTCTTTTCATATTTGGATAGTAAGGTTGACCTTTCCTTCTCTTAGTGTCATAGATAAAAAGAAATAGCATGCTGATGGTGTTAAAAGAGCTATTTGCAATCACTCTCAAGCCTCCAGATATTTAAGTAGTGGGAAACATGGAAAAAAGAGCAGGTGGAAATTCCTGGGAGCTAGCACACCTAGATGGAGGGCTGATTTTGAGTATCACCCCAAAGAAGGGCTCTAAGTCTTCCAGAATATGAGTCCAGGACCTGGCACGTAGAATGTTTGAAGAAAATGGTACGAAGATTGGCAGTAAAGTGAAATGGAAGAAAAAGTTCAGGGCTCACTAGAACCATTTTTTTTAACGTAAAACAACTGAATTTTAGAGTTTAAATAGTTTCAAGCATTGTCTCAGACAGTGGCTCTGAAACCATATTACACAGAACCCTAAGGCCTAGGGACATGTCCCCAAAGCTGCTAAAAAATGTATCATTTGTGAAGAGGCATGATGTATATTGAACATAATCTTAAGGAGGTACTTCTGGGGAGGGGCAGCCTGCTTCATAAAATTCAGTCGGACAGGGGCACCTGGGTGGCTCAGTCGGTTTAGTGTCTGACTTCGCAGTTTGTGAGTCAAGCCCCTCATTGGGCTCTGTACTAACAGCTCAGAGCCTGGACCCTTCTTCGAATTGTGTCTCTTCCTCTCTCTGCCCCTCCCATGTTCATGCTCTGTCTCTCTCTGTCTCTCAATAATAAATAAAAATATTTTTAAAAAAAAATCAGTCTGACAAATCCTTCTTGCTCTGTGAGGATGACTAAAGAAATCAAAGTGTCATTGTCATAATTTGTTGATGAGCATAGGATTCCACCATCATTAGGCAAGTCCAACTTATTTGTGGAGCTATTGTCAAAAGCAACTGACTTTAATCACAACCAGAGATTTTTTTTTTTTTAAATCTAGTCAAGAGTTTGTTTTCTAATTCAGCTGGAGAAGAAGGTTCAGTCTTCTGAAGCTGGGAAAACTTATTTTCAAAAAGTTGCACAATTTTTGATTTATTTAACACAAAGTTCAGGCAGCAACTGACAGAACTACACTTTTATTTGTTAAGAAAACTCCTAAATTATTTCAGGAAACAGCAGCCTTTTTCCAAGCACCTGACTCTCAGGATCTACCACTTTCCCGGGGGCCAGGGGGTGGAGAAGAGATCTTTCTGTAGTTATCTTTGTACCTCCTTTTTTGAAGTAAGACTTTCTCCTTAAAATTTTGGTAATAGTCCTTTACATGATGATTTTAAGTTGAGGTTAAAAAAAATCAACAACTGACAAATTTTGGAGTTGACTTTTCCCCTCCTTTTTCTATTGTTTAGCAAATCCAAATGAGAGGTGAGATCTCTATGTATCATACAAAGCATTTGGGCTGTGGTTCATGTATAATGAACCAAATGAACATGAAGTAAAAATCATCAGCACAGCCTTTTCTCACTAAGCTAGAATTAGTTGAGATGGCTAGGTATTCAGATATTTGTGATTTAGTGCTTATTGAAAATACTGACATGTTTTCTGAGAGAATATCTCCATATTCCCGTTAAATTTTGGAGAATAATTGCCAACATTAGTCCTCTGGTTTCACTACTTCACAGTAACCTATGTTGCCTCAGAGGTAGTGACAGCCACTGGGCAGGGATCTGTTTTGTCACCAGGATTACGCAAGCAGGGTAATACAAGGTATCATATTTCCTGCTGTAGGAGGTTGGTGGCACGTCCTTTAAGGTCATACAGTCACGTGACCTACATATCCTTCTATTTGTACAGCCTCAAATTCAGTTATTTCATGTCTATATCCTGGACGTAAAGAAGAAGACATGCTCTAAGAAAGTACTCAAAGTCGGATCCCCCATCTCCATCTTTCTGGGACAAGACTATAGACGTTTCCAAGAATCACTTCTGGGAACATTTCTTATGTGCTCATGAATTCTAAACATACCTTAACAGGTTGCAATTCTCCAAGCAGTAAAAGTGCACCCATATCAATATCTGGGTCTTTGTGGTAGATATTTGCTTTTACATGATGTTGCAAGTGTCGGTTATTCCACCAGGTTGTTGACAAACCCTGAGGAGAAGAGAGGTTCCATTAGCTTCAAGATGTCTCTCCTGAAATGTCCCTCACTCTCAGAGTTTTCTACATGCATCTCCAAAGTCAAAGTAAGATATCCGAGCTTCTGGAACTTGCTCCCTGACTGCTCGATCACAGGATAGCTCATTACAGAGCCTTTCTTTTTTATTTATTTATTTATTTATTTATTTATTTATTTATTTATTTATTTATTTTTATTTTAAATAGCTTATTGTCAAGTTGGTTTCCATATAACACCCAGTGCTCATCCCCACAAGTGTCCTCCTCCATGTGGACAGAGCCTTCAAAACCTACAGACACGGGGGCAAGATGGTGGAGAAGTAGAAAACTCCATACATTGCACTCGCCCCCACATATTGCACGGAGAAGGCCTGAAACCATAGGAACCCTTAAAGAATCCAGGAGTTTGGGAGGAAAAGGAGACAGAGTCCGCTGAGAAATCCTTCTAGCGTGAGTGCGAACTGGGGAAGATAAAATCGGACCAGGACCAAAGACACAGAGGGACTGGGGCAATTCCCGTCTGTGGGAGTTTAGAGGGGAAAGAGAGTGGCCGAAACTGCTCAAGACACTGTCCATGTCGCTGGGGAATGGAAAAACCTCCGCTCGAGACACAGAGGGACCCGGTTTCCTGCTCTCCAGCTGACCCTAGGCGGGACGTCCTTGTCCCAGGTGACCCCCAGGGAAACTGCTCCTTGAGCACCAGCTCAACCTGGAGGAGACAGGAGCAGCGGCTTCTGGCTCAATCCCCAGTGGGAAGGCAAGAAACTTGGGACTGCCCTGAGGGGATCGCCTGTGAGTTTGTGTTTCAGGCAATTTCTGTGGGGCGCGCAGACTGGGATCTGGAAACGAGGCCTGGCCTGGGTAATAGAGCACAACCCACCTTGGCTGCGCCCCCGGCACAAGGAGTTTAAACACCCAAAAAAGTGAGTTGCAGCGCTTGGTTCAAGAACGGACTGGAGCACTGCCACTCTTCTCTCCACAGCCACCAAAGCAGGACTCCCGTGGATGCATTGGATCAAACCATGCCCATCACTGCTAGAGAGCTGCCCTCCTCTTNTACCTGCCTACCTTTTCATCTCTCTCTCTGGAGTAATCAAACTACATAGTTTCTCTGGATAACATCATCGTCATTTCTTTCACCTCTTCAACCATATTCCACTCTTTCGCTTTTTGAAAAAAGCTTCTTATTCCTTCTGCCTGCTCATTTCATTTCTAATTTCGCCTCCTCCCACTCTGTTATTTCTCTCTTACTTTATGCTCTTCAACCAGCACAGCATACAGCTGGCTATTTATTTGTAGCTGTGAAATCTGGTTATATACTTTAAACTGTTCTTTTTCTATTGGGTTTCGTCTTTTTTTCCTTTTCTTTTCTTCTTTTTTTCTTTTTTATGTATTTTTATTTTTTATTATTCCCCTTCCCTCCTCCCTCTTTTCTCTTTACTTTTTCGTTTTCCCTTTCAGTTTGCGTGTTTATTGTATTTGTCTGTGCGTTTGTGTGCCTTTGTTCCCTGTGTGTTTGTCTGTCTGTTATCTTCTCAAGGGCTACCTCAAGAAACCTACCACTATGAGTAGGAAAATAAAATAACCAAGTCTCAACAAGAGAGACCAAGAGATACCATTCAAGGAACACTTTCTGAATGGATAGGCCCTGGACAGTCAAAGAGCCTTCTTTGGTACAGCAGCACTCACAGGTGCAGAGAGCATAACAAGCTTTTAAAACGAAGAGGTACAAAGCTAACCAAAATGACAAAACGAAAGAGCTCTCCTCCAAAGAAATTCCAGGAAGAATTGACAGCTAAAGAACTGCTCAAAACAGATATAAGAAACATATCTGAACAAGAATTTAAAACAATAAGCATAAAATTAATCACTGGGCTTGAAAAAAGCATGGAGGACATCAAAGAAACTATGGCTACAAACACCATGGAGGTTAAAAATAGTTATGATGAATTTTAAAATGCGATAAAGGAGATACATAATAAACTGGAGTGGTCCAGTGCACGGATTGAAGAGGCAGAAAGGAGAATAAGTGATTTAGAAGACACAATTATAGAAAAGGAAGAAACTGAGAAAAAAAAGAAACAAACTGATCCGTGGAACATGAAAGAAGAGTTTGAGAGCTCAGCGATACAATCAAACGGAACAGTATCTGTATCATAGGAATCCCAGAAGAAGAAGAGAGAGGAAAAGGTGCTGAAGGAGTCCTGGAACAAATTATAGCAGAGAACTTCCCCAACCTGGGGAGGGAAGTAGGCGTTGAAAATCAAGAGGCACAGAGAACTCCCCTCAGATGTAATTTGAATCGATCATCTGCATGACATATCATAGTGAAAATGGCAAAATATAAGGACAAAGAGAGAATTTTTAAAGCAGCTAGGGAGAAAAGGGCCCTAAGATACAAAGGGAAACCTATCAGAGTGGTGACAGACCTATCTACTGTAACTTGGCAGGCAAGAAAGGAATGGCAAGAGATCTTCAATGTGATGAACAGGAAAAAAATGCAACCAAGAATCCTCTATCCAGCAACCCTGCCATTCAGAATAGAAGGAGAGATAAAAGTCTTTCCAAATAAGCAAAACTTGAAAGAATTTGTAACCACTAAACCAGCCCTAAAAGAAAGCCTGAAGGGGACTCTTTCAGGGAAGTGTTGCAAGGAACGCAAGATGCTAGACACACCACAAGCATGAATCCCACAAATGACACAATGACTTTAAACCCACATACTTCAATAATAACACTGAATGTAAATGGACCAAATGCCCCGATCAAAATACATAGGGTAGCAGAATGGATAAAAAAGCAAAATCCATCTATTTGCTGTCTACAGGAAACTCATTTTATTTTATTTTATTTTATTTTTGACAGGTATTGTATTATTATCTCTTCCATTAGTTTAACTGTCTTTATTTATTTTATTTTTTTAACATATAGTTTATTGTCAAATTAGTTTCTACATAACACCCAGTGCTCATCCCCACAAGTGTTCTCCTCCATGCCCATCCCCCCTCCCCCCCACATTCATCAGTCCTCAGTTTTTGTCAGCATTCAAGAATCTCTCATGGTTTGCCTCTTTCCCTTTCCCCCACTATTTCAATATGGATGGACCTTGAGGGTGTTATGCTGAGTGAAATAAGTCAGGCAGAGAAGGACAAATATCATATGTTTTCACGTATAGGAGAATTAGGAGGAACTTAACTGAGGAACAAGGGGGAGAAGAAGGGGGGAAATGGTGGAAGAAACTCATTTTAGACAGGAGGACACCCTCAGATTGACAGTAAGGGGATGTATAAGTATATATCATGCTACTGGAAGTCAAAAGAAAGTTGGAGTAGCTATACTTATATCAGACAAACTGGACTTTAAAGTAAAGGCAGTAACAAGGGATGAAGAAGAGCATTATATAATAATTAAAGGGTCTATCCATCAGGAAGAGCTAACAATTATAAATGTCTACGCACCAAATATGGGAGCACCTAAATACATAAAACAATTAATCACAAACAGAAACAGTTTTATCAATAAGAACGTGCTAATAGCACGGAATTTTAATACTCCATTTACAGCGATGGATAGATCAACTAGACAGAAAATCAATAAAGACACAATGGACTTAAATGACATATTGGACCAGATGGATTTGGCAGATATATTTAGAACTCTACGTCCTGAGGCTATGGAATTCACATTCCTCTCAAGTGTGCATGGCACATTCTCCAAGATAGATCACATACTGGGACATAAAGCAGCCCTCAATAAATATGAAAGAATTGAGATCATAGCATGCACACTTTCAGATCACAATGATATGAAACTCAAAATCAATCATAGGAAGAAGTCTGGAAAATCCCCAAAAACATGGAGGCTGAAGAAGACTCTACTAAAGAACGAATGGGCCAATCAGGCAATTAAATAAAAATTTAAAAAATATATAGAAACAAATGAAAATGAGAATACAACAATCCAAACCCTATGGGATGCGGCGAAAGCAGTCCTAAGAGGAAAGTACATTGCACTCCAGGCCTATTTCAAGAAATTAGAAAAAGTGCAAGTTCAAAATCGAACAGCGCACCTAAAGCAACTATAGAGAGAACAAAAAGAGCATCCCAAACCCAGTAAAAGAAGAGAAATAATAAAAATCAGGGAAGAAATAAACAATATAGAAACCAAAGAAACAGTTGAACTGATCAATGAAACCAAGAGTTGGTTTATTGAAAAAATAAACAAAATTGACAAACCTCTAGCCAGGCTTCTCAAAAAGAAAAGAGAGAGCATCCAAATAGACAAAATTATGAATGAAAATGGACTGATTACAACCAACCCCTCAGAAATATGAGCAATTATCAGGGAATACTATGAAAAACTATATGCCAACAAACTGGGACAACTTAGAAAAAATGCACAAATTTCTAAACACACACTCATTACCAAAATTCACACCGCAAGAGATAGACAACGTTATCAGACCCATAACAAGTGAGGAAATTGAATAAGTTATCAAAAACCTCCCAACAAATAAGAGGCCTGGGGCAGATGGCTTCCCTAGGGAATTCTACCAGACATTTAAAACAGAATTAATACCCATTCTTCTCAAACTATTCCAAAAACTAGAAATCGAAGGAAAACTTCC
>NW_027529435.1:33409-49768 GCF_008692635.1 Crocuta crocuta
AGAGAATTTTGAAAGCAGCTAGGGAGAAAAGGGCCCTAACATACAAAGGGAAACCTATCAGAGTGGTGACAGACCTATCTACTGTAACTTGGCAGGCAAGAAAGGAATGGCAAGAGATCTTCAATGTGATGAACAGGAAAAAAATGCAACCAAGAATCCTCTATCCAGCAACCCTGCCATTCAGAATAGAAGGAGAGATAAAAGTCTTTCCAAATAAGCAAAACTTGAAAGAATTTGTAACCACTAAACCAGCCCTAAAAGAAAGCCTGAAGGGGACTCTTTCAGGGAAGTGTTGCAAGGAACGCAAGATGCTAGACACACCACAAGCATGAATCCCACAAATGACACAATGACTTTAAACCCACATACTTCAATAATAACACTGAATGTAAATGGACCAAATGCCCCGATCAAAATACATAGGGTAGCAGAATGGATAAAAAAGCAAAATCCATCTATTTGCTGTCTACAGGAAACTCATTTTATTTTATTTTATTTTATTTTTGACAGGTATTGTATTATTATCTCTTCCATTAGTTTAACTGTCTTTATTTATTTTATTTTTTTAACATATAGTTTATTGTCAAATTAGTTTCTACATAACACCCAGTGCTCATCCCCACAAGTGTTCTCCTCCATGCCCATCCCCCCTCCCCCCCACATTCATCAGTCCTCAGTTTTTGTCAGCATTCAAGAATCTCTCATGGTTTGCCTCTTTCCCTTTCCCCCACTATTTCAATATGGATGGACCTTGAGGGTGTTATGCTGAGTGAAATAAGTCAGGCAGAGAAGGACAAATATCATATGTTTTCACGTATAGGAGAATTAGGAGGAACTTAACTGAGGAACAAGGGGGAGAAGAAGGGGGGAAATGGTGGAAGAAACTCATTTTAGACAGGAGGACACCCTCAGATTGACAGTAAGGGGATGTATAAGTATATATCATGCTACTGGAAGTCAAAAGAAAGTTGGAGTAGCTATACTTATATCAGACAAACTGGACTTTAAAGTAAAGGCAGTAACAAGGGATGAAGAAGAGCATTATATAATAATTAAAGGGTCTATCCATCAGGAAGAGCTAACAATTATAAATGTCTACGCACCAAATATGGGAGCACCTAAATACATAAAACAATTAATCACAAACAGAAACAGTTTTATCAATAAGAACGTGCTAATAGCACGGAATTTTAATACTCCATTTACAGCGATGGATAGATCAACTAGACAGAAAATCAATAAAGACACAATGGACTTAAATGACATATTGGACCAGATGGATTTGGCAGATATATTTAGAACTCTACGTCCTGAGGCTATGGAATTCACATTCCTCTCAAGTGTGCATGGCACATTCTCCAAGATAGATCACATACTGGGACATAAAGCAGCCCTCAATAAATATGAAAGAATTGAGATCATAGCATGCACACTTTCAGATCACAATGATATGAAACTCAAAATCAATCATAGGAAGAAGTCTGGAAAATCCCCAAAAACATGGAGGCTGAAGAAGACTCTACTAAAGAACGAATGGGCCAATCAGGCAATTAAATAAAAATTTAAAAAATATATAGAAACAAATGAAAATGAGAATACAACAATCCAAACCCTATGGGATGCGGCGAAAGCAGTCCTAAGAGGAAAGTACATTGCACTCCAGGCCTATTTCAAGAAATTAGAAAAAGTGCAAGTTCAAAATCGAACAGCGCACCTAAAGCAACTATAGAGAGAACAAAAAGAGCATCCCAAACCCAGTAAAAGAAGAGAAATAATAAAAATCAGGGAAGAAATAAACAATATAGAAACCAAAGAAACAGTTGAACTGATCAATGAAACCAAGAGTTGGTTTATTGAAAAAATAAACAAAATTGACAAACCTCTAGCCAGGCTTCTCAAAAAGAAAAGAGAGAGCATCCAAATAGACAAAATTATGAATGAAAATGGACTGATTACAACCAACCCCTCAGAAATATGAGCAATTATCAGGGAATACTATGAAAAACTATATGCCAACAAACTGGGACAACTTAGAAAAAATGCACAAATTTCTAAACACACACTCATTACCAAAATTCACACCGCAAGAGATAGACAACGTTATCAGACCCATAACAAGTGAGGAAATTGAATAAGTTATCAAAAACCTCCCAACAAATAAGAGGCCTGGGGCAGATGGCTTCCCTAGGGAATTCTACCAGACATTTAAAACAGAATTAATACCCATTCTTCTCAAACTATTCCAAAAACTAGAAATCGAAGGAAAACTTCCGGATTCATTTTATGAAGCCAGCATCACTTTGATTCCCAAGCCAGACAGANCCCTAGGATCCAGCAATAGCACTGCTAGGAATTTACCCAAGGGATACAGGAGTGCTGATGCATACGAGCACATGTACCCCGATTTTCATAGCAGCACTCTCAACAATAGCCAAAACATGGGAAGAACCTAAGTGTCCATCAACGGACGAATGGATCAAGAAGATGTGGTTTATACATACGATGGAATACTACATGACAATGAGAAAGAATGAAATCTGGCCATGTGTAGCAACATGGATGGACCTTGAGGGTGTTATGCTGAGCGAAATAAGTCAGGCAGAGAAGGACAAATACCATATGTTTGCACGTATAGGACGATTAGGAGGAACTTAAAGGGGACGGTCGGGGAGAAGAAAGGGGGAAATAGTGCGGGAGAGGGAGAGAGGCAAACCATGAGAGACTCTTGAATGCTGAAAACAAACTGAGAACTGATGGATGTGGGGTGGGGGGTGATGGACATTGGAGGAGGGCACTTGTGGGGATGGGCACTGGGTGTTATATGGAAACGAAATTGACAATAAACTATTTTAAAAAAATAAAAATCACTTTGAATTCAAATAGACCTGGATTCCAAGATTTACTGACTGGATAAACCTGGACAATTTACTTGATTGTGCCAAGAATTCAGATGGAAATAACTGAACATAAAATGTGAATATAAATTGAGTCTACTACTTGGTAACCCATAGGCACTCACTAAAAATTGACTTTCCATGTTGATACTGTAAATGGCAATACCATTAGGGAACTCTGTAATTTTACATTATGCAAGTGTATGTTTTGGATTTCAATGATTACCTGCTATTCTGTAAACAAATATCACAGATACCCATTTTGATACATGGCAACTGTCAATAGTGGATTGGATTCATAAGTTATTTTTAATGTTAGTTATTTTCATATCCTGTGAGTCACAGAACAATGCAAAAGAAAAACCATTCAAATGCAAACATATTAAAGTATATATATGATTAAAAATATAAACAAGGCTCATAATCTTTTTTTAAAGACATTTTTTAAATGTTTTATTTATTTTTGAGAGAAAGAGAATGAGCAGGGGAGGGTCAGAGATAGAGGGAGACACAGAATATGAAACAGGCTCCAGGCTCTGAGCTGGCTGTCAGCACAGAGCCCGACGTGGGGCTCGAACCCACGAACTGTGAGATCATGACCTGAGCAGAAGTCAGACGCTTAACCGACTGAGCCACCCAGGCGCCCCAAACAAGGCTCATAATCTTAAAATATCCAGGATCTTAATCCCATTAGACTGATACAAATGACAAAATCATTGAATGAATACCACATTTACAGCTTTCTTTGTATTACTCTAGTAAACTGGATCAAGTACAACTTCTTTAGTAGGGCACTGTCCTTATTATGATATCCAAAAGTTTACAAAAAAAACCCAAAAGGTCAAGGGGTCCCTGGGTGGCTCAGTTAGTTAAGTATCCGACTTTGGCTGAGGTCATGGTCTCATGGTTTGTGAGTTGGAACTCCAGGCCGGGTTTTTGCTATCAGCACAGAACCTGCTTCAGATCCTCTATCCCTCTATCACTGCCCTTCCCAGTTCGTGCTATCTCTCCCTCTCTAAAATTAATAAACATTATAATAAAATTTTAAACAGTAAAAAACCTACAGACAATTATGGTATTCAAGAACACAAATTCAGGAAAATTAATAAAATTTATAAAAACCTGATCACGAAAATTCATAAAAAACCTGTTGAAGGGAAATGTTTTTCCATCCTTCTTTTATGGGGGAGTCCTCATTTTAAAAATTCTGAAGATAAGTAAGAGAGAAAATATTCTTTTTTTTAACGTTTTATTTATTTCTGAGAGAGAGAGAAAGAGAGAGCGTGAGCTGGGGAAGGTCGGAGAGAGAGACACACACAGAATCTGAAAGAGGCCCCAGGCTCTGAGATAGCTGTCAGCACAAAGCCTGATATGAGGCTTGAACCCACAAACCATGAGATCATGACCTGAGCTGAAGTCAGACGCTTAACCGACTGAGCCACCCAGGTGCCCCAACAGAGAATATTCTTACTTTCCAAATAAAAAAAACTCAGCTTTAAAACTTTAATTAGCTCTGTAAGAAAAATGGTCCTAGAAATCCTGCTTTCATGGATATTTAAGTGAATCAAGGATCTGAAATAATCTTGTAGGGGGCTTGGCTCGGAATATTGCATGTTCAAGGCTTCCATGACCTCATATAAAGATAAATGAGAATAAAAATAATTTAATTGGCTCTGAGCTCAAATCATCTCTGGTTAGGTTGTGTGTGTAATTCTCTCTCAATGATAGTGTGAAAGTTTTAACAGAGGAAGGATTTGGAAGCACATCAATGTGGCTTCATTTCCTGGATGTATAAATACTGCTTTGTGTTTGGGTAAATTTTGCCCTCTGTGAGGCTCTATTGCAACTTCAGTAAGTATAATATAATGACATTTACTTCAATGGGTTGTTTGAGGAGACACGAGATGATGTATAGAAAATATTGGCATGTTGAGGTATTCCATTTCCTCTTTCCCCCATTACATTAATCTTTACATAAGAATAAACAGTATTTGTTTTTTATTGCATATTTGACTTGCATGGATCTTCACTGTCCAATATGATCGCTACGAGCTACATCTTGGTTAGTGAGCACTTCAAGTGTGACCAGTCAAATTAAGATGAGCAGGACATGTATAATATTGGATTTTGAGACTCAGCATGAAAAAAGGAGAGTAAAATATCATATTAATAATTTTTACATTGATTCCATGTAGAAATGATAATATTTTGAATATATATAGTAATAAAGTTATCTTTTAAAATGTGGCTATTAGATAATTTAAAATTATTTATGTCATTTTAATGAGGCTTGTATTATTTTCTGTTGGGCTATGCAGGTCTGGACACTACCTCCACGGTTGAGGGGGATGGACACGTGTGAACACTGCCTTCCATAGTCTTGCTGTAGAGTCTTCCCTTAGCAGACCCCTCCCGACCCTATCCCTCAGGAGTGATAATCTCTTTTCACCTCTAACACTCCCTACTGTCCTTATAGGGGAATCTCTCTTCCTCCATCCCACTTCTCTCCACTGACTCTCAAGCTTCAAAGGAATATCACTTTCCAAACATTTCCTTTTGGATGTCTCATGATATGTCAAACTGAACATGTACTCATCAGTTTTTATTCCCTCTATGGGGTCTCCATTGCACTCTGCTCTTCTCCCATCAGACTGCGTGCCACCCACTCACTCTTACAATTGTGCACTTGCTCTTTTCATGATTTGTTTTAAAGTGCATCCCATGCAGCAGACACTGAGCCAAACATTTGGAATATAGAGCTAGATAAAATGGGGTTCCCATACTTATGAATCATACAAACTTTGGAAGCGATAGACAAACAAGGACACTGCAATAAGCAGTGATTCACCGTGTTAATTAAATCCTTTGAGAGCCAAAATTTTAACTGTACTCTTGCAGTCGATGACTATCTGTGGAAATTGGTAATAGGAGAGACAAATTTCGATTCGTGATAGGTCAGGGAAAAGATTGAGCGCTCTAGATCCTGGAACTTAGAGAACAGTGACCAGAGTAATTATGGGCGTGATCTAAAGCAGTTGGCTCTACCTTCACCCCTCACTCTGGAAGCCACAATCACTAGGGGCAAGGGGTAGAGTGATCCACTGGGAAGTGAAGATTATCAGGTACATGCAAATAGGCTGCCCCTGCACCAAATTCCATACAGGAGCCATTCTAGGTCATTCCTCATTTACAAGTTAGATCCTTTCTTGGTGCATTATAAGAAATCCAAACTGGTCTGAAGCCATTTTTTGGCTTGAATTTAAAGCCCTGCTACTGGGTGTGCATGGCCTTGGACAATTTCCTCATTTATGAAGTGGATGAGAAAAATATTATAAGAAATAACATGTTTGAAACTCCTCCACCCACCCTCCCAAATTATTTTAGGATGTAGTCATGGAAAGAGGATAGGCCAGATTTTCAAAGCAGGTCTTAATATCAAATGTTTTCTTTGTCTCTAATATAATACTTGATTCTTATAGTTTTCAAACTGTGCATGCTGGGTCTTGGGGAGGGGGAGTTGAAAAATATGCTACAGGGAGTCCATTTTGATTGGAACATTGCACAGAAGTCCAAAATATGTGCAGATATTTCATGGTGTACTTTCAGAAGGACTCGTATTGCACAAACACTGCAAAGATCAGACATACACAATTACCAACATAGCTAGTCAGTGAAAATGCCAAAAAACCCTCAGGGCAAGGGTACATTGATAGCAAGTCCAGTTTTGAAGTTTAAAATTGTGATGTATGTAGAAGGTGAAGTTGTTGCTGCTTATATTACAATTTTCTTTGTTACCTCCCTTCTGTTCACCTTTCCTTCCTGCAGGTAGTTTCCTATGCTGTACGTGATTGAAGCCTACACTCATTTTGCTCACAAATCACTGGCTTTATCTGCAAAAAGGCAGGGTACACTCAATTTTCTTTTAAAGCATTTCCTATTTATTGAACCGTTCGTGAGTCGTCAAGGTTATTATTCATTTCAACTAATGCAAAAGTGTTTCTGGCAACATAATTTGTACAGAGACAGCTGTGTACAAATTTGGACCAGTGGGAAAGCAGTGACATTTTAAAAAGCACCAGCAAGGGTGGAGCTTAAAATATTACATATACTGGCACCAAGTCAACTGTCAATTACCTCCAGGGCACATTGAGTCTTCATTTTCCTCAAAACATGGGAGGGAGAGGGGGAGGGCCCATTGCCTTAATTCTCATCAGGACATAAGAAACTATTTTTGTTTTTATTCTGTGGTAAACATTTCTGACGGGGTACAGAAACACTTATCAACCTAGCACTAGTACATAGAGGGCAGAACTGTGTACCTACAGGAATATTCCAGTTAAATGAAACTTATCACAAAAAATGACACTATGTTATTCATTCTAACCATTTTGAGGAGCAGATATCATTCTATATGAATCCAGATCTAACTCTGTGTTACTTAATTTACTTAGCTTGCTTAACTGGAAAGAGGGTTGATAACACTGATTTTAAATATCTTTCAGTTCAATATAAAACCACTGTATTAAGGCAAAACAAGTCGGTTCTGAGTCAATGCTTATGAGTTTTTCCTAAAATGAGCTGGCTTGAATGCATGATTTGGCTTAGGGAAGGCTGAGAAGCAATTCCCCCTATCTGGGCTACAGTACAGAGTCACTAAATCTTAGAATGTCATAGAAAAACAGACATCCAGTTTATCTCCTAATATTACAGATAAGAAAACTGAGAGTGAGAGGTAGAAGATGACTCAGTCAAGATCGAACAGGGGGCCTTGTCAGAATCAGAGCTAGAACCCATTCTTGGCAGTCCTGTACTCTTACCTTGGTTCGTTCATCCATCCATCCATCCATCGTCCATCCATCCATCCATCCAACCATCACTCAGCAAATGCTGTTGAAGGCCTACTATGTGCCAGGCACTCTGTTAGGTATTGCACTGCAGTGGCTCATAGGACCTACCAAGCACCTGCCCTCCTGGACTTCGGGCAGGGGTAGAGCAAGAACAACTGCCATCATCGCCACTGCTTTTTCCCGCAGTCTGGGATNTTTTATTTAAATACTAGTTAGCTAACATGAAGTGTGATATTAGTTTCAGGTGTACAATATAGTGATTCAAAATTTCCATACAACCCCTGGTGCTTATCATGACAAGTGCACTCCTTAATCCCCATCACATATTCCTTCATCCACCCACTCCCTCTCCTATAGTAACCACCAGTTCATTTTTTATAGTTAAGAGTCCGTTTCTTGGTTTACCTCTCTCTCTCTTTCTGTTCATTGGAAGATGAATAAAAGATAAAGGTGAGTGTTACATGGCTGAGAAAGGACTTAAGTTACTGAACTGGTATGGATAAAATTGTGATAAGACCAGCTCCTGTCATAGATTAAATACTTCCTATGTGCCAGTCACTATGCCGGGAGTTTTCACAATAACTTGTTTAGTAGAGAATATTTCCATAAAAATTATTATCCCCATTTTTCAGACAAAAGACTGGGGTCTTGCAAGGTGTGGTAACTTGCTGGTGTCAGATGCTGATTAGTAGCTTGCCAGGGAGTGTCAGGCAGCAGCTGGGACAAGTCGAAAGGGAGAAGGAAACAATTCTGAATCTTCCCCTAAAGCCACTGGTTGGTTTTAGGGTACATGCTTACCTGGGAAATTGTGAGAAGGAAGGAAATGAATATTGTCACAAGCCAGCCGGTGCCAAAATACCACACCATTAACCAAGCCAGGATTTCTAAAATCAAGATCTGGACGAAGTGAAGGAAGAAGAACACTGGGTTGGCAGTGAACATGTTCATGGCCTCTAATGTTCTCCGCAGTTCTTGGAAATCTTTCACCAACTGGGGCTAAGAAATAAATGTTCAAGAAAGGAATTAATTCCCTCAAGGATCACAAATGAACATAATAATCCATTCTATTACCTTACTAATACCTTAATTTTATAAATACAAATTTAATTATATTACTACATTTAATTGGGCAAAATTAAAAACATAAAACTATGAACAAACAAAACTTTTTTTAAAAAGTTATGATAACATTTTTTTTCTGGAGAAGAGAAAGGTGAGTAGTAGTTTGTATACTGTCCTCTAACTATTTTGGAGCTCAAAATTAGTGGGTTTTTTTTTTGTGGGGGGTTGAGGACGGTTATTGTGTCTAACAGTTGCCTTTTAAAACATCAGTATTATTTCGGGTATTGATTGATGGATCTCCAATTATACTTTGGAGAACTGTGTTGTCTATATGGATCTGTGTTACAGTAGTTACACAGTTTACAGTTTACACAGAATCTTCTACATCATCAGCAGCTCAGTATGTGCAAAGGGCCCTTTCATTAAAGATGATGAACATAGAAAAATGCAGTTCACTTGGATTAGATCAAAGGATGACTTTCTTGTGAGCTGATTGATGGACCCCTAGAAACAGGGCAGGATTTCTGTTGGCATTAGTATGTATCTACTGATATGCATTGCAGGGGTGGGAGTTTCCTGGTCCTGTGTTTGTATAACATGAATATGTGCATGTGGATGAATGAGCAAGGCTGGTATTGGTTTACAAGCTTGGCAGTAAGACTACAGAGTCAGTGCAAGGGCTGAAAAGAAATACCTCTTTGCTTAGTGACTAATGAATGAGTTTGAAACCAGGACAGTTCACATAATGAAATATGTCAGAGTATAAGAAAGAGAGCAGGATTTGTTCAGATACCTGAAAGGAGAGAAATTTTCAGTATAAAAAGAAAAAACTATGCACATAATTCTAGAATCAAAAAAATTCATTTCAAAATTCACTGATTCACCTTTTAAGAGATCTGCTTTCTGGGGTCGTCTCTCAAGACCCCATCAACTTTGGAACTTTGGTGGCCATGGANCTGCTTTAGGGTAAATGTTCTGTCAAGTACATCTGGTCAAGTGTGTCATTCAAAGCCATTGTTTCCTTGTTGATTTTCCGCTTAGATGATTTTTCCAATGCTGTAAGTGGTGTATTAAATTGCCTACTATTGTTGTAGTGTTATCAGTGAGTTTCTTTATGTTATTAATTGATTATATATTTGGCTAATTCCAAGTTGGAGCATAAATATTTATAATTAGAACTTCTTGATGGATAGACACCTTAATTATGATATAGTGCTCTTCTTCATCTCTTGTTACAGTCTTTGTTTTGATATCTATTTCGTTGATATATGTATGGCTATTCTGGGTTACTTTTGATGTCCTTTAGCGTGATGAATGGTTCTCCATCCTCTCACTTTCAATTTGCAGGTGACTTTAAGTCTAAAATGAGTCTCTTGTAGGCAGCATATAGATAGATATTGTTTTTTTTTAATCCATTCTGATATCCCATGACTTTTTATTGGAGCATTTAGTTCATTTACATTCAGAGTGATTATTGAAAGATATGAATTTAGTGCCATTGTATTACCTGTAGAGTTCGTGTTTCTGATGATGTTCTCCCATTCTTTCCTGTCTCTGTTGCTTTGGTCTTTTTTTTTTCCACTCAAAGAGTCCCCTTTAAGATTTCTTGCAGGGCTGGTTTAGTGGTCATGAACTCCACTAGTTTTTGTTTGTTTGGGAAACCATTTCTCCTATTCTGAACAACAGCCTTACTGGATAAAGAATTTTTGGCTACATATTTTCCCCATTCAGCATATTGAATATTTCTTGCCACTCCCTTCTGGCCTGCCAAGTTTCGGTGAACAGATGTGCTGTGAACCTGATCTGTCTTCCCTTGTAGGTTAAGGACTATTTTCCTCTTGCTGCTTTCAGGATTCTTTCCATGTCGTGTATTTTGTGAATTGGATTATGGTATGCCTTAATGATGATTGGCTTTAAAATTTTTTAAAGTTTGATTATTTATTTATATATTTATTTATTTAGAGAGAATGAGTGGGAAAGGGGCAGAGGGAAAGGGAGAGAGAATTCCAAGGAGGCTCTGTGTTGACACAGCAAAGAGCCTGACTTGGGGCTTAAACCCATGAGCCATGAGATCATGACCTGAGCCAAAATCAGGAGTCAGATGCTCAACTTACTGAGCCAACTAGGTGTCCAGATAATTGGCTTTTGTTGAATTTAATGGGAGTTCTCTGTGCTTTTTGGATTTTGGTGTTTCTGTCCTTCCCCAGATCAGGGAAGTTTTCAGCTATAATTTGTTCAAATAAAACTTCTGCTCCCTTTTCTCTCTTTCTGTCTCCTGGAATTCCTATGATATGAACGTTGTTACATTTTAATATGTCTCGGAGTTTCCTAAGTCTGCCTTTGTGATCCATGACCTTACTTTCCCTCTACTTTTCAGCTCCATTATTTCCCATAATTTTATCTTCTATATCACTGATTTGCTCCTCTGCTTTGTCCAGCCTTGTTTTTATAGTCCCCATTTGGGATTGCATCTCAGTCATAGAATTTTTATATTCAGCTTGACTAGATTTTAGTTCTTTTATCTCTACAGTAAGTGATTCTCTAGTGTCTTCTATGTCTTTTTTAAGGCAGCTAATATTCTTATAATTGTTGTTTTAAATCCTAATTCAGACATCTGACTTATATCTGCATTGGTTAAATCTCTAGCTGTTATTTCTTCCTGTTCTTTCTTTTTGGGTAAATTCCTCCATTTGTCATTTTGAAGAGAAAGAAAAATAAAAGCAAAATAAAGCAAGTTAAAATTTTTTTTAAATCAAATAAAAATTTAAAAAATAAGATAAAATACATAAAGGAAGCTAGGTCGTGGATGTGTTTTGGTCTGCTTGTCACAAGAAGCTTAATAGAAAAAAGGAAGAAAGAAAGAAAAGAAAAAGAAGGACAAAAATTAAAAATTAAAAAAATACCTAAAATAAAAAATATTAAAAATATAAACATAAAATAAAAAGTAAAGACTTGCTCTTTCTCTATCAAACAAACAAAACAAACTATAAGAAGCACAAAATAAAAAAACCAAAAACCAACCAACCAGCCAACCAACCAACCAACAAAAAACTCCAAAGGACACTAGATCTTTTTTACACTGGAGCTGAAGCTTTGCAGCACGCTATGATCTTTTGACTTGGTGTGGGCAAGGGGCTTGTACCGATCTACTGGGGAAGGGCCTGCTGCTCTGATTCTCACGTGCAATTGCCCTAGTGGGGATGTGTCTACAGGGCACAAGGGGTGGAACTTGTTGTAGTGGCTCCCATCTTCATCTGTTGGTGCTGATTAGCTCACTGAGATGGATCAAGCTGGTGGGTGGGATAATGACTTCACCACGTTCTCTCATCTTAGGAGCAGGAAATGTGCACCACCCTTCTTCAGTAGGCCCTTAGAGATGTCCAAACAGTTACCCTGCCCGTGTCCCTGGTTTCCATCTGATCTCCGCTTTCATTCATCTTGTCTGTGTTGGAGTTATCTGCTTCCAAACAGGGTAATACTCCTGTGTTTTACCTCAGAGGCAGCTTTGTTTCAAAACCTCACACTTCAGAGACACTCTAATCTTCTGGGATTAGAGGTGTGGACCACACTAATCCTCTGGGAAAATATCTTCCTGCATTGTGGCTTGTGCAACTTGTTGTAAACTATAGCCATGTGGTAACACAGAGGATTAGAATTTATATGGTAAATCGCAACACAGAGCCAGCAATGGGGATCACTGCCCTTAATCGATGTCTATGTTCTTATACTGGAGAGGGGGGGGCAGCTGGATGGTGCCTGAAGGGTCCTTTGCCAGTGGAGAGGTGGTATCACCTCTCTCAAATGTACTCGCAGCTGTGGCTGGTGCTAGCTTGTCCCAGGAAACAGCTGTGTGACCATGCAGCATATCAGAGTTTATGGTAAATTGCAACACACATCCAGTGTCAGGGTTTGTAAACCTCTGCCAGTGTCTTTGTTCCTCTACTCATCAGTGGGACAGCTCAAAAGGCCCCCAGGGTTCTTTGCCTGCGAAGAGGCTGTATCACCTCTACCAAATGCACTCCAAGCAGGCAAATTGCTTCTCCCCATGTGACCCTGGGGATCCTCAGACGTCCTGCTGGCTGAGCTCTTCTCTCCTACTGGTGCACAGCTCACCTTCCAAGGAATGAATATGGTCATGTCGCAGACCTCTGAAACTTTGAAATCTGCATCCCTCTGTTTATAGGAAACTGGTGGTATTGTAACCTTCTCCTTTTTCCATGTGGAAGGTTTAGGGGAATAGTTTTTTGTGCAGTCCCCTGCGTGTGTTTTCGCTTTTTCCTTTTCTATACTTTCTCTCTCCTCCTTCTCTCTCTCGCTACTTCCACCATGGTCATGCTCATGGCTTTCATCTACCATGAACTCTTCACAGTTCCTCCCTTCCACTAAGGTAGTTCTCTAAGACTTCCACTCAGTTTCTTGGATGTTCTGAATGATTTTATATTTATTTATTTTATAAATGTTTTATTTATTTCTGAGAGAGACAGAGAGAGACAGAGAGGGAGAGAGTGTGTGTGTGTGTGTGAGTAGGGGAGGGACAGAGAAAGTGGGAAATACAGAATCTGAAGCAGGCTCCAGGCTCTGAGCTAGCTGTCAGCACAGAGCCTGATGCGGGTCTTGAACCCACAAACCGTGAGACCATGACCTGAGCCGAAGTTGGACACTTAACCAACTGAGCCACTCAGGTGCCCCAAGAATGATTTTATATTTATCTAGCTGTGTTTGAGAGAGGAGGCAAGCTTAGGGTCACCCTACTCTTCTGCCATTTTACTTCCAACCCCCACCTATCAACTTCTAATGGTATTATTTACTTCCTGGCCCAGAAAATGTCCCAATCTCAATTTTCCTGCCCCAGTGGTGGAAGTAGAGACGTGGTTCATGCTAATGAGACATTGTATTCAGAGACTAAGATCTTGGAGTGATCAGGAGTCTCCAAGAATTTGAATGTGTCTATTTATCTACAGAATTTCCTGTGGTCCCAATGTGTCCCAAGAAGATCACAGCATGTTGATCAAGAAATAGTTTTTTGGCCAGTAAATGACCCTAAATACATGGTCAATTCAGAAAAATAGGACCAATTTATACAATGGAATCCTCTCCCTCTTTTATTACAGTCTCTTTTTGGGTATTTTTATATGTAGTAAAGAAGGAGAAAAATCAAATGCCAGAGTTGGGATTCCATCTTGCTTCCTAAGAGAAAGCTGATTATCACAGAAGGCACATGACTCTTAGTTACACAACAAGCAAATGAGAAATGGCGGTACTGACCACCTTTCATAGGGGGTTGTTATGATGAGTAAGAAAATGCATTTAGCTCAATACATGGCACAGTGGAAGAATCAATAAATACTGGCCGCTAAAAATAGTTTTGTGTAGCAGGAGTAATGAGTGTATTGCTATATTCAAAGAAGGGACATCTTCTATCATTTTGTTTCCCTCAGTACCAAGTAAACTCTGAGGATCTTGTACCACAAGGGGCAAGGGGAAGCACTGGCAATGCTTAATTTGAGACATTCTTGCTAACGTTTGGGATCGTGAACTAGATTCATTTTGAGTTCAAAAAATAAAGAATATATTCAGTTAGGCTGGTGATGGAAGGTGAAATTTTAGGGGAATTTAGAATAAAAAGACATGGGAACAGCTGAAGGACCCAGAAGATTCGGGATCAAGACAGAATAGGGATGTTTCAGAGAGTTATTGCATACAATTTAAGAAACCCAAGTAAAGAACTTGAATTAAATCACAGGCTATTTTATATCCTGCTTTTATTTATTTACGTATTTTCCTAACATTTCCTCTTTGCAAAGTATTCTTTGAAAAGCACAACTTCTGGGATGCCTAGGTGGCTCCGACTTCGGTTAAGCATCCGACTTCAGCTCAGATCATGATCTCACAGTTCATGAATTCAAGTCCCATGTCGGGCTCTGTGCTGACAGCTCAGATCCTGGAGCCTGCTTCAGATTTTGTGTCTCCCTCTCTCTCTCCCCTTCCTCATGCTCTGTCTCTCTCTGTCTCAGAAATAAATAAATATTAACAAAATTTTTTTTAAAAAAGAGACGATATCATGGCTCATTAAAAAAAAGTAAAGCACAACCTCAAATGGCTAAATGATTTTCCGCATTATGGAGGAACCACCCTTTACTTAGCAATATCCCTAATGTTGGTTAGGTAATTATCAAACATTTTCTATTATTAACAACATAATAACAAAATTCCTTTCAGTAGTATTTATCTGCATTTATATCTATAGGAAAAAGGCCTTCATTGAAAAACACAGGGTCAAAGCGTGGACTGTTTGTATAGTTATTGACTACTGCTATCAAACTGACTTTGAGAATTTATGCTTATCAGTTTCAATAAAAAGTGTAATAATTACCAAGGCAAAGGAACATATGAGACCTTTTCTAAGAGTCTGGTTTCATAATGCCATATGTCTGCTGTTAGGTTACTTTCCAAAATTTGCCATCTTACTGGAAAATTCACTGGCTGATGACTATACTCTTTTCTAGAGTTGGGGTGGTACTGAGCTTCTAGCAGGTGCTCATGGGGTACCCAAGGATTCATTTTTGTTGACATTGCACACATTGCCTGAACCAGAACAGATATTAGAATGAAGGTTTGTCTTTTTGCTGTGTAGGAAGATATCTCCTGAGCAACATTTTCTACAGTATATTAATCAAAATGACTTTAGATATACATAATAATTCTATTTATTTATTTATTTACTTACTTACTTATTTTAATGTTTATTTATTTTGAGAGAGAGAGATTGTAAGCGCACAAATGGGGGCAGAGCAGAGGGAGAGGGAGACAGAGGATCCCAAACAGGCTCCATGCTGTCAACACAGAGCCCGACATGGGCTTGAACACACAAACTATGAGCCAAAATCAAGAGTCATATGCTTAACTGACTGAGCCATCCAGGCACCTCAATACATAATATTTTTAGATACATGTGTAAGAAAATGTGAGTCCCTCTTAAGTGGCTATGGGGAAAACCTTTTCTTTCCACTTTCTGATTCATTTTACCTTTTGAAAACTTTACCAGTAGCAAGTGCTACTTTTTTTTTTTTTAATTACCAGTAGCAATGACAACATAAAGCTAGGAGAGCATGATGTTCTAGCCTATCTGTAGTCTTCAGGCACTGCTTGTTTTCCTAGGCACCCACTTACTTCCATGTAAACTAGCTACCACTCCACCATCCACAGAAACTTCTCCCAGAGTAACCATGACTACTTAACTGCCCAACCCAGGGGCTCCTGATCAGTGTTCACCCTGTTGGATTTCAGGTAACATCTGACCCTGTTATACAGCTCATTCTGCTTTCCTGGCCTCTGGATGCAGGTCTCCATTGATTCCTTGCTTTTTCCAATCATTCATTAACATCTTCTCCCATTGGGTAAGCATTTCCTGACATTCTACCTCCTTTATGTGTACTTTTCTCTTTGTGCAATAGTCCTGACTCTCATGAGTACNAGGTAAATATACACTTAGCATATGAATGATACAGAAATTGTGCTCCTGCGTATTAAAAATTATGTTCACACAAAAAACTTAA
>NW_027529436.1:0-224442 GCF_008692635.1 Crocuta crocuta
GATTGGTCCATTCATTCTTTAGTAGGGTGTTCTTTAACTTCCATGGTTTTGGAGTTTTTCCAGATTTCTTCCTGTTATTGATTTCAAATTTCAAAACATTATGATCTGAAAGTTTGCATGGGATGATCTCAATTCTTTTCTATTTATTGAGGGATGCTTTATGTCCCAGTTTTTGATCTATCTTGGAGAATGTGCCATGCTCACTTGAGAAGAAAGTGAATTCCATGGCCTCAGGATGTAGAGTTCTAAATATATCTGTCAGATCCATCTGGTCCAATGTGTCATTCAAGTCCATTGTTTCTTTAGTGATTTTCTGTCTGGTTGATCTATCCATTGCTGTAAGCGGAGTATTAAAGTCCCCTACTATTAGCACATTCTTATCTATAAGATTGTTTCTGTTTGTGATTAATTGTTTTAAATATTTAGGTGTCTCCATATTTGGTGCGTAGACATTTATAATTGTTAGTTCTTCCTGATGGATAGACCCTGTAATTCTTATATAATGCCCTTCTTCATCCCTTGTTATTGTCTTTAATTTAAAGCCCAGTTTGTCTGATATAAGTATAGCTATTCCAGCTTTCTTCTGACTTCCGATAGCATGATATATATTTCTCCATCCCCTTACTTTAATCTGAAGGTATCTTCCAATCTAAAACACGTTTCTTGTAGAGAGCAAATAGATGGATTTTGTTTTTTTATCCATTCTGCTATGCTGTGTCTTTTGATTAGAGCACTCAGCCCGTTTGCATTCAGTGTTATTATTGAAATATGTGGGTTTAGAGTCATTGTGTCCTATGTTGGATTCGTGCTTGTGGTGGCATCTCTGGTGTCTTGCGTTCTTTGCAACACTTCCCTCAGAGAGACCCCTCAGGATTTCTTGTAGGGCTGCCTTAGTGGTGACAAATTCTTTCAATTTTTGTTTATTTGGAAAGACTTTTATCTCTCCTTCTATTTTGAATGACAGGCTTGCTGGATAGACGATTCTTGGCTGCATATTTTTTCTGTTCATCACATGGAAGATCTCTTGCCATTCCTTTCTGGCCTGCCAAGTTTCAGTAGATAGATCTGTCACCACACTGATAGGTTTCCCTTTGTATGTTAGGGCCCTTTTCTCCCTAGCTGCTTTCAAAATTCTCTCTTTGTCCTTATATATTGCCAGTTTCACTATGATATGTCATGCAGAGGATCGATTCAAGTTACGTCTGAGGGGAGTTCTCTGTGCCTCTTGAATTTCAACGTCTACTTCCCTCTCCAGGTTTAGGAAGTTCTCTGCTATAATTTGTTCCAGGACTCCTTCAGCACCTTTCCCTCTCTCTTCCTCTTCTGGAATTCCTATGATGCGTATATTGCTCCATTTGATTGTATTGCTGAGCTCTCGAACTCTTCTTTCATGTTCCTGGATCAGTTTATCTCTCTTTTTTTCTCAGTTTCTTCTTTTTCTATAATAGTGTCTTCTAAATCACTTATTCTTCTTTCTGCCTCATCAATCCATACATTGGATGCCTCCAGTTTATTATGTATCTCATTTATCGCATTTTTAATTCACCATAACCATTTTTAAGCTCCATATTGTTTGTAGCCATAGTTTCTCTGATGTCCTCCATGCTTTATTCAAGTCAAGTAATTAATTTTATGATTACTGTTATAAATTCTTGTCAGTTATGTTGCTTATATCTGTTTTGAGCAGTTCTCTAGTTGTCATTTCTTCCTGGAGTTTCTTTGGAGAAGCATTCTTCCATTTCGTCATTTTGGTTAGCGTTCTATCTCTTGTTACTTTTAAAAGCTTGTTGTATACTTGGCCCCTGTGAGTTCTGCTATATTAGAGAGGGCTCTTTTTACTGTGCAGGGCCTGTCTGTTCAGGAAGTGTTCTTTGCATGGTGTCTCTTGGTTTCTCTTGTTGAGTGTTTGGTTATTTTGTTTCTCTACTCGTTGTGGTATTTGGGACTCTCCACCATGTGTAGTTTGGCTTTAAAACAAATTTTTTATACAAAAAGCTATAGATAATTTATGTATGCAACTTAATGAGTTTAGAGGCAAAATGTATTAGTTTCTAATTTGTGTAAATTTGTTAAAAATTATAAATTCTGGGAAGCCAGTTAAGAATGAGAAGAGGGACAGTGGGTGGCTCAGTCAGTTGAACATCTGACTCTTGATTTTGGCTCAGATCATGATCTCACAGTTCGTGAGTTCAAGCCCCATGTTGGGCTCTGTGCTGATAGCATGGAACCTGCTTGGATTCTCTCTCCCTGTCTCTCTGCCCCTCCTCTGCCTGTGTTCTTTCTGCCTCTCTCAAAAAATAAATAAATTAACATAAAAAAGAATGAGGAGAGATGAGAAATTGGGATGAGTTTCTGTTGATGGGAAATATTGCATGGTAAATACAGACATATGTAATATGGGAACCCAAAGAGAAGAGAGATCTTTCAGGGTAACAGGGGCTAATCTACGAGGTAGAAATCATGTGAAAAATAAATAGACATAGGCCTGACTATACTATGAGGGTTGAGAGAGATAAAGAGAGAAGAAACAGATGTTTGTATGTTAAGGCCATCACAAATACTTTGAGTGACAGAAGATTGTACATGGCTTAAGTGGCAAGAAACAGAGCTATTGGCCATGGCCAACCTACCATGGGCTTAACAACACAGTGTGTAACAATCAGACAGATGTACACAACAGTACCCCCCTTACCTATGTGGGATACATTCCAACACCTCCAGTGGATGCTTGAAATCAGAGACAGTGCTGAACCTTATATATGTTTTTTTCCTATATAAATATATACCTATGATAAAGCTTGATTTATTTATCAGGCACATAACAGATTAACAACAATAGCAAAGAATAACATAAAACAAATATAGCAATATATTGTAATAAAAATCATATGAATGTGGTGTCTCTCTCTCAAGATATCTTACTGTACTATATTCTCCCTTCTTATGATGATGTGAGATGATAAAATTCCTATGTGAGACATGAAATGAGGTGAATGAGGTAGACATTGCGATGTGGCATGGGGCTATTCTTGACCTTCGTTGACACATCAGAAGGAGGATTATCTGCCTCTAGACTATTGTTAAGTGCAGATAAGTGACACTGTAGGAAAGAGAAACCATGGATAGGGGGGCAACTACTGTAATGACAGCAAGATACCCTTACATGGTAGTAGGGTGGACTGTGACCATTTTTTGAGTGAAGACATAGCCACTTATAGAGGGGACAGTGGGTTCCCAGTCCCTTTTCTCCTGGGAGTGTTTCACTGTGTGTTGTCCAAGTTGATCAGTGAACTTTAGGGGGTCTCTGTGAGGAGCCTGAGAGGCATCAGTGAGTGGTGTGTATTCGTGCATCTCCTTTTATTTATATACCTTTCACAATACTTACTGGCTGGCTCAGTGGCGAATCAGAGTAAGAGCAAAGTTCATTCCAGTTTGCATCATCCTTCCTGCTGGTCTTCAAGCTCAGAACTGACTTTGGGTCCGCCCTAGGTCAGTTAACCATCCAGGATGCTAGATAGTGACAGCTTAGAAGTGTTTTCAATCCTGGTCTCAGGGAAAGGAAATTCTTGGAAGTAAAATGCATTGACAATGTCATAAATTAGAACACAAAATATTTTCATAGATTTGGCAAAACTAATCTTGTTATGCAGGAGCAGTTTGCTCATTCATTTTTGACAAACAATGGAAACATGGGATTATATACATGAATTTCAAATCAAAATCTGTTGTAGGTGATGTTGGATTTTACATGATGAAAGAAGTGAAAAGCATGTGAGAATAGAAAGAATACCGTCTATGACCTTATTCTCAGTAGTGAAAACTTTTTTGTTTTTAACATAAAAACCCTGCAACAAAGCACGGCCCTTTGCAGACTTTAAAAGTAATTGATAACTAATTGTAAGGTGTTATTGATATTATAATCTCACGGAAGTCATGCTTTTAGCCTGATAACAAAAAATGTTTACTGATAAAGAATCTGCCTCCCCTTGGCCCATGAAAAGAAACTGACCAATATTTAGCAAATACTTTTATTACTTGATGCATTGCAAATAAACATAAATTGCATTTTCAAATCACTTCTTTTTTTCAATTCAGAGAAGAAAGACATTAAAATGTAAACAGTGCCATCATTTTTGTGTTTTGTAACATTGTGGATTTTAATGTTAGGCGTTAATGATCTTCTAAAATCTCTGCCCTTCCCCCCCCCCCACTGAGATAAAATATTCTTTTATAGAGGTTTTTTTTCTTTTGTTTTGGAGACCACATGCTCCGTGTTCTCAGAATCTGCACCTAAGGAAAAAGCCGGCATTAACTGGGAGAAGTACATCTCCTCTGTGTAGGATCCTCTTCCTGTCCTGAGCAATACAGCAGGCCTGTGGGGAGAAGCTTGGTAATGTCATTTTATGGAGATGAATAAAACTAATGGAGATTAATCACACAACCTGAAAAAGGAAATGTAAGAGGAAGAACCAGAAATCAATTAGTAGAAATGTAATGTAAATGTCTTCCTATATATGAAACCAGTCTGTTGAAGTAGCGTACCAATGAAAGGCACAGATGCTAACTAAAGTGGTTATCCAGGCTGTAAGGGAAACCTTGAGGCTGATAAATAACTCTCATACAAGGCTTTGTAAGAGACCTGATCTGTGCTAGGATGAAAGATAAGACAGGTAACATTTGTCTCTTGTTACCAAAGAAACTGCATTTGATGATACTGTACAAACCATCCGAGGATCATAAGAAATTCTTACTGGTGTTTGAACGACACTCAGTGAGAGCTTTCTCAACAGCAATGCAGATGGTATTCCATGTTATGCAGATTTCATAAGTCTCACAGAAGTTAGACTTTACCCAAGTGTCTAGTTTGTTAGCTCCAAACATTGCGTCTCAGACCTCGTAAAGATGCTTCAAATCTTTTTTTATGGTTACAAAGACTTTTTAAAACTCGATAAACTAACAGAACTTGTTTTGAGAGCCCTCCTAGGTAATTTAAAATTTCTCTTTCCGTGATGCATTTCTGAAGGTGGAAGCAATTGAAGAAATGACTAGGGCAACATTCTAGATTGTAAATATTTCTCTTTCATTTGTGGCTTACTTTTCCCCAATTAGGAGAGCTAAAGGTGTTTCTGCTGCTAACAGTTAATTATGTAAGACAAAGAGTAAGTTATAAGCATATCATTTTTCTCCTTCCCAAACTTAAGAATCATGCATTTGATGTGCTAATAAGCTGTAAAAAAATCAGTACCAATTAGTTAAGTAAAACATGGTGGGAAAAAATTGTCAATGTGGAATTAGTCTGCTGATAAGTTGTTGCTACTGGATATTCACTCGATGAAAAACTGGTCTTAGCAAAGGGTGTATACACTTTTTTTTTAAATTTTTTTATTTATTTCTAGGAGAGAGAGAGAGAGAGACAGCATGAGCAAGGGAGGGTCAGAGAGAGAGGGAGTCACAGACTGAAACAGGCTCCAGGCTCTGAGCTGGCTGTCAGCACAGAGCCCGACGCGGGGCTCCAACCCACGAACCACGAGATCATGACCTAAGCGAAAGTCGGACGCTTAACCGACTAAGCCACCCAGGCGCCCCGGGTGTATACACTTTTAAGAGTATTTTAAATAGGCATGTTTTACAGAACTCTAGATCCATTAAATTGCAAAAAAGGATGATACTAGTTAAGGTCATAACACTATTTTTTGTGGCTGATAAATATCTTCAACTAAAAAAAGTAGGAGCTGTTATGATAACAGCAAACATTCATTGAGTGATTCTTATGTGGCAGGCACTGAGCAGACATAACTCCTTTAATCCTCAAAACAACCTTTTGGGATAAGGATTATTATTACAATTCTCACTTACAGAAGAGAAATCCTCAGCTTAGAGTGTGAAGTTGCTTGTCCAAAGGTAAACAGCAAGCAAGTGGCAGAGGAGAGATTTGAACTCAGGCAGGATGGCCTTGAAGCCCACTGTCTTAGCCATTATGCTGAGATGATTAGAAGACACATATAACTGAGAAAAATATGTTAACATAGCCCTGTTGTAGAGACTTGTGGAAACCCAAACTAAAAGAGGACTGGAAGAGATAAGCTCTAGACACTTTAGATGCATGTTAGAGTGTCATTATTAGTTGTAGACATCCTTATGGCCTGGAAAGGATCAAGATAAAGAAGAAGAAAGAAAAGCAAGTAAATGATGAAGGAAGAATGCTATAGCTAGGAAGATACTGCTAAGTAGGAATCACTGCTCTACAACTCAGTTGTTCTTTTTTTATTTAAACTTTATTTATTCACTTTGAGAGAGACAGAGACAGTGAGAGTTGGGGAGGGGCAGGGAGAGAAAGAGAATCCCAAGCAGGCTCTGTGCTGTGAGCAGAGCCCAGCAAAGGGCTCGATCCCACAATGGTGAGATCATGATCTGAGCTGAAACAGAGAATCAGACATTTAACCAACTGAGCCACCCAGGCACCCCTCAACTCAGTTTTTCGATTTAATGACTTCTGAGATTTTTTTCTTTTCTTTTTCTTATAGAAAAGTCTTGGAAGATAATGGAAAAATGAAAGTTATATAAGTTTGCTTAAATGATATTGACTCAATAGCCCTCTTCTCATCCATAAGTTATAAACTAAAGGTTGAGTCTACATACATTCATGTACTTAATTGAATAATAAGAATATATTATAACTTGACAGATCAATTTGAATATGCAATGTTTAAGAATAAAAGTAGACAAGCTTGTCTAAATATGCCTTGTTATCAAAGGTAATTCTGAAGTTTAACTTCAAGTATCACTTTATTGCCAGGGATACAACCCTTTAGTTTGTCATAAGGACTATAAATAATTGTAATAATTGCATAAATTGTTATTAATTGTAAGAAAACTAGCTGCTACTTATGGAGTATCTGTCAGTCTCATAATAACCCCATATGTTAGGTATATTCAAATCTTTTTAGAGATGAGGAAACTGGGACTCAATGAAAGACACTAACATTCATAGCTGCATGCATCAAGCATGTATCATTTGTTTTTCATCTACTCTACTTGGGCGACACTGTTGTATTTATTGTGCTTAGATATTTCAGAAGCTTATAATGAAGTCATTATAGTGATATATAGTTTTTAAATTTCAAAGCAGGGTTTACTGAGATAAAGTAGAGTAAAATGAATTATAATTATTCTAAAAGAATTACTTAGGATAAGCAGTGATGATCTGGTAAAATTACATTCTCAACCAAAGAGCTATATTAGATTAACTTAGCCTTCATAATGGTCTAATTATGGGTACATACATATTATGCTATGTTTTCCTTTTTTTCTCTCTCTAGATTTTAGCTATAGATGGGAAAGGAGAGACTCTATCTACTGTTTTAGGTACTTGACCTCAAAAATAAAATTCTGGACAAAAATAGCAGTCCCTTAGAGGAGAAATGGGGAATGATAGAATTTTCATAAAAACAATTGTCCTTTATTCATAAAAATTCTTCTACAAGTGAGCATACTCTTCAATAGCTAGACACAAAAGAAACTGCTTTTAATAAGACGACACTAAGGCCCAAACACGCACACTATGTTTCTTACTTTTTTTACTCTGTCAGCAGGTGATGTGACATACTGTGGTGGGGGGCTGATGTTTTTCTTGTGGGTGGAGACCCAGCCGGCTGTGATTGGAGTGGTGGGTGGGGAGCATCATGCTTGGCCTTCTGTGAATGTTGATAACTTAACACTGACAAATGATCACATTATCATTAATCGGCGTGTTTGATATGAGAACCTGCATATTCATCATGTAGACACGAGTTTTAAACTCAAAACATTCCTAAATAATCATATATATCAGGTTTAGAGGAGGGGTGGAAATGACATGGATATATGGACAGTAAATTTAAATTACCCTTCTAACTTGAAAATCATTTCATTGATTTGGAAAGAAGACCACAAACTCCATCCAGTAATTCATGAGCTCAAGTTAAATAATGAGAATGGGAATGTAGAAGCACCTCCACCCCCTGGTGCCCTGTCCCTGGGTCTGTGGTATCTATCATTCATATTCAGACATTTTCAAAAAGAAACATCGCTATTTCAATTCCCTTTACTACTTATTGGACATATAAGAGATATCAGCTTGTATTATATATGTGGTGATGGGCTATAGAGAAGTACTAAATCAAATAATTAAATATAGCACTTTTAGTGTTGCCCAAATATAGCTGATGGCTTCAGTGTATTCTCATAACATAAATAAATGGTGCAGAGTAATGTTAAAAGCATGAAATAGACTGCCTGTGTTTGTGTCCTGAAACTACCATTTGCTAAGCAAGTTTCCTCACCTTTCAATAATAGCCACTACCTCATAGGGATTCATGAGATTTAAACAAGTTAATACCCGTAAACACCCCGACCTGACATGTTATAAGGGTTTAGTAAAGATAGATTGTTTTATTTCTACATACATCTTTCATAATGGCAATTATTCTTTCAGAATTCCTTTAGAGTTCATAAGTAGGACGACATCTTGTTCATATTTGCATCCCTAATACTTAATGTCCAACCCAGTAAGGTTTGCAGTTATTTATATATTTATATATATTTATATGCATCTCTCTATCATCATCATCGTCGTCATCATCCAGAGCCTTCTATTTGCCAAAATGCCAAATAGAGTCCTGTATACCCTGTTTTTAAGGTTTTTACTAAAGGTATTTTAATAGCATGAAATGTCCCCAAACCTTTTGTTAGTCATGAGGAACTATTCTGCTTTTCATTTGAAGCCTGATGGATGGTTGGTATATGGGATGGCAAGGTGTGTTATGAATTTATTCAGTCAGGACACATTTATTGAATACTGACTATGTGCTAGGCACAGTTCTAGGGCTTTAGGGATGTACAGGTTAACAAGATGCATGAATTCTCTCTTCTTGTAGAGATGGAGGGTGGGAAAGGACAGTTAATAGCTTTTAAAAATGAATGAATAAGAAAAGGCCGCATAGTGATAATTCTCTGCTATTGAGAATGAAAGAATGTCTTAAGATACATGGTGATTGGGTGGCCATTTATATTAGATGGTTGGAGAGAGCCTTTCTGAGCCTTTTTGAGTGACATTTGAGCTGAGCTTTAAATTAAAGGAAAGATTCAGGAAAGTGAAGATGGAGGGCAAGGCGTTTCCAGAAAAAGAAATGGTCTGTGCAAAGACTGTGAACAGGAATGTATTTAGACTATTTAACCAGCTAGAGAGGAGTGGGAGCAAAGGAGAGACTGGATCAGGGAGGAGTTTAAGATGAATGCAGAGACTTTTTAAACCATCATAAGAAGTTTGCATTTTGTTCTAAATGCGGTGGAAACCATTGGGGAATTCTAATAAAGCAGAGTTGTTATAAGCACATCACCCTGCTACTGTGTGGAAAGTAGACCATGGAGGGGCCCTGGATGGCTTAGTCGGTTAAGCGTCCGACTTTCACTTAGGTCATGATCTCGTGGTTCGTGGGTTCGAGCCCCGCGTTGGGCTCTGTGCTGACTGCCAGCTCAGAGCCTGGAGCCTGTTTCAGAGTCTGTGACTCCCTGTCTCTCTGACCCTCCCCTGCCCACGCTGTCTCTCTCTCTCTCCTAGAAATAAATTTAAATAAATAAATAAATAAGTAAGTAAAAGAAAGTAGACCATGGAGATCAAGCGTGTTAGGCTTCTTTGGTTAAACAGTGGGTAGTCTTGGGCAAAAGGGGTCTACCGATGAATGAGACCCAGGAAGGGTTGAAGATCCAACCTGTGAGAAGGCCAGAGATGCCGCTGGCACAACTGAAAATTGCATGCTCTCAGGAACTTGCTCCCTCTTTTTATCTTATATCTCTTGTATGAAAACTTTATTTTTTCTTAATCCAGATGGAACGATTTTTTTTCTTGTGCGGCCACATGGCTACAGACAACTCCTAAGCTTTATATCTTCATGGCTTCTACTACCAGAATGGATGAAATCTGTCTCCCAGTAATAGATTAAAATGCCTTAGGGGAGAACTCAAATTGGCTACTCTTGAGCTAAATTGTAGTCAGGGAATGAGCTCATGAGTCTCAACATGTAGATGCTGAGGGATAGAAGGTGGGGGAGGGCACTGGTGCAGATCCAAGGGGAAGTGGAGGGGAGGGGACAAGGTAGGCAGTCCCGTATTGTCACTACCAAAAGAGAACGTATCCTGAGGAGAGGAGGAGAGGGAACGGTGAACACTAAAGATTACTGGAGTATTAACTTCTAGGTGCTGAGGATGCAGCAGCAAAAAAACCCAAAAAACAAACAAAAAACAAAAACAAAAACAAAACCCACCAAAAACAAAAACCAAAAAAACAAAACAAAACAAAAAACCCCAAATCGCTGTGCCCACGAAAGTTCCATTCTACATCCAGTGTTTAAAGAATACTATTTACGGTGCCACTAAACAATGCTCAGTGCTGCTCTGGCAGCTGGGAACACACCAAGGAAGCAAAACAGAGACAACGTTTCTGCTCTGACAGAGCTTAGCGTCTACTGTGAAATATAAAAGGAGAGAGGACAAGTCCAGTGTGCTCCTGCTATATAGTTTTCAGGAATGGAAATGAAGAAGGAGGAAATTGTAGAAGTTGATTCCTCTCTCTGCCATTCCCAGGCCCTCATCACCATTGTAAATAATGAGGAGGAGGAAGGTTTCCTGGGCCGAAGCTGCCAGGGTCATGGCCTCTTCCCTGTGCCTTGACGCCAGCGTCTCTTCTGCAGGTTTTATATTCCAAATGCCATGACGGAGGAAGCCACCGTGCCACAGTCAGCCTGTTGCGAATCTCCTCTTTTCGCCTAAGCACTGCATTTGTAAAACCACACATTCTGGTTTAATGCACTGGGTTGTTCGCTGCCACATCTGTCAATCAGTTTCAGTCACTTGCCAATCAGGTAACGGAGCCAGAAGCCAGGAATCTGCCCAGGGCAGAAAAAGACCTAATGGGTTTGTCTGTCAAATGCATCTCAATCCTCTGTTTCAGTGAAATGTTTTGAGTCAACTAATAACCACAGAATGAATGACTCAACTTTTTTCTTTTCTTTTGGAAAAGAAGAAAAGAAACTGTTAGAGAGAGAAACACAGTCTGATAGAATAAATGGCAGGGTCTTAGATTGACAGAGTTTTATATTCTAGCTATATTTATTAAACTAATTGAAAGATTAGACAATTTGGCCTAAGGCTGTATTTATTGTGGTCAAGAAAATTGTTTGTTAGTGCTCTAGCCTTACGCTGATGATACTTGAATGGAAACCAGAATGATAGACTAAGGTTTTAAATGCCATTTTTTTCTTGGAAAAAATAGAGAAATAAATGTTAATGAGGTCAAATTTGGATTTGAGCTCTGTATGTACCAATGACTTCACCTCATTCCAATGCGATGGATCTAGGTAGCAGATACCAATTTATTGCCCCCAGCTCCAAATCTACCCATTATTGACTGATTTTTAAAAATAGAGATCACCCCTTCAAATTATTCTCCGTTTTCCTGATGCTACCGTGTTAAGCTACGTTCACAAAGCACACTGAAGAGACACTGCAGGAGGAAGGGGTTTTCCTTCCTGGTTCCCTTGTGCTGCTCTTGGCAGACTTCTAAAGCACATGGGTCTCAGCTAGTGCCCAGTTTCTACACCCAGGGGCACTTTTATGGGCATGCAACCTGTCATCTAAGGTCCTTGTTTGGTTCACTAGTGCATTGCTGTCGCCATCATCTTGAAATTCTTAATAATTGGCATGAAGCGTCACATTTGCATGTTGAACCATGCCCAAATGATGGAGCCAGTCCTGCCTGCCTCTCATGGTTACTTCCCAGGTGCCAGGCCCTGTAGCGTGGGCAGTTCTCTAGCACCCAGGTATGACGGGGCCATGTGGTCAGCAGCACCCACTGTCCGGCAACTTCTTCTAGTGCCTGCAGAGGCAGTTTGATGGCATGCTCCTCCCTGTGGATGGCTTTCCCCAGCACTCCAGAGCTACAGCGTCTCCTGGTCCCATTCTTTCATGACCTTAGTCTGGCCTGAGCATATTGAGTCCTCTCTCAGCCTTGGGCTTGACAAATCAGGACGTGGCACTGTTCCTGGGCAGCACTCCTCCTCCTTTGAGGCAAGGGGCCCCGAGGGCTGCCATGGACTTAGAGGAGTCCTGGAAAGGGGAGCAGCACAATAAATGGGAGAACAAGGGAAGGAAGCAGAGAGAATGTTCTAGGGATTGGAAGTGGTCAGGAATTGGTAGTAGAAAAGGCTGGGGAAGCCATCTGGGCTGCAGGAGAGCATAGTGGACACCACTTCTGATGACATCAGCTACTGCTAGAACTTTGATATCCTAACTGTGAGGACAGAACAGACCCACGTGTCTGCCTTAATGACACATTCACACACAGACCCCAGAATAGACTCTTCCTATTTGTTCTGTCCTTCTCTCTGTCTTTCTTTTCTTCCTTTATGCTGGGGACAACTCCATGCTGCTCTGATCCCCCTTCAGGGATAAATAACAGCCTCAGATAAGACCTCCAGACCCTCAAATAAACTGAAATGAAATACTGATTACTGGAGAACTAATCACTTCTTGTGATTTTTGTATTAGCTGAGTTTGATGACATTAGGTTTTCAAAATAGAGACAAATCTCAATCCTTTTGGCTAGTTCCTTCCACAAGAATGTGGTGAGAGATAGTTTCACATGCACAGGAAACTCCTCAGAAGCTTTAGTGTGTAAGACACCCTTATTATGCCCCAGAACAGATAAACAGTTTCCTATCCTATCATTAGCTGTGAAAACGTGTGTTTCCTTGTACTTTGTTGTTTTAAATGGCAGTGTATATTACAGAGTTTCTGGAATTTAATGTTTGCAACATGAACAAAGCTTTATGCTAAATACATTTAAAATTGCATCAATGTTGGAAGTGGGTTTCTACCTTTAAATTGATTTTTATGTTCTTCTTGAAAAGTGGCAGAAGTAAAGACAGTTTAACAAATTAAATGGTGGGAAAAAAATAAAAATAGGAACATAAAATTGAACACATAAAATATATTAAATCATGGGCTAGAAGTATTATGTAAACAATTTCACTTTGTTTGGGATTCTACTTTTGGAATACTTTTGAAATTCTTCAAAAATAATGTTAAATTTGATAAGTTCGGTATTTTAGACCATTTTCCCAACTCTGTTCTTGATATTTATAATTGTACTCTACCTGTCTGTCTTCAATCCTGGAATAATCCCAAGCACCATCTGGTGGGCAGGTGTAAAGATCGACTTATTTTGTGGTCACTCAAGATAAACTTCATGAATAAGTTCCCTTGCTTATTAAACATGTCATCTACCAAGCTGGAGTAGTGGTCTGCCTCCTTCAGACTGCTGGTAGCTGGTTTCAGAATCTCCCCGGAAGGTCCCAAGATTGTGAGGTAGCATCTAATCACCCAAGGACCATTTTGATCAACATATACTATGAATTAAGTAGAACGCTACTTCTTGTGGGTAAAGTGGAGGCCTCCCCCAATGCTCTCTTAGGCCAATGGAAGAATAAGAATAGACAAACTCCCTTGTCCCTGATTTTGCTGCAAGTTTGATGGATGCCGTTTCTACTTAATTTTGAAATTTTAGGAATTATTGTGAATGAGGCTGATTCAATAAATAAGCACACTGCACTGGCAATTTATGAAAAGTCCTCACCAGGTCTGTGATGTCACTATTGAAGAATATGAAAGGGTAACATCACATGTACCTATCAAAGATTGCACAGATTTGGTTAGCACAACTGAGAGTTGAGCTTTTTCTCATCTGTTCCTCCGAAATCGGCACAGCTTTGATACACTTTTGATATGCTGTGAGAATAACTGAAACTTTGAAACTCTAGTTTTTATTTAAAGGAATCAGACCTAACCAGGATTAGTAAGCAGTGCCCAGATTAGCTTTATTAGTAATAAATGGTGAGTCAGAAAGGCGAGGTGCCATCAGGAGAACTGGCAGCTGTGCCCAACATGTGCCATTATTTTTTTTACCCATATTTATTTTTTACTTGTATTCTTTTCGTAAAATAAAGAAGCAAGCAAGAAGGAAAAGACAGATGAAGTACAGCAAAAGCATCGAGGAAGGAGAATGGTTGCAGAAGGAGGAAACATTCCATAAAACAAAGAGCAGAGAGGTTTATTTAGGATAAGAAAGAAAATAAGACAGGAGGTCAGGAAGGAAATAAAATCAGAACAGGGACAAATGAACTGTCCTTTCCTTCACATGCACAGAATATTCTATATACAACATCCCCTTTAACTTGCTAGTCATTGTCATATATATTCAAGAGAAAGCACACCACAAAGACATCCTACTTTTCAGTACAGACAGGAGGATAGCTCCTAAATAAACTCATCTCTCATTCTCCCTGTTCCCGCAAGTCTTAAATGGATTCATTCTCCCAGGAATAGAAATTATGGAATCTAAGTGTAAGACAATAATCTGGAAAAAGAGAAAGGAGAGAAAGGGCAAAATTTTCTTTTGTTTGCAAATCTAGTGTATTAATTGCATTCCTGGGAGACTTTCTGGACAGAGCCTCTGGTAAACAAATTAGATATAAACCGAAGGCGAGGGCACCAAGGTCACCGTGGTGAGGGAACATCAAGTGACAGGCACTGGGACCCCCGATGCATGGCTTGCAGAGCAGATGTTCGCAAGGATGCAGTGATTATTGAACTGGTAATAAAAAAGCATCAGCTTACAGGCAGCCACGATGGATGCTGGTAATTATAAAGCATCCCCTGGGAGGAAAATGACACAAGTCAGCCACAACTCCGCAATCACTGGGGCATAATTAAAGCTCCAGTAACAGTTGTTAATAGGGTGCAAATAAAACAGGGGGAAAATTTGAACACAACCTTTTTTTTTTTGTTCTTTATCTCTTTCTTTCTTCTTTCTTTCTTTCTTTTTTTTTTTTTAAGAGATGGCAAAGGGCAATGTAATTACAGGGATAGCAGATTTTATAATTTTGCTCCACATCATAAAATGAAGGGTTAGGGCTTTTAAGAGGTCATAGATATTTAAAGTATGGAAACCCAGATACACCTACATATATATACATACATATATTACATATATTATATATATATTTACACACACCAAAGGGAAAAATTGTGTTTGCTCTTTGAATATGTAGTATGTGGGGGAGAACAGATTTTTAAACAGAATGTTTATATTCTAATTTTCAAAATGGTAGAAATACAAATATGTAAAGAAAACGGAATACATGTAAATATTTGGCCATTTCATCCTTTCCGGAAGATCTGTAGTGGTATAATGTGCCAAGCTATATGATACTGTTGGTTAAAATGGTTTAGATATTGTTAAATAAAGTCAGCAAATCACTTATAGTGTTGAAAGTGTCACTTTTTCACAGAATGCTGCCAGCCACTCCCTAACCTAAAACATTAAGCAAAACAGAGCTCATTTTCCATGGGCTAAATCACTGAAGCTATTTGCCAGTACAGCTCCTAAGAAAAATCATCTACACCCATTGCAACCCAGTTGCTTGGGCGATTGGGCAACTAACTATGCATCAGGGTAGGCATTACCGATTAGGCCTATGTATACATCTATTTTAAGAGGCACATGGGTGGTGCATTGAGAAGGCAAAGAACACTCTTGAACTCCGATCTAGTTTTCTGTTCATGGATATTTGAAAGGATGAGTTTAAAGGGCTAACAAATGTAGGAAACAAAGTCTATGTCCTCGCACTAAACTTGGTGTGAGAAATACATGGATACCCATATATATTTTCTTTCAATTAATTGTAGGAAATAAAGGGAAGGGAATAGCAATTTTCAGTAGACTTTCTAGGTCTTAATATGATTACAATTAACTACCAGAAAGCTTTCTCTTGCTTCCTTTTGGAATTTGGAGAGCTGGCCAATTAAAACATAACTACACACTGATGTATTTGGTATGGTATGCATGAAGAATAAATTATATTTCCAATATGAATATAGATTCCTAGGGCTGGAAAGGACTCAAGAGTCTGTAACCATAATTACTCTTGAATACCTACTGTTTGCAATGCACTGGTAAACATGAAATGTACTAAGAAACAGTGCCTGCCCCAATAGAAGACTCGACATAGACACAGGAAAAGTTAACAAATGATAAAAGGGGAAGGCTTTGGCTTCATTTGTCCCCTCAGTTTGCAGAAAAATAATAAAAGCTTCCTGAGAAATTTCCCTTATTCCAAAAAAAGATTCAGAGGCACAGGATATACTTTTCCAGGACTGAGATAGAAACAAATGTGGATATTTTGACTTTGGTGAGGAATAGAGCTTCTTTTAATTGAGAATAATGTCCCAAAGGAGTATAAAATGTAGTCAACTATTGAGTCCATCCTGATAGGAGTAAAACAAAGAGGAGTAGGGAAGAGAGAAAAAGGATATCCTGTCTTCACCTAAGGGAGAAAACAGGAAAAAGTGGTCTGCAGGTGGCGCAGGATTCTATAAGGAAAAGAGGGGTTATAATCGAATAAGTGGGGAATGCTGTTTATTGCATTTCCCACTTGGAGATTCACAATCACATTAGCCTATTAAATGCTCTGATAAAATCCAGCAGGGAGTTTTATATCAAACTGGTGAAATGTACAGCTTGGCTCTGGGGCTAAATGGTCTTAGTCTGAATCTCAGCCCTGTCAAAAGCTAGGCAAGTTACTTACCCTATCAAAATAATAATTAAGACCATCCTACCCTTGGTTTTTTTCACTCACCAAATAGGGAAGATTATAGTATCTAACCTCTGGATTGTCGTGAAGATTAACACATTCCATATAAAGTGTTTAGCAAGGTTCCATATGCATAGGAAATGCTCAAAGTATCTTAGATATTGTTAGAATTCATTTTATATTGCGTAATAAACAAGCTAACCTGTTTAACTTTACTTTGGTATTGTGTAACCTTTGACCATGGAACTATTTTTAAAATAACACCTATAAAAACATGAAGATGTTACTAGTTTGTTTGTTTTGATAAACAGATTTTAAGCTTTGGTGTTGTGAGGGAATCACATGGTCCAAGGGAGATACTTATGGCTTACTTCTTCCTCCACCCTGAATTTATTCAAGGTTGATATAGGGAATAGGGCTCAGGATGGGAAGAACAGTACCTTTAGGGCATCAGAAGGATGAATAGAAGAAGGCAAGTGGAGGAAGTGTTTTATTAAAAAAGAAGTAGACTTTTTAATCTATTTCTGCTTTTGTAATTGTTGGGCAGTAGTTGAACAACAATTATCTTACATTTCATTTGTAAGATTACCACTGTTTGTCTATGTCTGTCTCTTTTTTTAAAAAAATGTTTACCATTTATTCATTTTTGAGAGACAGAGTGCAAGAGGGAGAGGGGCAGAGAGAGAGGGAGACAGGTTCTGAAGCAGGCTCCAGGCTCTGAGCTGTCAGTACAGAGCCTGATGTGGGGCCTGAACCCATGAATCATGAGATCTTGACCCAAGCCAAAGTTGGATGTTTAATGGACTGAGCCACCCAGGTGCCCCATGTCCAAGTCCATCTCTTAAAACTTAATCAGGACATTGTCTTGATTGTCTGTTACTTATCTTTATATTCTTAGTTACTTCCCCAAGGCTTCAGATAAGGCCTTCAAATCCATTCCTTGGATGGGGAAGCAAAATATTATTCTCCCATTTTCCTTCTATCTGGTCTTGTGCTTCAGGAGCCTCCACTTCTACTCTTCTTTCTTTTCTTATTCATTTCTCTTTACTCTTTTGCCAAAGTATGGACTTGTAGAAGGATGAAAAATGTGAACAGAGTTAATTGAGGTGAAGGCACAGGATAGGTAAGGAGGTTTGCCAAGGATAGGTGAAATCCATCAAGGTCTTTCATTTTCCCTGATCCCAAACCAGATTAAAATATAAATAGTCTAATATAATTTCTTCTAAAACTTTCTAAGAGGATGATAAAATCTAGTAACAAATCAGAATGAATGTGTTAGCATGTAAAAGAAACTTTCCTTGGAAGAATATTGCCATTTTTAGTATATCAGATGTAAATTCAGGGATTTTTGTCCCTTTAAAGTTATTTATTTAATTATTTTAAAGTTGATTTATTTATTTTGGGTGAGGAGGGGCAGAGAGAGAAGGAGAGAGAATACTAAACAAGCTCTTTGCTGTCAGAGCCTGATGTGAGGCTCAGTCTCACAAACCTCTGAGATCTTGACCTGAGCCAAAATCAAAAGTTGGACACTTAACCATCAGAACCACCCAAGAGCCTCTGTCCCTTTTTTAAAAAGTAAGTTCTCCAATGACATTAAAAGTATTTGTTAACAGTATTTTTCAACTATTATACAAATTGTACTTTACAATATCTGTTTTAGATTTAAAATAGTCCTAGGATAAAATATATTAATTTAAGGAAGGCTATGGATAAATGATAATATTTATAGCTTATCCCAAATAACGGACAATTCTGTAAATTTCTTTTGTTTCTACAATAGCTCAACATAGAGCAGATTATTTTGACATCAGAGAAACAAGAGCTAGACACAAAAGAAGAGAAAATACAGATCAGATTATTTTCAATTTTTTAAAGTGGTTCAAGAAGTGGTCTTAAAGGTTTTATTTTTTTCTTTCTCTTATTGCCTACAATTTCAATCCCTCAATGTGCTTAGGATACTTGCCAAGAAACTTAGCCAAATTTGTTTTAGATTTCTGATAGGGCATCTTTATAGCAGATTTATTTTTAATTCTTCTCTAGGGGATTTGTGCTCTATTAAAAAAATTGTACATACCTCCCTGGAATATTACTAATTAGGTTCATAATATGAAAAAAAAAACCCTATTTACTTATCCTTGAACAAAGCTACAAGAAAACCAATAACCCGTTCTTTTCAATGAAACTCTAAATAGAATATTTTAACTAATGGAGTAATAAATGTTCATTCATTGATTTTGGTCAACAAAATTAATAGTTGTGTTTTATATTTCAGTGGCTACAGAAAATATTGAGGATGCAATGATGATGAAGACAGTTGCAACCTCAAGAAGCTTCCAGTCTACTGGCATGTTAAGAAAGCCCAATACTGGGGCACCTGGGTGGCTCAGTCAGTTGAACGTCTGACTTTGGCTCAGGTCATGATCTCACAGTTTGCAAGTTTGAGCTCTATATTGGGCTTGCTGCTGTCAGCACAAAGCCCACTTTGGGTCCTCTGCACCCCTTTCTCTCTCCCTGCCCCCTGCTTGCACTCTATCTCTCTCAGAATTAAATAAACATTAAAAAGAAAAAGAAAACCCATTATGGTGCCCTTTGTGCTATTGCTACATGTGCTATGGAGCAGGAAGTATAGGGAGGGTTTGATAGAAAAGCTTACTATTTAAATCAAATCTCTAGAATAAACTGGAAATATAGAAGAGGAATGGAAGTGATAAGGGTTGATTACTCCCTAGATCCTTCCTTGGCTCTTTTCCTTTTCTAGAAACTCTCACTTTCTAAAACGTCTCTTCAAATTACATCACGGTGAATTCCATGTGTGTTCATGAGATTACTACATTTATTTCTTTAGCTCTGACTTTTCCACTAAATTATACATTCATATCTAACTGCTTATCTAATATTCCACCTTAATATTTAATATCCCGTTTTATATGTTTAAAATAGAACTGCTTTTAACCACTTGCTCACCCATTTGTTCTTCCTCTGGTGTTCCCTGTCACGTGAAGTGGCACCACTTTTCACTTCACTCCTAGATATCTCTTGCACCCTATCACATCCAATCTCTCAGCACATTCCATTGGATTTATCTTCAAATTATATCCTTAATCTGACCACTTACTGCTACTGCTCTGCCCAAGTAATTTCTCCTCTGGATCACTGCACTAGACTCCAAAGAGTTTCCCTGTCTCTTCTTATCCCTCCTGCAGTGGGAAGATTGCTTCTTCTGAATCATAAACCAAATCATGTGACTCTCTGGCTAAAAACTTCCAGTGTCTTCCTATTAAAGAATAAAACTCAAAGTCCTGAGTATGGCTCCCATGGCTGCCCATGATCTAGTGGGATACCTCTCTCTTTCTCCTCACTTATCTATTTTGACTACATTAGCTTTTCTGTCATTTGTTAAACATGGATGCCACATCCTAAGATTTTTACATTTGTTCCCTTTCACAAATATCTTTCCTCCTAGAGCCCATGTGGCTTGTTTCTTGTATTCAAATCTCATATCAAAGGTCAAACTTTGGAGAGCTCTTCTCTGAGGAGCAAAATTAGCAAACTCCTCTTTCCCCAGCAGTCTTGATTCTCTTCTTCTAATTCATTCTTCATCACACTTATCACTATGTGAATTTTATCAGAGATCTATGTGAGTTCCATGGTGGCTGCAGCTCAGTTTGTTTCATTGGCTGATGTATCTGAATATGTAAAAGAGGATCTAGTATAGAGTAAGTGCTCAATAAATTTTTTAAAAAATATTTATTTTTGAGAGAGGGTGCCAGTGGGGGAGAGGTAGAGGTGGGGGNGGGGGGGGACAGAGGACCCGAAGCAGGCTTCAAGCTGACAGTAAAGAGCCCCTTGCAGGGCTTGAACTCACAAACTGTAAGATCACTACTTGAGCTGAAGTCAGACGCTCAACTGACTGAGCCACCCAGGTGCCCCAATAAGCTTTTATTGAGTTTTGAGTTTCATATTCTCTTGTCAGGAATGTCTAGTTGTACACATGGGTATTAAATTAGAAAGATCTATTTTAGAATGAGATATACCCCACCTAGAGCAAGTTGCTTAGTTCAGACAAAAGGTGAACGTGGGCTACATAGGTAAAAATTCCTAAAAGATGAGAAGGGAAGAAGCCCATAGAAATCCACCTTCTTCATTTAATAGGTTGTCTGTGTAGAAGCAAAGGTTACATTAGCTAAGTTGTAAAGTTCCTTCCTGCCCCTGTGACTGGTGAGGTTGCTTCTTCCCTCCTTCCCTGCCTCTTCCTGCTACTCCTCCCTGAAACTCGCTTGCTTATTTATTTATTTATTTATTTATCTATTTATTTATTTATTGAGCAGTGGAGGGGGAGAGAGAGAGAAGAGAGAGAATCCCAAGTAATCTCCAAGCTCAGCTCAGAGCCCTATGTGGGGCTTGATCCCATGACCCATCAGGTCATATCCTGAGCCAAGATCAAGAGTCGGACACTCAATCAACTACTTCCCCAGGCTCCAGCCCCTGAAGCATATTTTAGAATCTGCTTCATTTTTCTGTGTCTCATCCATCTAGCATAGCAAGGATACTTTACTTCAGCACCTTATTCAAGAATGGAAGACATGTATGTGTTATATATGTATACACACACACACATATATGCTATTAATGTAAGTTAGAAAGTACTACATGACTTCATAGAAATGATCAAATACCATGAGAATTTGGAAGATGAATCCAAGCTGGAGATTCAAGGAAGGAAGAAAGCTTTCAAGCTGGGTTCTAAATTGATAGACAGGATTCACTGAGGCAGAGAAAAAGACAGCTTGGACAAATGCAGGGAGGTAGGAAGGCACAGGATACGTTTGAGGAAACATATTCCCAGCTGGCTAAATCATAATTTAAGAGTTCTTATTTTAACAATTGAAGTCATATGACATTCTTAGCTCTTATTTGCTTTTTTCCTCACATGTCAAAGAAAATAAAATAGGAGTTATTTTCATTGTACCTTATGGCATCATTATGTGGCAAAAGGCTATGGTTTTGTTTAGCTCGTATGTGTTTGAATGTCACTGTTACATTCTGTGTTGAAGGAGTTAAATCAGTAGTAGTCTATCAATAATGATGCCAATCTCACCCAGACTCAAGGCCACACTCAAAATAGTGACTTCTGGTGTGATTTGAACGTGTCCTTTCAAGAAATAGCCCTCCCCTGCCTTGCTGGGTTTTTAAAAAATGTTTATTTATTTATTTAGGTGGGGAGCAGAGAGAAAGGGAGAGAGAAAATCCCAAGCAGCCCAGTGCTGTTAATTCAGAGCCCCAGTGCACACCCGTACCCCCAACTTACTCTTTTCGCAGTTCTAGTCCAGTCTTCTGAGTTATATCAATGCTTTCTTTAACAGTGATCCTCTACACCACTGCCATAACTACCACCCAGGAAACTGTTTCATATGCTGCCCTTCTGATTCAATAGTGAGCCCAGACCTGTAAATATTTAGCATGGTGTGGGATCCAGGAATCAGATTTTGAGCAACGCTGTCTTAGACGATGAACAACTTAAGAGGCTAGTGATTTATACCTTAGTGTGATTTCATTTATTAAATTTTATTTTTAATAGCAATTTAGAATCAACTAGTATTTACTAAATAAAAATAAGAAAGAGAAACGGAGCCTTGTCCCAAGTAGGTGTCCACTGAATGAGAGCCCTGGGCACCTGCAGACAAAAATATGTATAGGCTATTTTTATTGGTAAGAGGGAGAGGGATGCCCAAAGGTAGAATAAAGCACTGACGGTGCTCTGGTTACTTCATGGCTCTATTTTGTGCTAATTTCTGCCAATATTTCTCTCTGAACTGTTTCAGAACTCCCATCTTCTTTTGAGTGGGCATTTCTTACATATAGTTTAAACCATTTGGGAATGTACCGAAGAAACGTTTGTTTGAAAATTGAATGACAGTATTTTGGTAGGAGAAAACTATAATGTGTAAATATTTCTGTTCAGTTTACTAAGAGCCAAGTGGATTTGGAAAAGAAAATGGTTTCTGCACAATATTTTTTCTGGTCAGTTCTCTATAATTGTTGAAAATTTCTTTAAAAACCACCATATTCTATTTTTTTACATTTTTAATGGTATTGCTGTCTCTCTCTGCTTGGGGCTTATCAACTATATGAACACATGCATGCCTCTTCAGCCCCAGTTGCTACTCTTTGGCAGCCCTGCTTGTCAAAAAGACTTATTCAGTAGTTTCCATCAGTTTAAGCATTAAGAATAATGTCTTTGGCTTGACCAGCAAGCTATTTTATTGTCTAACTAAATGTTTAATCTTGGCAGAGGCTCTTCATAACTCCTACTTCATAGCAGCACCCGTGACACTTCTTATTTTAACAGTGTCAAATTATGCCCAATTTATTTTGTTTGATTTCCTTGTTGTGAACTGTTATGTGTTCTCCAAACCTTCTTTCTGGAAGTTAACCCACAGCAGGGAGACACTTGTCACAAGGTGACTTTACTAGCACTACTTTCTCCTTAGTGATAGATTTGGCTCACCTGCCAGCTTCAAATGGCTTCCCCCAAACACATAATGGCTGCCTCCCACTGAGATCTGAGGCAACCTCCTACATCTTGGAATCTGGCCAAAGTAACACTGCTGAGATACACAACTAGGAACTTTGTTATGTTTTCTGGTGTGGAAATGGGACAATGGAACAGTGAACAAGTCTCCCTAATTTGAGACTTTCCTTCTTGGTTAATACACTTTATAACCTTAAATTTTAAATAGGAAAAAAAATTTGACATGTGATTTGATGTTTAAAAACAGGGATATAATCTTGTAAAAGGAGATTGGAACAAATGAGCAGTCCATTTATAGAGACCTGACTCAAGGTCCTTAAAATATATATCACCTAGTGCTACTACCTAGCAGCTTATAGCTTTTTTTGTACCATTGGAATTTTTGTTCAGTTGTATTAGATGTTTAGCTATTTCTGTCTTACAGTTGAAAAAATGTAATTTATTATCTTCAGGAAGATCCCATGCCCTCAAATATAATATCTGTATCATATTTTGACTTATTGGAGTTTATTGTGTTAGAATCACTACAGATTAATTCTCCATGACTGGAATTTCTTGTGACAAGAGATCCTAGAATCTGAGTTTTAAGAAGTCAATTGTTCTCTTTGTGTGATTGCTTTGTTTCTCATCTCAATAGTGATGATTTTCAGTTTGTTTGAGGCCAAATTATAGAGATATGCATGCATAGTTCCCATTAGTGTCAATAGGAATTACGCACAGTGACGGAAGAATAGACCCCATATGTTTATGAGAAATGAATGATTTGAAGCATCTGTGAAACATTCTTAAAGGCATCTCTATCACTGCATGCAATCACAGCAAGGTTTTTTTTTTTTTTTAAAGCAAAAATATTTCCTTCATTATGTAGGCTTTAAGGAGCTTATCACTATTACTAAACTATGCATTAAAAAAGATACTATAGCTTTAAACAACACAGTACCTAGAACACTCTATAGGTTTTAAAGAAACTTTAAAATATGGGCATCCTATTAAAAATAATGTTTCTTTTGTGTTGCTTTGTGCGCGTGTGTGTTTTAATACCATTTTAGCATTTTTATTATAAAACTTAGAGATTATAGAATCATGCTTGGCAGATAGTTTTTAAAACTTTTAATTTGGAATAATTTTCGATTACTAGAAAAGTTGCAAAGATAGTACGGAGAATTCCTTGTATGCTCCATCCATTATCCCCTAATGCTAACTCTTTATATAATCATGGTGCATTTGTCAAAATAAGAAAGTTACTTAGGTTTGATATAATTGGAAGACTTTATTCAGAATTTGCCACTCCCTTTTCTATTCTAGCATCAAATCCAGGGTATCATGGTGCATTTAGTCCTCATGTCTCTTCATTTGATCCTCATGACAGTTTCTCAAGTCTTAGTTTTCATGACATTGAAAGATCGGGGGAATGAGTCAGGTATTTTGTAAAATATCCCTCAATTTGAATTTGTCTGTCTTCTTTTGAGTAGGTGGGATTATAGTTCTTTTGAAAGAATATCACAGAGGTGAAGTGCCCTTCTCATCACATCAGGGAGTACATGGTATCAACACGACTTACCAATGGTGATAGTAACCTTGATCACCTGGTGAAGGTAATGTCTGATAGGTTTCTTAAGTGTAAAACTACATTTGATCCTTCAACAACATGGGTTTGAACTGTGTGGGTCGACTTATACATGGAATTTTTTCAATAAATATGGTATAGTACTGTAAATGTTTTTTTCTTTTTCCTTATGATTTCCCTAATATTTTCTTTTCTGTAGCTTACTTTATTATAAGAATACGGGATATAATACATATAACATATAAAATGTGTGTTAACTGGGAGCACCTGGGTGACTCAGTCTGTTAAGCATCCAACTCTTAATTTTGGTTCAGGTCATGATTTCATGGTTTGTGAGTTCAAGCCCAGCATCAGGCTCCACAATGAACATGGAGCCTACTTGGGATTCTCTGTCTCTGTCTCTTTCTCTTTCTCTCTCTCTGTGCCTCCCCCCTCTCAAAATAATTAAATAAACTTTCAAGATAATATGTGTTGAGTGTTTATGTTATGAGTAGGACTTCTGGTCAACAGGAGGTTATTGGTAGTTAAGTTTTGGGAAAGTCAAAAGTTATATGCAGATTTTTTACTTAGTGGGAAGGGTCAGGACCACTAACTCCTGTGTTGTTTAAGGGTGCACTGTACTATTTCTCCATTTCTGTACTCAAGTCATTGGCAGTGATGAGTGCAACTTACCCTCAAGAGGAGAGAAACTAAACTCTACCTCCTTGAGGGAGGACTATCTACATATATATTATTTAAATTTCTTCTACAAATATTTGTCACTTCTAATTCATTTATCTATAAACCTATTTATTTATTCGTTCCATCATGTATTTATATAAGTATTAATTTAAGGGTATTAATTTTTTGGTCATAACATAATACTAAGGTTATGAATTTTGATGTTCAAGCAATAGCTTTAACCAATGGAACTCTTTTAGGTTGGCTCCTATATCCTTTTGACGTGCTTCCATCCTTTTTTAATTTTATATTTTTGAGCACTTGTTTGTTTCTACTAACTTGTACTAACAAGATGCTACAGGTCCATCTTGTATTTTCTCTCTCCCAGCTCTAGAATCAGCCTTTCTCCAAGGAGGAATGGATCCTCTGATTGGAGAGTGATATTTAGACAACAAGGTCTAACTTCTGGGTGTACTCACTGCTATTGGGGTATGACTGCATCTATACCCCCTCAATAGGCAGTGTTAGAAAATATTTCATGTATATTTACACACATTCACACTATCTATCATCTCTCTGTCTCCCTCCCTCCCTCCCTCCTTCCATCCATCCATACATCAGTATGTTAAAATAACCATGACTTTATGCTGACATCTATGACTCTAATCCAGTATAATAGGGTTCATTCAAATTTGTCCCTTCTTATTTGTTCATAATCTCTTTCTCTTAAAATAAGAAATCTGTCTCCCATTAATATCAATGTATTTACTTATTTTTTCAAATCTGGCATATGTGTAGTTTCAGAAGTGCTAACTCATTGCTCTGTGAGGAAAAAAAATGTACCATTTAAAGTACAGTGTTTACATGCAGTTCTATTTGTCTTTCCAATGTCAAGCATTTTATAAGCTTACTTAGGTCAGTTCATTCTTGCCCCATCGCTCCTTTCAGTGAGTTTATTTTATAGATATTTGTAATATAGTTAGAGTCACTTGTTACCATCTGCATTCCATCTTGAATCTGTCAACATCCTAGCTGATTTTTTAAAAATATTTAAATAAAGTGGTATGCAATTCTATGTCCCCCATTCTTCTGTTTTCTATAGGTTTAATTTGCTTCTCTTTTGCTAGTTTCTGAGGTAGGAAGATTGGTTACTCATTTAAATCTTATTTATTTTCTAATATGAGCATTTAATGCTATAAATTTCCCTCAAAGCACTATGTTAGCTGTATCCCATAGACCTTGACAATGTCTTTTCATTTTACTCTAGTTCACAATATTTTAGTTTTCCTTGAGTTTGTTTTATCTGAAATTTATAGTTCTTCCAGCTTTCATTTGGCTAACGTTTGTACTCTATACCTTTCCCCATTCTTTTAGTTTAACCTATCTGTATTTTTATATTTAAAGTAGGCTGCTTTGAGATAGCTTATAGTTGAGTCTTACCTTTTTATCCAGTCTAATAATCTTTTATTTAATGGTATGCTTAATCATTCAAATGTAAAGTGGTTATTGATGTGGTTGGATTAGCCTTTTCCTAGACTTTTACTATTTTGTTGTATAGTTCTTTGTTTATTTTCTCCTTGTTTTCTGTGTTCTAGGGTTTTTGTGAATAGTTGTTTCATAATTCTATTTTATTTCTTCTATTTATTTACTGTTTAAACATCTTTTAAAAATTTTAATAGTTTCAATGAGATTTGCAATGTGAATTCTAAATTATATAAGTCCATCTTTAATAATTTTATACTACCTCACATCTATTTCTGCATCCTTATAGTATTTTCCCAATGTCTCCTTCTGGTTCTTTGTGCCATTTTTTGTTACTCATTTTATTTTTACATATAGTATAAACACATAACATAGTGTCAATAGTAAAGATTTTAATAGGCCTTTAACTTTTGTAGAAATTAAAAATAAGAACTAGGAAAACATATATTTTACTTCACTTATTTCTGCATCCTACATTTATTTGTGTGGATCTAACTTTCTGTCCTATATCATATTCCTTTTGCCTGAACAACTTATTTAAACATTTCCTTTGGAGTTCTGATAAAAATGAATTATCTGTGTTTTGTTTTAGTTTCTCAGAAAATTTTTAGCTACCATTATTTTTTGAAGGATCTTGTCACTGAGCATAGAATTCTAGGTTAAGAGGGGTTTTTGGTTTTTTTTTTACCATAAGTACTTGAAATTTAAATCTCCACTGTCTTATTTTTGTGTGTGTTTTTTTGTTCACTTGTTTTTGTTTTTTCCCTAATGAGAAGTTTGCTCTAATTCTTCTCCTAGTTACTTTAGAGATGATGTTATTTCTCTCTCTCACTGCCTTTAAGATTTTTTAATTTTCATTTTCAGCAGTTTAAATACAGCATGCCTAGGAGTGTTTTTATTGTAAATTTTTTGTTCTCTTTGGTGTTCTCTGAGCTTATTAGATCTGTGGTTTGATGTCATTACTAATTTTGGAAGATTCTTGGCCATTATATATTCATATTTTTCCTTTATCCCATTTACTGTCTTGCTTCATATTTCTGGGATTTTAATTACACACATTTTAGACCATTCAAAATTAGACCTTGGGTTCTCAGTTTTTTTTCCTCCACCTTTGTTTTTAATTTGTATTTCTGTTTGGCTAATTTCTACTGACATATCTTTGAGTTCACCAACTTTTTTCCCTTGGTTTTATCAAGTTTAGTTTTAAGGCCATCAAAGAAACTCTTCTGTTACTGTGTATTTGATTGTTAGCATTTTTATTGAATATTTCTTATAGTTTTTATCTCTGTGCTCAGATTGCCTTTCCAATCTTGCATGTTGTTTACCTTTTCCTTTAGAGTCTTTAACATATTAATCATAGATGTTTTATACTTCTTGTCCAACATCTGGTCATATCTGAGTCTGATTCTGATGACTTTATTGTCTTTTTTGTTTTTCCTAGACTTTTTTTATGCTTCATAATTTCTGGCTGAAAGTTAAATATATTGTATAGGACCATTGATACTGAAGTACATTTTTTTAATGCTTTTAGAGGTGGGCATGACTTTCCTTTTGTTAGGCCTTTAGTGTAAGTGTTTGTGTTAAATCACTTAGGGTTTGGGCTGGGTTTGAGTTTGTTATTGCTGTGTTTACCCTCATTGCACCAATTTTTCTGTGTAATTCCTGTACTTGTTTCTGCCTTGGGCTTTGGGTCTCCCTTTGTGCCACTTCCAAGGGACATTTTGTCTCTGCTCCCACAGCTGTATTCTAGTTATTTTCCCTGCACACTTAGCATGATGGTGGTGGGTGAGGAAAGGAGACATTCTCATGCTTTGATTAAACCTCAATATTAGAAAGGCCCAGAAATAATGCTATGAATGCCTAGCAAATATTCATACACATTCCTCAAGAAGAGAGCTTCTCTCTACTTCTTGTCCTACCTCATTTGCAGTGGGTTTCTCCCAGGGTCTTCAGGTTATGGTTTTGATGTCTTGCCATGGCACACTGAAGCTTTTCTTTCTTCAGGAAGATGCCTTTGGGAAGGGTTTCACAGTTGCTTCCAGTCTTTTCCCTAGCCAGCTCCATGAGACAAGATTATTTAGGATCCTGTTTTACTTTCTTTGGGGCTTCCTGGAGTGAAAACCTGCAAGAAGCTGCAAACCCTCAATGTGTATGGCCATGTAGGGTTTTGTACTTTCACACTAGCCCACACTAAGCTTTTAGCATTTGTTAGACATTTATTTTCTTCTTCTTCCTCTGATTCTTTTTTTTCTTTTTAAAGATTTTATTGTTAAGTAATCTCTACATCCAATGTGGGACTTGAACCCACTTTGTGTTGCACCACCTGAACCAGCCAGCCAGTTAGAAATTTTCGAGCTTAATCTTTTTAATGGCTTGTTTGGTGTTTGAGCATGTCTTTCCTAGGTAATCTAAAGCTCTGTTCCTATTTCTTCCTGCAAGAACTTTTCTTCTAGCTTTGATGTTAGTTGTTTGTCCTGCAAACTCAGTGCTCTGATAGGTTCAAGAAAAGTCATATATGCAGTTTGTTCATCTTTTTTCTTACTGTAAAGGTGAGGGGGCACCTGGGTGGCTCACTGAATTAAGCATCTGACTCTTGATGTCGGCTCAGGTCATGATCTCAGGGTCATGATATCTAGCGCCTTATCTGGCTCTGTGCTGAGCATGGAGCCTGCTTGAGATTATCTCTGTTTTGCTCTTTCTTTGCCCCTCCCCCATTGGGCTTGTGAGCCCCCTCTCTCTTAAAATAAATAAACATTAAAAAAATAAAAGTGAAAACAGCTCTTTTTAGCTTTCTGAATTCCTGATTTGAAACTGGAAACCTTATTGTTTTTAAAGCTCTATCCACATGTGATTTTGAATGATCAAAACAATCCAAGTCAAGCTGTTTATTTGATGGATTAGACTGTTTCTCTGACTGATTTGATAGTTCATGTCCAATTAGTAACATATACTGTGCATGTAGTTAAAACTGGAGTGTAGGACAAAGATATAATACATGTATAAAGCCTTTTGCTCTTAGAGTCAATGAGTTTGGTGCTGTGTGTGCTCTTTTTAACTGCCTACTTCTTTACATCTGTCTTAAAGAGAGTGAGATCAAACTCTCTTTCTTTCTCCTTCAATCTCTCCTTCATTTTATTTTACATAATGCTGAGAATAGAAAATACAGAAAAGACTGTCATGAGGGTTTGAGCAGAATCAAGCTGACCTACTGCAGATTCCAAGGAAAAGTGGCCTGATGCAGGCCAGTGAAAGGGACAAGGACCATGTGGTATCCCGGTCTTAATCTTTTCTGTATTAGCTTTTGCTAAGGAAATATATTACCTAATGTTGATGTATTTATTAGATATGTGGACACAGAACTAAAGGCATTAAACATCCTTATATATTTCTTTCCTTTCATTTCCTCTCGTTTCCTTTTATTTTGTGTCATTTACTTCCCTTTCCTGCCTCCTTCCTTCCATTTCTTTCTTTCCCTCTCCCTTCTTCCTCCCTCTCTCTCTCTTTCTCTCTCTCTCTCTCTTTCTTTCTTCCTCTCTTTCTTTCTTTCTGCCTCTTTATTTCCCTTGTCTTAACTAATTGTGTAGATAGTCACTAGGGCCTTGGGCCATATTATAGAAATTGGATCTCAATGCATCATGGAGACAGCTCTGTTAGTTACTTAAATCACTTCTGGGGCTCACTGGTGGTTCCTTTAAATGTGCTGGTGGTGATTGTCCTCAATTGTGCTGCTGAATCTGGACGCTCTTCTTAGTGCCTCTTACTAACTTATTTGGTCAGGGAAAGCATACTTTTTACTTCTATTTGCATCCCCAGGTGACCATCCTCCAGCGACTATTTTGTACTATTTGCCTTAGGTTTTGCAGATTACCACATTGAACTTCAATGTCTTTCTTGATAGAAGATTATCCTCTGTGGCAGAGATTGCTAGCTGCTTGCTAAAATCTGTGCTTTTTCTTCTTTCCAATAACCCAAATATATTACATCTTCCATCCTTCTTTGAAGTTAGATAAAGCCGTTTCGGAGCCAAGGCATTTAAGAAGCAGGTATATATCCTCCATAGTCTCCATCCCTTTTCTGCTTTCGGATGCCAATGGCAAACAGGATTTAGAGGACTGTGGAGCCCAAAGTAGAGGGAACCTTGGCCCTGAATCATCACATGGAAGGAAGACATCTGCCTTAAACTCATGTGATTATGAAATATAAACTTATTTTATATGAGTCATTTGCCTTTTATTTATGTGTTTCTTTTCCCTTCTATTTTAGCCTATCCTAACATACATCCTTAAGTTCCTTGCTATCTGGTTGGTAATACTCTCGTGTTCCTCCAAGTCAAAATCCTTAGAAATGCCACTTTGAGATTATTCCTCACCATTCCAAGTAATGGGATAAAAGACAGACTAAATTAGTTCAATTTTTTGTTGGTGATATGTATTATGGAGGTTTGCATTTCTCTGTCTTTGGCACTAAGACATTATCTAATTGCTTTCACTTTTATGAATGATGTGTCCACATTCATTTTTAAATTGTGTTTTTGCTGTCATACATTCCCATATTTCCCTTCAGCATCATCCCAGATGACTTCAGTGTTTTCTATGGTAAAAAAAAAAATTAAGTGTAGAGTATTTATTTATTTATTTATTTACTTACTTACTTACTTGCTTATATTAATATAGGTTATTGCCAAATTGGTTTCCATACAACACCCAGTGCTCATCCCAACAAGTGCCCATCACCCATTTTCCCCTCTCCCCCATCTCCCATCAACCCATAGTTTATTCTCAGTATTTAAGAATCTCTTATGATTTCCCTCCCTCCTTCTCTGTAACTATTTTTTCCCTTTCCCCTTCCCCAGGTCTTCTGTTAAGTTTCTCCTGTTCCACATATGAGAGAAAACATATGGTATCTGTCTCTCTCTGCCTGACTTATTTCACTTAGCATAACCCCCTCAAGTTACCATCCACATTGCTACAAATGGCCAGATTTCATTCTTTCTTATTGCCATGTAGTATTCCATTGTATAAATAAACCACATCTTCTTGATCCGTCTGTCCGTTGATGGACACTGAGGCTCTTTCCGTGTATTGGCTATTGTTGAGAGTGCTGCTATGAACATTGGGGTACATGTGCTCTTATGCATCAGCACTCCTGTATCCCTTGGGTAAATTCCTAGCAGTGCTATTGCCAGGTCATAGGGGAGTCCTATAGTTAACTTTTTGAGGAACCTAAGTGTGGAGTATTTAAACACTTCCATATTTTTCTTAGACATTTTCACCTAACCTGAAGGAGCACAGCAAAATTTAAACATCAAAAGTGGTCTCATTCCCTTACCAAGATCCCTGAGATTGATGGAAACAACCTGGCCACTGATACTGCAGTTGGACACTTAGGTGACTGCACACGGCGATCCTTCCCATGACCCAGCACCACCCTGTGCCCCAGCAAATCCACGGATTACTCGTTTTTGCTCCACAAAGTAATGAAATAAATTTTGAAAATACTGTATATTATACGCAGCCCCCTCCCCCTTGGAATGTCATCAGGTGCTTTAGCATATTCTAGGTTCTAAGAGAGACATCCTGCAGCTAAAATCTGCTTAGCTTTATTTAGTCCATTTCCATATTAATATGCACAAAACTGAAGCATGTTACAACTATTAAAGTTATTTAATTCTAGCATCTCTCTTAATAGCATTGCCATTACTGTATGTTTTTATTTATTTATTTGTTTGGTTTGCATTTGCCTTATAACTCTTTTCATGTTTTTCTTTTTCAGTTTAAGTATATTACATGAGTAATATAACTACAAAGAACTGGATTTTTTTCTGGTAGACCTAATTTGAGAGTTTTTATCTTTAATAGGTGATTTAGTCTATTTAGTGTGATGACAAATTTGTTGATTTTATGTTTCTCATCTTACTTTGTGTATTTACTTAATCTGTTTTTCCTCTCCCTTTCCTTTTCCTTGTTTTTGTTGGTTTGATTAAGTTACTATTTATTCTATTATTTTCTCAATGGTTAATTTGAAAATTCCTCTCTAATTTTCCATTCATGGCTACATCCTCTTCCTAGCTCTCATATTCAAACATATTTTTTCTGTTATTATTTAGAAACAAGATATCATGTTATTAAGCAGGATACTTTATTTTCTTTGGTTTCTTACTTTTCCATAAAAATGAAACTGTTGGGATAATTTTACTTCTCCCACTCCTCCCTTACCACACCCAACTCAAGTTTTAGAAAATTATTTCTTCCTCTTTTTATCCCTACCCAGATTTCTAAGTTTCAATTAGATGGTTAGTAATTTTTATTCTGGACTATAATTAGGATTTTCTTTACTGTATTTTTCTTTAGTTTCAAAAGGCATTTAAAAACTCATGTGACATATTCCTGTTATCCTATAGCATCTATCATTCTATCTGTCTGTCTCTATTAATCTACACCTGTTTATCTATCCATTTTTTCAAATTCATTGTTCAACTTAGTTCTTTCCCGTCATCTTTCCTCATTATCAAGTCTGATTTTTGACTCATTTGTTATCTGGTTATAGTGCGTATATATATATATGTATGTATGTATCATTGATATGGATTGAGTAATTACCATCTGATTTATTGTATGTCTAAAATTATCTTCCATATTGATATGTGACTAGTTTTTCTCCATCAGTAACCTCTAGTTGACATTCCACCATTTTGTAGCCTCAGATGTTGCAGCTGAATAGTCTGATGACTGTTTGATCAATGTTTATGTATCGATACCTTCTTTTCTGTCTTGATGTGTGATTTCTGCATTTATGCTTAGATTTCAGTATTTTTTCCCTGAATGTGCCATATTCCATTTAAAAAGGGCAACAAAATGTTAAGATACCTAGCATTAAACAAAACAATAAACATGTAAGATCTATATAAAGAAAACAACATGCTACGAATATAAACATAAAAATACCATAACTGGAAAGTAATTTTTCAGTATTACATAGACACACAATCTGTTATAGATACCAATTACTTCTAAAATAATTTAGACATTTCATGGCATCCAAAAATTTTCTTGGCAACTAGACAAACTGATTTAAAAGATGTTTTGGAATAACAAATATGCCCGAATAGGTTAATTCATGAATAGTAAAGTCATGAGGAGATTTAAACCCTATTGGATGTCAGAACTCATTATAATGCTGCAATAATTAAAACTATTAGCATTTAAATGAGTATACACATAGATCAATGGAACAGATCAAATATTCAGAAATGGCCCTAAATATAGCAGATATATAATAAGTGTGACATTGTATAGCAACAAGGAAAAGGTTGCTTATGAGATGAGAGGTGTTGGGATCATGAAATAAACATTTAAAAAATTTGTTCACTCCTTACTTCTTTCAACAAAATACATTTCATATAATCAAAGATTTAAATGAAAAGTTGAAATCATTATGTTATTAGAAGAAAATAGATTAAAAATAGCATCTCAAGGAGGAAAGGGAGACTTTTTAAATCTGACACCAAATGTAGAAATAAGTTGATAAGTTTGCATTTAAATGTGCATGGGAAAACACACTCAAAAGACAAATAGTAAATTGTGAAAATATAATTTGTAAACATATAGAGCAAAGGCTAATGTTCTTAATATGTACAGACTTATCAAACTAGTAAAATTAGCAACAACTGAATGAAACACTGGGAAAGGAACCTGAATGGTTTACTGAAAAGATAATCCAAACAGCTCTTAAAAAGATTTTGAAACGCTTAACTTCATTCATAATAACAGAAATACTATTAACCTATAATGGGAAACCCCATGTAAAGTTTTATATATCCTAATACTGGTGAGACTGTGGGAAAATACACACTTTCATACATTGGTTTAGTATGAGTCTAAATTGGTATAATTTCTACAGTGAGCATTTGACAATTTGTTATAAATTTAAAATACACATATGTCTTGGCCCTCAAATTCCACTTCTAGAAATGTATTCTACAAATATACTCACAGAAATGAAACTATATGTCCAACATTTATTGTAATGCTTATTATAATAGAATATTGGAGTCAATCTGAATATCCATTAATAGAGAAGTGGCTAAATAAATTACAGTATATCCCAACAAAAGAATATTATGTAGCCATCAAGTAGCACATTTTGATATGAAGTGATCTTCATGACACATTACTAAGTGAAGATAGAAGATCCAGAGTAGAGTGGATAGTATTATACATGCATGCAGGTATCATATATTTGCCTGATGTAGAGCATAAAATCTCTTTGGGACACTGGATAAGAGTCTATTAAAATTGTTGCCTCCAGGGAAGGGAGTAAGGTGGCTGAGGAGGAGAGTGGCAAGGGTGCATTAGTTTCTAGGGCCGCCATAACAAAGTACCACAGGCTAGGTGACTTGAACAACATACGTAATTATCTCACAGTTCTGGAGGCTTAAAGTCAAAGATCAAAGTGATGGCAAGTTTGATTTCTTCTGAGACCTCTCTCGTTGGCTGATAGATGACCACTTTCTTGTTCTGTCCTCACACAGTCTTTCTTTTGTAAGCATACATCCCTGTCTCTTGTGTGTCCAAATGTCCCCTTCTTAGAAGGCCAGTAGTCAGACTGCATTCAGGCCTATCTGAATGGTCTCATTTTAACTTAACACCTCTTTACAGACACTGTCTCCCATTCGGAGGTACTGAAGATTAGAACTTCGACATATGAATTTTTAAAAAATATTTATTGATTTGTGCGTTTGTGTGTGTGTGTGTGTGTGTGTGTGTGTGTGAGAAAAGGGGGGGGAGAGAGGGGAAGAGAGAGAGAACAGGATCAGGGGAGGGGCAAAAAGAGAGGGAAATAGAGAATCTAAAGAAGGCTCCAGGCTCTNCGTGTGTATGTGTGTGTGTGTGTGTGTGAGAAAAGGGGGGGGGAGAGAGGGGAAGAGAGAGAGAACAGGATCAGGGGAGGGGCAAAAAGAGAGGGAAATAGAGAATCTAAAGAAGGCTCCAGGCTCTGAACTGTCAGCACAGAGCCTGACATGGCGCTTGAACCCACCAACCATGAGATCACCACCTGAGCTGAAGCTGGCGCCCACCTGAGCCACCCATGTGCCCCTAACGTATGAATATTGTGGAGGGTACCATAATTCAGCCCATAACAAAGGGTGGCTTACTTTTCACCACAGTCCCATTTATGCTTTTTGAATTTTGTGTCAGATGATGTTATACCTTTTGAAAAATAAATAACTTCATAACAACTGCCATGGGCCAAATGTTTACATCCCCCATAGTTCATATGTTGAAACACTAAACTCCAATATGATGGTGTATGGAGATGGAACCTGTGGGAGGTAATTAGGTCATGAGATTGGGGACCACACAATGGGATTAGTACCCTGCTATAAAGAAACATGAGAGAGCTAGCTAGCTTCCGTGTGAGGACATACCAAGAAGACAGTTGTCCACCTGTCAAGAAGCAGGGTCTTACGAGACACTGGATCTGCTGAGTGTCTTGATCATAGACTTCCCAGCCTCAAGAACTGTGAGAAATAAATGTTTGTTGTTTAAGTCATCCAGCCTGTGGTATTATTGTTATAGCAGCCTCAATGGATGAACTGATGGAGATAATGACCTTCTAATAAAAGATATAAAGCTGAAAATTTGCCTTCCTATTGGCCCCATGGAAGAGGGTTGAATACAATTTGGTGTGACCATTAACTTGAGTATTAAAATATTAAAATAAACTTAAATATGGGTGAGTGTCACCTCAGGAAAAAAATCCACTTGAATTCATGGAAAAGATTATTTACTTTATAAAGTATTTACCATATGATTCCTTCAGACAGAAAGCTTTCAGTATGATTCATTTTGCAGACGCTTTCAGAAGTACTTCATTGCGTAAAGAGAATTACACCTGAACATTTTTATTAATTTAACAGTTTAATACTGCCAAAATAATATAACAAGATTTTCATGTAGAACAATTTTCACTCTTTGACATTCTATTCTCCTTTGAGTTACGTAGGTTATGTATCTATCTAACAGTGAATTCACACTTACATTCGAATAGGATTTGAAATGGAATGAACAGAAATACTCTTAATGCAGTAGCTATAAAAAGGCAGTTGTATATATTACTCACAGATATTGCATAGTTACCATGATAATCTAACGACTGTATGCTTCCTCTGAGGTTTTAAAGAACAGCATGAACAGTCATCTTTCTGGTTTAAGTGTAGTCATGTCTAGAGGCAAGGGGATATTTGGGTGGTTCGTAAGATCCCGTTCTGCTGTGTGATTGCTGTAGCAACAGTTGTAAAAAGAGTACAAAAGTTACACCTTTGTAAAACTTGATTTTTAATTTGGAATTTTCACAAACATGATGCCAAATATGTTTCATCTATTAAAATGATTTGTTTTATAAGGTAAATTTAGGAACACTAAATGTTGATGGGGAAACGTGCCCATCAGAAGGAGATCCATTAATTGCTGATTTTTCATGATAGTTCTTTAAAATCGACATTATACACTACTACCCCAAAAAATTACAGACATGCTTATGTTTTTTAGAGCTATATTATGTCAAACTATGAACTAACTAGCATTGTTTCACTGAGAATGTGGTTTATGGAAGAACTAGTTTGCAAATGGTCTTCTCAGTTGTGTGATGTATAAGGCAGCTACCTGTAGAAACATTCAGTTGTAACTAAACCAGAGAGCCATTTCTCCTAGGGATGGGGTAACTCTTCCTCAAGGAAACAATAGTTTTTGAGTGATGACAGTCTCGTAGAGTAGCAACACATAAATACATGGCCCATTTCTCCCCCAACTCCATGACTCCCAACTCACACTTGACAAGTACATTTGTTTATACCATAGTAGAAAGCTGGATTAAGTGTTTTGACAGTAGACATAAATTTGCACTTAACTCTGCAAGCTAGAAAAGGCTGCAGGAATTCTAGACTTAAGAAGAAAATATTAAGTCCAAGTAAGATTACAAATTACTGACATTTTTAGAATATGTTTACTCTAAATTGGACTGTCCAGTGACAGATTTCTTCTTTTGGGGAGAATTGGACATCCTTTCTCAAAGAACTGGAATGATACTAAATGTCTAGAGCTGAACTGGAAAGACAAAGTTAAGTTTCATTATGCGACATCACCATCAGCACTTTATGATACTGTGGGCATTTTACTATGTTGCTGCCACACTCAAACCATGTATTAGCCACGTCTGCTTTGGGATATCAACCATCATTTTAGAATAGATCTCGTTTTTGGTGTTCTGCAAAAGAAAACAATGTGTAAGGTCAAACACTTCAAAACGATGTGCCTTATCATCGGTGCAACACAGATGAAGCCCAAACTAACAGGTTCAAGTATAACAAATACTCTTCTTACCGTATGTGACTTCCAATGTGGTCCCTCAGTTACAAAAAAATAAAGGCAGGCTATTTTCATACAGTGTGCGCCATAAATTAGGTGGTAGCCCTCGTTTCTACAAAAGTAATATTTTTCCATTTATTGGCTAATGGTTTGTGAATACAGACAACAGGTTTCCCAAATGCCTGCTTAAAAGTTTCAGCGTGGTATTTGTCATGTCATTTTACTTCACCTATAGCAACCGCTATCTGAAGCTGCGTGTTGTAAAAAGGGGCAAAACTGGGGGCGCCTGGGTGGCTTAGTCGGTTGAGCGTCCGACTTTCGCTTAGGTCATGATCTCGCGGCTCCTGGGTTCGAGCCCTGCGTCCGGCTCTGTGCTAACTGCCAGCTCAGAGCCTGGAGCCTGTTTCAGTCTGTGACTCCCTCTCTCTCTGACCCTCCCCTGCTCACGCTCTCTCTCTCTCTCTCTCCTAGAAGTAAATAAAAATTTTTTAAAAAGGGGGGCAAAACTGGAATTATGCACCCTATCAGCATGTGTGTGTGTGTGTGTGTGTGTGTGTGTGTATGAGAGAGAGACAGAGAGAGATTTTCTTCTTTTCGGTGTCCCCTTATCTTTCCTTTGGCTTGGTTTCTTGACTCCCTAGAAGCCATGACGATGTCCTTCTCTAACCTTCCTGCTTTCTGGTCTAGTTTAGAGATCCAGTTTCTAGCCATGTCCATGTCCTCTGCTGGCTACTGGTCTTATATCGATGGGTTTGTGAGGCGTTCTCTTATGCTCACTCCTGTAAGATGCACGTTTGACCTCATTTTTACTAAAAAGGAAACTGAGACTTAAGGAAGTTTATATGACGTTTCTAAAATCATGGTTATTAAACTCCAGTCTGAGTCTGAATTTGTATTCACAAAGCTTTGCTATTGCATTAAGTCTGGTTCCAAGGATGCAGCATGAAAGCAAAAATAAAACACACAACAGTAATCACAAATATTACTAAAAGACACTGAAAAGCACGTAGGGTTTGAACAACTTTAGCAGAATTAGGAAGAAATTTACTTTTTCAGACTCCCCCAAGGGCATACCTGTCCAAAGGATTATTTGATATTGCACTTAATCCACTGTCTGAAAAAGCACATTTTGAAGTTTTCCTTCAAATTTATAGTTTTAAATAAGCTTTCAAGATAACAGGCCATTCTTCAAATAATTCCTTCTTGCATCAAGTTTTTGGCAAGGAACTACATCTGGTCAAAGGACGAGCCGTTTCAGCAGAGTTTCTGAATGAATATCCTGACTCTTTATTTTGTTAAACATGGCCTCGCTCTTACCCAGTGAGGGTAATCTGGCAAACTCTTACAACAGCACTATTCCATTAGACACTCTCTGAGCTCAGCATGCGAAGAAACACTCTGGGGTTCAACAGTCTGATTTGGGTCCACAGGAGACTTGATGAAGTTGATATTCGTACCCATAACAAGATCGTATTTTCAGAAAGAAAAATGCTTTGAGGTGGGCTATCTGGTACTTTTACTTCTAAAATGTTTTTATTAAAGAAGATAGTAGAGCTCAGCCTTTCTCTCTCCCCTCTGCCATCGGCAGTATTTGAAGTAGATGTTAATGTTGTTTTGCCCAGGGTCCACCTTCAGACAGCAGCTTTCATCACCAAGCTGGAGCCCTCGTTCAGCATTTTTAGAGCAGTCAGGGGTGAGACCCTCCCACTCCCAGAGCCCCATTAATAAACGCAGGGCGGGCTCTGGAGCCACCGGCCACAGCTCCCAGTGCAGCCTACCCATCGCAGCCCCGGCAGTAAATCAGCCCCGCGTGTTTTCCTAATTTTAGGTTTGGTCTGACTTAATCCATCTAATAGGAAAAACATCTGGTCTAGTTTTACTTTTAATCTGTTCTTTACATCAGGAACCTTATCGCCCTGGGACTAGGTAGTAACAAGGGGTTGGTTCTTGTACCTGGGCATGGCTATGCATGGTCCAGGCCTAATAAGGGCCTGCTTTCCATTTGTGCTTTCCAGTCCTTTATAGGCCTTCATTAACAAGAGCACATTGACATCCCCAATCAGTTTGGGATTGTAAATTCCCCGATTAGCGGAGAGCCTGGGCTGTGACACAGTTTGGGTCAGGGGGGCTGGGTATATAATCTAGGGTAGGGGAGGTGGTTAACATGATTTTTAAGTGATAGATTTGCAAAGATCTGAGTATTTGACAGCCTTCCTGTTAAGGATAAAGATTCTAAAATATTGCATCTGAGTTGAGTTTTGTTTTTATATGGTTGTATTAAGGCATACAAAATATTATTTTTAAAAATGTGTGGAAATATCTTAGAGGAAGCAATAAAATAATGTCATATGGAGTCAGTTTAGTTTCTGTTTATATTAGGCATACAAGATAGCAGAGCCTATTTAGCTCTTTTGAAAAAAAAAAACCATAAAATGACTCCGTTTTAACATTTTTGACTACAGTTAAAAGTGGTTCTGGGCTTTAGAAATCATTTAAACGAGAAGGGACCAGGGGTCGTTTGGATTCCCAAGTAGCATTTTCCACTTTGTTTACCTCAGAAATGGTATTCCTTTCTGATTCTTTTTTCTAGTTTCAGCTCTCCTTCTTCCTGACCCTCTACCTTCCAGAGAACTCTTTCTCTCCCTCTTTTGTTTTTGAGTGAACTTTCGATATACTGTGAAGATGGATATTCTGATGGAGTTGAGATCAGTTGTTGCAAAAATGCCTTGTTCCCCACTTGGCTTTCTACCCCTCTGAATTGGTTTTAGAAAATCACGGACAACATGAGGTAACAGCAGACTCTAGGAATTAACTTCAAATAGCCCCGGGCCTAAAAGCTCTTCCCAAATCTACAGTATGTTAGGGGACTTTCACTCCCCAAAGTAATGTAGCTGTTTATGCACTCCTGCCTCTGAGTTCCTTTTAACTGGGGCCTGAGGAGGAGTGCATAAGCAACATTACTTCGGCAAGCAGGAATTAATTATTGAAATCAATTATTGCATCTTTCCGATGGCTGCAGTCAAGTCCTCAGTGAGTTGACATAAAAAATACTTGTCTCAATGGCTGTCTCTGTGAAAAGAGATTGAAATAAATCAAAAAGAAAAGGGAATGACTCTCGACTTGATTCCGTTCCCTCTCTTAGGATTTCTCAAAAACTTTACTAGTTGGGAGTTCAAAACAGAAAAGATGTTAACTCTTTTTCTTCCCCATGAAGGGAAAATTCTGTTTTCTACAGGGTAAAAAGGATTTCTCTCCTGATGGAGAGAGATGGTTTTCATTTCTGACGTGGGTAACTATTGAAACTGATTTGAAAGTGGCACCAGCCTAGCCAGTGTTGGATGCTGTCTGAAGGCTAAGCCAGTAGATCTTGAACTTGTTGCCCGTGTTATTTGCCTCCTAATCTTTGCCAGGTATCTACTCTCCTATTTCCATTTTGTTTATTTTGGAAACATTGAGGGCCTACTTGGCCAGCACTCTCTGATGTGCAAGATAGTTTACCATCAACAGACTTTTAATATATAGGAATCATACAGGTGAACAGTTAAAGGGAGTACTTCACAGTGCTCCCGGGACACAGAGGGCCACTTATGAGTAAGAAAAGTTAAATATGAACACATTTCCATGAATTTCAAGCTGGACCATCAACTTTATTTTAAATCATGAAACTAACTTGTCATCTATAAGAAAGTGATGGACTTTCAATTTTTGATTTTCTTTTTTTTTTTTAAATATTTTTATTTATTTCTAGGAGAGANGCGCCCCCAATTTTTGATTTTCTAATTGGAGATAGTATGATCCTTAGAAAATAAATGAAGATAGAAACCAACAGTGGAATAAACCCATATTCTCTAGGGCAAATTTACCACTAAATAGCAGGCAAAACTTGGGTCTCTAAAATTGAGGCCTACTGACATATGAAACTACAAGAAAAAGAGAATGCTTTTGAGGGAAACATTAACGGAAAGAGAGAGCTTTCACCTTAGAAGAGAAAGAATTCCCCTGCACCAGGCAGAGGAGGAGAGATAAAGAATAGTAATGAAAATAGAGACGTCAGTCAACTCCTATGAAAGGGGTCCAAAAGACTGCGTAATTGGGATGACTTCAAGGTGGGGATGGCTGAAATATGCACCTAAGTAACTTCACAGAGATGCTCAAAGAAGGCTATACAGGGAGACCCATTGGTCCAGGGAGCCTGATGGATGGGAATCAGGGACAGGCCAATCACAAACTGTGTGACTGCCAGCCATCAGTCCCTTCCCTACATCCCTACTCACATGTCTTTTCAATCTCTAGCCCTATGTAAATCTCCTCGGACTTAACCAACCTTGTAAAAGAGAAGTGGTTGCCCCCCACCCCACCTGCCATATAGTGAGATTCAATTTTCTGCCAACTCATCAGAATCAGGGGAAAGAGCTTGAAAGAGAAAGGAGGTTGTCTTGTAGAAAAATGAGATGATGTATATAATTCTTGTACCCTAAATTTCTGAACTATAATTTCCACCTGTTTTCAAATTCTAATCTTAACTCATACCCATTCAAACTGTCCCCAAATCTCTACAGCTCTGGACTGCCTTGTGGCTTGTCTTCTTTCTGCTGTCCTTCTTTTGGAGCTCAGTATTAGCAGAGACTGTGGCACCTGAGAATTATTGCTATGTAATCTGGATTCTTAATAGAAATTCCAGGAAGCTCAGCTCTGGGCAGCATATGGGAATTGAAGGGAAATAAATATTCTCCTTTTGGGGTCAAGAAGAGTCATGAGTAATTTAATGTTGGCATCCTCCCTTGTCTCTAGTACTCTTTGGAGCCAGTGACAATGATTAGGGAAGGGTCTCTGCCTCTTGGTTCAGAACCTACATGAGAATATGTGATTTCCCAGTCTTTTTTGTCTAGCTATACAGTTACCCTGCTTCTAGTTAAATGGACAGCTTTTTCCTGCTTTCTCTCATAGACCTCAATTACTGATTCATAGAGCCAAATGAGTAGATTTAACAAATGTTTAATAAGTCCCACTGTGTATATAGTACTGCTCAAAACCTTATCTTAGAACTGATGGATAAAATAACATAAAATATTGAATAGGGTGGCAGATAGGCTGAATAAAGAGGGAAGATGAGTGATGTGTATGTGCTGAGTCCAGAAATAATGCTCAGCAAAGCTACCCCTAGAACATTAGGGGACATCAAAAAGCTAGGTATCAAAATAGGAACACATACTAAGTTAAAGTTTCTAAAGCTGGAAATTTGAATTCTGTGTATAAAATTATTCAGCTACTTGCCACGGTTTCAGTTTATTACACCAACCTTTTCCCAGAACTGCCTGTTAAAAACAAAGCAAAATTGTTGCTAAGATTTTCTTTATTAGGGAAGGGCTTCAGAAGTATTTTAGTTTTGTTTTGTTTTCTTCCTTGTGTTTGAGAATCTAGCACCTACTTCGTATCTTGTTTGAGTTCTCTAGAAGCAGAGCCTGAGACAGGAATTTGGGTTCATATTGTTTACTGAGAGAATGCTCTTAGGAGAAAGAAAGAAAGAAAAGAAGTAGAATATGATAGGGAAAGGATCTAAGCAAAGATGTGGTTCTAAGCTTGATCCCATAGGGAGTTCTGAAGTACGTATTGTATGTACCTTAGATTTGGTCTCTCACAATGAGGTAAGAAGCTGACCTTTCATACCTCCATGCAAATCAGTCACTGGGTGAGGGTTACTCATGCAGCCATATGAGTGTGTAAGTTTGTGTGTGTGTGTGTGTGTGAGTGTGTGTGTAATTTCCCAGGTGTAGTGGCTCTCTTCAGGTCAAAGGCTATTTTACAGTACTCATAGCACCTCACCCAGACCCCGTGAAGAGGATATGGGCAGTCTCTGAACAGCATTCACTGTATTTGGGATTCTCTATTTTAATACCTTTAATATTTAAAAATTGTTTATAAATTTAAAATGTTTAATTTAAGATTAAACAAATATTATTTTATCATATTTAATAATTGTAACACCTTTCTTATTTAATACATGAGATATGCATTTCATATTCTGACGTTTTCTTGGAGTAAACTCATTTAGCTCTTCAATGGATTTTTGAGATAAGTGATTGAATTTTATCATGTTCTTAAGCAATATAAATATTAGTAATCCTAATGTTGAGTTACTTTATATCAAGGTATGCTAGAAATAATAAATTACATGTCTACATTTTAGGGATTCCTTCCACGTCCAATTTGCACAGGAAATATTAATAGCATATGTGCTTTCAATGAAAGAAATTTGCTTTTGTTTTACCTAAACTTTTCCAGAGAATGAAGTAATAGTATTAGTAAACAAAGTGATAGGGAGAATAATAGGGAGAAAAATTTGGACTGGTATTTAGAAAATAAAAGAGTATTGGAAGTATTATAAGTATTATTTGGAACTGCCTTTTTCCATTGGAGATTATGACTAAGATTTATAAATAGCTTGAGGCTTCAAATTCCTTACCAAGGTTATCACTGAGCATTAATCAATAGCTATAGAGAATATGTATCTAGGTGAAATTAATAGTTGTTTTTTTGTTTTTTGTAAGACCACACCAAAAGTGGATTTCAATCTGTCAATGTTAAGAAGGAAAAGGAAACAAAGTCTTAATTATAAGAGGTCATAAATCACCATGAACTCCTGACTTGGTTCCTCTCTACTCTTACCTTCATGGGCCATTTGGACTTATGCAAGAAAGCACAAAGCTCTTCAGGTTGAAAGTTATTATTTTCCCTTCCAACAGTGACCAAGTAAAAGTCTTTGTATGTCAGATACTATTACTGAGGATTTGAACCATTAGCAGATTTGAAGAAAGATTCATTCCACATAGTGAGGGTTAATGCTTCCTCACCGGCTGACTAGGAATCATTTGAAGAGTTTGAAACTTGTTATTTTCACATTGGTGCTGTACATATGTCTCCAGAGTGTGGGAGCTTCATAAATAACACATTTTGATCTGAGCAGATGTACTGCATCTCTAGAGGTTAGGAAGTTCATTATTACAGACAGCCCACCTAACATCCATTTGGTTAGACTCCATTAGGTATATTAAAATACAATGTGAAATGTCTGAATGAAAAGCTTATTTGGTGATCAGCAGGGTATTCGCATCTCTTCCAGACTATGAAAAGTTTAGTCTCAATAGCAGTGGCCACATTCAAGTGATATATATTTGTAATATTGACTACCGTGCGGGTACTACTGACAGCTTTTACTGTTCCTAAAATAAATGTCTGCTAGCAGCACTTAATAGACATGATCTTAGCCATTTTTATATTCCAGGGAGGGACTAATGTTATTGTCCTTATAGGGTAGAAAGGAAATATGGAAACAGGCAAGGGGGATACATGATATTCTTATATGCTTTTGATTCATGTTTCACATACGTGGTCACTCTGCTCTAGCAGAAATGATTCTGTTCTTCCAGGAAAGAAAACACTCTACTTTAGGATTAGCCAGACAGCAAATGGCATCCCTTAAAGCAAAGGGCTTAAGGAGGAAATTATGAAATATATTAAATTTCTCTCAAATGAAATATGACTCCTAGGATGGCGATCAATTTTTAGTTGAGAGGTAGTGAATGGAGGTTAAATCATGAATTCACACTTTCCCTTGTGATCATCAAATCAGCACTCTTAAATTATCTACTTTAAAGACTCAAAGTCACTTGTTGTTTTATGCTTCTCCCATGTCCCTGGTGCTAGCATATTAATGGTCTTTGCCATTTGTAGAGTAGCAAGCTGCCAGATCAATAAGCGTGCTTAGCTGCTTGCCATTAAAATTGATCCGCACTATCCTTCCGATTGACGTCATATCCAGCTGTAAATATCATCAAGTAAGCTATCAACTCATTTTCATTATGAATGTTTTTCATTTCAAAAGATGGACTTCAGTTGGACAGCATGTTAGGATTTTTCTTCATTATTTCTGACACTTCCCCAATAGCATCAAGTGCATCTAGAGAGGAAAACCAGGATTGGCCAAGAACTTTTAAAAAGGAGGGAAAACTAAGAACAGCAGCAGCAACAACAAAAACAACTGGACAAAAAAGACAACAAATAAAGGGAAAAATATTTGCAAGCTAGAATTCTAGAAATTTCTAAGAGAATTGGAAGTAGCAATGCTTGGATATTCTTTTTCACAGGTGAACCAGGCCCAGGAGGCCTTTATGAACACCTTGGTTTACAGAAAGTAGATAATCATGTTATATTCTTGGGAAGATACATCTTCAACAGAGCTTATCATTGGAACTGCAAAGGTATAGTTGTTCATGTGGTAATTGACAAAAAATTCTCCCTGAGAAAAATTCTGGTTTGTTATTTGCAAACCATCTTGGGAATTAATGTCATGTGCTGGCGAGGGGATCCCCTGGGTGTCCACAATGTGAAAATATGGAAGAGCCACAGTATTTCTTTTTTTTTTTTTTAATGTTTTATTTATTTCTAGGAGAGAGAGAGAGAGAGATAGCATGAGCAGGGAAGGGTCAGAGAGAGAGGGAGTCACAGACTGAAATAGGATCCAGGCTCTGAGCTGGAAGTCAGCACAGAGCCCGACGACGTGGGGCTCGAATCCACGAACCGCGAGATCATGACCTAAGCGAAAGTCGGACGCTTAACCGACTAAACCACCCAGGCGCCCCGAAAAGCCACAGTATATCTAATAGAATGCTAAACTTACTATGTTAGTTTGTTTTCTAAAGAATAGTCCTCTGAAAAAAATAGAGAATATTCCTCTGTCCTCATTTAGAAATATAGAACACAGGTCCGTAGGTCTTTGTCTACCATCCAGCTCCCACTGAAAATCTGAGAAGAAAAGTGATATTTGTTATAGATAATTTAAGGCTCATCTATTCCTCTAAAAATTCTAAATTGGTGTAAATATAGTGAAAGGTATAGGTGTATACATGTATATATAGCTTATAATTAAACAAACGTGCATATAAATATGTTAGGGGTGGGGCACCTGGATGGCTCAGTCACTTGGGAGGCCAGCTTTGGCTCAGGTCATGATCTCACAGTTCGTGGGTTCAAGTCCCACATTGGGCTCTGTGCTGAGAGCTCTGAGCCTGGAGCCTGCTTTGGATTCTGTGTCTTCCTCTGTCTCTACACCTCGCCCACTCACACTCTGTCTCTCCTCTCTCAAAAATAAATAAACATTAAAAAAAACATGTTAGGAGTGATAAGATGCACACAGAAAACTAGAGACAATTTTGAGTTATCAGGTAGTCTGATATTACCACATTTGGACCTCATTGATTCAGCTTGTCACAGAATTATTACTCAATTGTTTTTTTACATTAGAACTCAATTTTTAAGTTAAAATATTACAAGAAACATTTCTATAAAATTAACTACATTTGTTACAAAAATAATTACAGTTACAATCTGTCTCTCTCCCTTTATCACTTTCTTTATCCTATATGAAGTCTGTACTAAAAAATATCTTTTAGAGTTTAATGCTAAGCAAGCTTTGTTTCTTTAATGAAATCTAGAATCTTCTTTGTTGATAATGAGAATTTTAACTGATGCTTTCCTTTAGCGTTAGCTTCTAGGAAGCTCAGAATTAAATTTGAAAATGCACAGGAAAACTTAAGTAAGAAAACCTATATATGTTTTGTATATATGCATTTTTTATTTTATATTTTTATCATTATTATCACTTTACATAATATCCTTTGTTTTTTTTAAGATTATTTATTTATTTTGAGAGGGAGTGAGTGGGGGAGGGGAGAGAGAGGAGAAGGGAGAGAATCCCAAGCAGACTCCATGCTGTCAGCACAGAGCGCAATGCAGGGCCTGATCCCATGAACCGTGAGATCATGACCTAAGCCAAAATAAAGAGTAGGACACTTAACTGACTGAGCCACTCAGATGTCCCTACAAACTCCCCTTTGAAACTATCTCAAATTCTTTGTGAAATGAAACAGGGTCAAGAAAATATAAATAAATAAAATATTGTTTATCAGAGTGTCAGTTTATGTTGTCTTAAAGACTGGTCAACTTCTGGTAAAAGTGAAAACCATTAATTATTCACTTCAGGAAAGTCCATATTCTTTTTGACAGAATGTATAGAATGTATAGTACTGAGATCTATAGAGACATGTGTCTCCATTTTTCTGAGGGTCAGAAAATTTGAATGACTTATTTATATTAAGGTCACCTACTTGATAAATGATAGAGACACTGCTCAAATTCCTCACATAAAATGGAGGAGTAGATTCTATAGAGTATTGGTTCCAGAGTCTTGTGTACTTTAAATTATGGGAATGATAAATTCATGCCTTGTCTATGTTTGTTTTCTTAGGTGCCAGTGCTTGGCAAAGAGTAAATGCTAAAGGATATTTGATACATTAACTAAAAGAACAAATGAGTAAATAAATTATGAGCAATATAACAAATAGAAGAAGTCATATGACATATAATGAATAATATAATTATATAATAAATATAGTATAAGTTTATATTAATATTTGTGTTATTTGTACTACATGTTATATTTAAAATGGTAAGTACCCATTACTTCACAAGCATTTCATAGGTGATTCTACACAAATTATTTCATTGAATTTCACAGGAGGTCTGTGATGCAGATGTCTGGGAAATCAATCTCAGAAATCATGAAGGAACTAGCTGAAGATAGCGAATGCTGAAGTTGGAATTTGAATCCTTATCTAACTCTAGAGCTTGTGATCATATGAAACTTTGCTGATAAGTGATCTTTATTTATTCTAATGAGTGATTTCCACATTTTGTAAACCTATTCCTCTTACTCACAACTAGATATCAGCTTATTTGATGACTCATTCCTGAAGACACTTTGTTCACTTGGCTTCCAGGATCTCATGCCCTCAGGTTTCTCCCTACCTTCCTTCTCAATCCATCAATCTTTTTTAAATGTTTATTTATTTTTGAGAAAGAGAGAAAGAGAGAAAGTGAGAGAGAGAGAGAGAGAAGTCTACAGAGGATCCTAAATTGGTTCTGAGCTGATAGCACAGAGCCCAATGCTCTGTGCTCAAACTCCCAAACCATGAGATCATGACCTGATCCAAAGTTGGATGCTTCTCTGACTAAGCCACCCAGGTGCCCTGAATCTATCAGTCATTTTTGTCTATTCCTCCTTGTCCATTCCAGACTAGAATGACTGGCTTAATCCAGTGCTTAGCCCTTAGTCCCCTTCAATTCTCTGTCACCACTCATCTCCAATACCATGGCATTAAATACTATTTTTACACCCAGCCTCCCAAATTTGTACATCTAGTCCAGACCCTTTTCCTCCAGATTCATAAATTCAACTGTCTACTTTATCTTTCTTCTTAGATCTCTATTAGGCATCTCAAACTCAATATGCCCAAATCTGAATATCATTGCTTTCCTCCTAAACTTGCTCCCTGTCTCAGTTGAAGGCAATGCGATACTTGCAGGTGTTCAGGCCATATACCTTAGTATGCCCTTCTCTTTTCATATCCCACATCTGCTACATTAGCAAATCCTGTTGGTGCTACCATCTTAATAGATTCAAAATTGGACTATTGTCTCTATAGGGACCACTCTGGCTTGAATTTTCATCATTTTTCTTCTGTATGATCACAGTCTCCTGCTCACTGGTCTCTCTGCTTTTGCCCTAGTCTCCTTACCAGCACGAGAGCAAGCATGGTGATCCTTTTGAGGTATAAGTAACATGATATCGGTTCTCTGCCCTGAAACCATATAATAGTTTTCTCTTTTGCTCAGGGAAAAAGTCAGTCTTGACAGTGGCCTGCAAGATCTACATGCTCTGGCCCTCTGTTTGCTCTTTAACATTTTTTTACTTATCTATTCCATCTTGCCATTCCCTGAACATGACAAGCAGTATTCATTTTAGAATTTTCCTCTGTGTCTTTTATCTGCACAAGAACATTCTAAATATGACTTTCTCAATTACAGCCCTGTTCACCCCATTTAAAATGACACTCTTTCTTCCAGTTCTCCATACCTTGATCTACCTTTTCTTTTTCACCAACTTATTTCTAATATAATACATTACTTATTTATTATGCTTATCTTGTTTTGTTTTCTTTTCTGTGTCAACCTGCTAGAATATATACTTCTCAGAGGCAGAAGTATATATTCAGTCTCCTAAACAGCACATGAGTCATAGTATATGTACAATAAATAGTTGTTTAATTAACAAACTAATTCATATGTGAGAAATTGCAGTGCTCTTTTGCAATTATTACAGGTTCACTGTCAACTAGTCTAGGACAAAGTGCAGCTGACTTTTTGTGAGTAGTATAGGTAGTTACTATAGGCAGGCCCAAATCACACCCTGCCTTTAAGGTTAAGTCAGAGAAGTTTCTGCTGTAATGTACTGTGTTCTCTGACGAAAGTAGTCCCTAAACCTGTTAAGAGCAAATATAGGTATTCCCTTTTCTCACCACTTGACACTTTGCCACTCTGTTCATTGAAGGTATAACAAAGATCTAATAAAATAGAGCACTGCTGGGGTGCCTGGGTGGCTCAGTTAAGCATCTGACTCTTGGTTTCAGCTCACATGATCTGTTTGTGAGATCAAGCCCTGTGTGGGGCTCTGTGCTGACAGTGTGAAGCCTGATTGAGATTCTCTCCCTCTCTCCCTCTCTTTGCCTCTACCTCGCTCAGTCTCTCTTCTTACCCTCTCTCTCAAAATAAAGAAATAAACTTTAAAAAAGTATATCACTGCTTATTACTGTTGGCATCTGCTCATATTTTAGCAGAGGTAACATCCTATTTGCAGCCAGGTACAGCCAAGGCAAATATAATTTTTCTTCATAGCATTCATTTTTAATTTCTTGTTACTGGAAGGGCATTGTCTAAAAGTGAGGACTACTTAGGGGTGCCTCTGTGGGGCTCAGTTGGTTAAGCATCTGACTTCAGCTCAGGTCATGATCTTGTGGTTTATGAGTTCGAGTCCTGAATAGGGCTCTGTGCTGACAGCTCAAAGCCTAGAGCCTACTTCAGATTCTGTGTCTCCCTCTCTTCTTCCTTCCCCTGCTTGTGCTCTGTCTCTCTCTGTCTCTCAAAAATAAATAAGCTCTAAAACAAAAAAAAATTAAGTGAGGACTACCTAAGCCACGGTTTGTTTTGTTTTGTTTTAAATCAGAATCATAAACATCTGACTTTAATTTTCATTTTGTGATATTTTATCCCAAATTGGGATTTATCCCAAATCCCAATTCTAGCTAATAGGTTTTTAATTGACACATAATCCTTCATTGGTCATTAGGAAACCTGATTTGTGTGTGTGTGTGGCAGGGGATGGGTGGGGGAGGGCACAGAAATATGAAACACACTTGAACATAAAAATATCATCCTATAATGCAAATATTTTCATTTTAATATGCTATTATTAGTTTTTCCCCACCTATATGTACAATGTGCATAGTTTGTTTGCACTTAATATTTCTTCTCCAGATATCAACCTCACTTTCAGTCAACCATCGATGTTGATCAGTCCTGAAACACTGAGTTTCATAAACACTGGAATTCAGTAACTAGAGGGAAACCCATAATAAAGGGGCACAACTCTCTCTTTATAATAGATTTTCCTTCAATTTAATGTATTCATTTCCTTTTAAGCCTCTGAATGAGTTTCCTCTTTAACCAGGAACAGAAAATGAAGTGGTTAAATTTGTGACGAGTGTTATTGAGTACCCCACACTCCAAATCATTTTTCTGGGTCTAAAACATGGAGTGAGAAAAACTCAGTAGTTTTCAGAATTTTATATCTTATTTTTAAGGACTACACTGGAACTTAATTAATTGCTGTATTATTACTTTGCTTTCTTAAAAACAACAGGTACTCTCTTTTAATGAGTTGCTTGATTTTCTCCAGCCTTGATGAACAATTTAAATTGTCTTGGGTTTTGAATCTGTTTTGAGTTTAACTCCCCTCCCCAAGTTCTGTATTCATTTTCCTTGGCTGATTTGATTCACTCTCAATTAATTAATTTACAATTAATTAATTAATCCTCCCTCGACGACTGCCTTTGTGGCATCACAACTCATATTAATGGTGGCGTGCCTGTTCTAATTAAAATCAATATGTAGTTCCTAATGACACAGTCTTATCTACTAGAAATACTGAACCATTAGATGGAATACATTCTGTTTTTAGACCAAAATCCATATGACCTAAAACCATTTGATAGTATAATTGTAATAAAAAACTTATTTTGTATCTTAAAATAAAATATAACTAAGATAATTTGTATGCCAGTCACTAGATACTCTAGTAATTAGCACATTGTCTAGAAATTAAATGACATTGCTCCTTTTAATCAGATAAATCATCTCCCCCCCCCCATACATGTTATTCACTTAGGATTTTAGGGATATGCAATGCATTTATTCAAATGCCACCTAATTTGCTAGAGTTTGCCATATATAAATTCTAAATTTGTTGCAGTTATTGCTAAAGTTATAGAGTAAGGGCTTCATCTTAAAAGACTTTTTAGTTCCAATTGTGAATCTGACACTGATCTAAAATAACATATTAAGAGGAGACAACATTACTTCTGTATCCATCCCCTACTGGAGTAGCACTGATAAAATTTTATAGTGGGCTGGCATAGGGATTAAGTTATAGTCCTCTCTCAATTAAAGAACAGCCAGTTTATTATACTGTGTATGGCAGGGACAGCACAGAGAGCTCATTTGCTATTAGTTTAAATTTGGCATAGAATTTTATATAGTGTGGGCTTTGTCTAACTAATGATCATGGATATAATTTCAAAAAGATGTTTCAGATCATATGCATTAAACTGAAGGGAAGCTTTGCCTTCTTGAGATGACCACAAAGTCTAAAATATGTTGTTCCCAACAGCCCAACTTTCTAAAAGCATCTTACTCTATGCTTGCTTCTCTGACCTATTTTCCTTCATCAGCCTTAGGATTTTTTCCTTTTTCTCTTTGACTAGTTATGTATCACGTGAAAAAGCTGAATCTTTAGACACCATCACAGTCTGTAGAAAGCCAAGCAATCAATATTAAAAGCATGCTTAATCTATGCAAATCTCTGTGTGCAAAGCTATATAAAATCCAAAGAATCCTGCTCTCAGGAAGATAATGGATCTGTTTTCTTCTCCTTGTCTATGTCTCCCTTCTCACCAGTCAGAAATGGTCAATTCTAATCTTTCTTTTATTTTTTTTTAACTATCCCATTTCTCTCTTTCTCTCTCTCTCCCTCACCCTCCCCCTCTTTTTCTCTCTTTTCCAGTCTGACCCTTTTATTTAGGCTTCTTTTTGATAATTCTTCTTATTTCATTTGTATTAATTCTTGCCATAATATCTTGCCCCCCAGTATCAAAAAGTATCTTTTTTTTCTATTTAGTCCTTTAGTTTCTTCTCCTTCATGACCCAGTGAGCAACATAACCCCAATCTCAAATGTAATGAAATCGCATCTTATGTGGAACGGTGAAAGCTTACTTCAGTACAAATGCCAAACAAAAAAGATACTATTTCTGTAATGCATCTGTGAGACCCAATTCAAATTATTTATCTCTTGAGAATCACTGGTCATACAAAATAGAGAAAAGCACCTTTTAGGGGAATAACCTAGCCCAGTGTTTCTCTTTATCAATGCCAATATTAATCTCTATTGAAACCTAGATGGAGGGCAATTCTCCTAGTAAGTCTAGTGACCAGGATAGTTTGTGCATATGTACTAAAATAGCATATCAGCTTTGTAAGCTTAGAAGACTCTTGGGCTTTCTGTTTTTAATCAGGCTATTGATTCTCTTGCCCAATCGCTACTACCAAACGCAGGCACACAACTCTGGCATACAGTATTCATTAACAAAACCATCCGCTAATATTGACTTTTCACTGTGTACACTGAAGCACACACTGAGATGTATCTTGAGGTGGTAAGAATGATCATTGAAATCACTGATCTGATACTCTCCTTCATTATAAAAACAATATCCATAAAATAATGTGACTATTCCTTTCTCCTTTCCTCTCTTTTTTACTTAGTCCCAAAGATGATTACCTTTTACATTTTTAAAGACTTAAAAAATAGGACAGTAAATTTTAGAAACACGAAATTGTATAGTACATTCAGTTGCAAATGAAGTGTCTTCCCATCCTGTTTCACTACCTCCTCCCAAAGACAAATGTTGTTCTTGGTCTCTTATGTGTCCCTCCATATTCATTCCATAGTCTTTTACACACCTCTATCTCTATTGATCTATCTGTTGTTCTTTTTAAAACACAGCAGTGGTAGGTTATATACATTATTACTGAATGAATTTTATACATTAAAAATGTATCTATTGAACAATTCCAATTAATTTATATAGACACTCCCCCTTGAGGAGGTGGAACACAATTCTACTTCCTGAGTGTAAGATGCTTGTTTGGATTCTACTTTTACTAAAAAGTGAAGTATGGAAAAGGAGGACAAAAACAACTTACAGTGGGGAAAACCAACAAATGCTACCTTCGCCTGGTGGTCAAGGTTACATGATAAGCCATGTCGCTAAGTCATCAGTAATCAGTGGTCACTTTGATAGCATATATCCTTGATATCATGTGATGAGAATGACAAATCACCTCTGTGGTCTTCCTTCCTAAATCCTAAATCTGTCTAGCCATGAGAAAGACATCAGGCAAGCCTAAATTAAAGGACGTTGTATAAAATACGTGTCTAGTATTCCTCAAAACTGTTATGGTCATCAAAAAGAAGTCTGAGAAACTTCAACCGCCCAGAGGAGCCTAAGGAAACTTTACTACTAAATATAATGCAGTGTTCTGGAGGGGATCCTGAAACCAAAAAAGGGCAATAGGCATAAACTAAGGAAATCTAAATAAAGTATGAACCTTAGTTATTACTAAAGTTTCACTATTGGTATTAGTTGTGACAAATGTATTGTAGTGATCAGGTGTGGGATATATGAGAACTCTCTAACATTCTCGAAATTTCGCTATAGTTCTAAAATTATTATAAAATACAAAGTTTATTAAATGTTTTTAAGTGAATCCTTTGCATATGGCCGGATTTACATTTTTGCTATCATAACCTATGAACTATAATAATTTACGTATTTCAGATAATGCTTTCACTTTTAGAATTAAATTATAATTTTAAATAGAATGTATGGAATATTTAGAATTACTCTGTAGACTTAGTTATCCTCTTAATCATCTTTAATTTTATATGGCATGAGACTAAAGAAATGTAAGCAAGACTGCTTCATTCGTAACCCAAGTACTAGAAAATAAAATGTGAACAATTTTCACTGCCAAGAGCATTCTGCACTCTTATTAGTGTTTAACAACTTCATCAATGATGAAGTAGATGTCATGCAGTTGTCTTATGGTGAACAGAACTCACTTTGAAGTTTAAGCCTGGAAATAGGTTAAAGTTACAAAAGAACAAAATAATATACGTATTTGGAAAAGATTGGCTGCATTTAAGCACAGCAATAGAGAATTAGCTGTGTTACTGGACATATAAGTTGACCCCAAATCAACAATACACAGTAGTTTACAATAAGCTGCAAGTCTGGAATGTGTAACTATTGGACTAATGCCACCTCACAGATGTCCCAGGTAGGGCTAAGCGGGGATTCTGAATGGAAGCACAGAGCTTATCAGGCTGATCAGACAGGGACAGAGATAACCCTGGAAGCCACACCTGCCCAGAAAACCAGCTGCAGAAATGAGAGGATTATAGTGAGACAGGTGGAAAATGGTATACAGAGAGAGAAAAAGGATCAGAAGAAGAAATACTTGGAAATTTATTAAGTAAGCAGTAGAGGCCATACAACCAACAGCAATGACATCTGGACCATTTGTCATCAGCACCTATTTTCATATCTTGTGCCTTTATAAATGCTGTTTCCTCTCCCTGGAATACTCTTCCTTTCACTTTTCATTCCTCCTTACATTTCTGGTGGAGGAGGGAAGGTCCCTAACTCTTCAGGTGGAGTCAGGTAGCCCTCTCCATGCCTCTGTATGGACTTTCTGTTACAGACAGATCTGAACCGTGTCTCTCTGTGTATCTCCTGCAATCATTTGTGAATTCCGTCCTGGCATGGACTCTGCCTTTTTTTGTTATTATTTGAATCTCTGTATACTTCGTGTAGAGTGCAATGTGCAATCACAGTAAATACTCTCCCTATGCTTACAGAATAGAGGGGTCGGCAAAAATGAGGTAAAGTGCCCATATTGAGGCCATTCAAATATTTGACATGTTATCAAAAGCAAAGGACGTGGACTCTAACATTTTGTGACTCACTGCAGGCTTCATGATCCATGAGGCAATCTTGATTATTGCCTTGCATTATTCAGATCCTAACATTTGACTGTCGCAAAATCTACACACACACAACCAAAAGCAGATCTTAGGAAACTGAAAGGTGCTAGCGACAGTTAAGAATTTGTATGGAAATAAAATTCAGAAGAAAGGCTAAAGGAATTGGTACTTTGTTTCTTTAAGGGCCTAGAAGAGAAGGCAATTGAATAAAAACCTTCAAGGCTAGACAAAGAATTTCCATCTGAACTGAAGACGGAAGAAGAGAAAGTGAATTCAAACTTGAGTACAAGGAAAAATTACCCATCAGTTACAATAGTTTATCATTAAGATACATTTAGGGAAGTGGTCATACAACTATATTCTGGATAGGTTTTTATCTACAGGAGTTCGTTTATGCTTAATCCGTACGAAGTTGAGTCAGGGGGCTAAAGGACCGTAAATGCTTTGTCCATTCCAAAGATTCAGGGATTCCAGTGGTGAGAGTACATTTCTACTTGTAACATTCATCCTGGAGATGTGTGATTCTCTAAGTAAACTTTAAGATAAAGCATTACAGTCTGGATCTTCCCAAATGATCTCTAAGTTGGTCTACACACTTGAGCCTCTGATGGTCATGAATCACTGCTAATCTCTTAGAAACATATTTCTCTAGATAACATCAGTTTCTCTCAGAATACAGAGAGGAGAGAAGGACTGCATTTCTTTTGTGCTTCTGCTGAGAATAATTGTAGACATTTACCGGACACAGAAGAAGTTAAAATCACTCGGGGTCAGTATCTAGTTCATAAACAGGCAGGTCTTTGTATATAAACCCGGCTAACCCAAGCAGTCTCTGGCTCATTCCTTGTGGTAACTGTGTGCTCAGACAAAACTCTTCTTATATGTTTTCTTTAGTCACATTTGCCAGTCACACCAAATCAAACAAAATCTACCTCCTTTGTCAGCGTGGTAACTCATTATTTGGGGATAGTTTATAGCAATCTGAAAATGTGATACATAATAATGTTAATACTATCAGAATATTTATTTCAGGTGTTATTTAACTAGTTATGAAAGCACTTGGAGTTTTACAACAACAGAATAAATTCCATTGTTATGCCATTTCAAGGACTGTGAAATCTGTACTGTACAACTTCAGAAGTGATGCTCCCCGTCTTCCCCTTTATTTCTGTATTTAGATCTCTGAATGGGAAAAAAAAAAAAAACCCACACCAATCCCGATGACCTAAAAACAAAAGGCTAGATGAACACATTCAACTTTCCTTTTGACCTTGTAGCTCTGGTATGCAAGTAGCAAACTTTCACTTGAAAAATACCTCACTACCATGACCCTCCCCTTTTGCAAGGGGGGAGGGGGTAAAGCCCCAGGCAAACATAATCAGCTATTCAAGGAAAATTTAAAATATGTATGCAGCCATAGGGAATTCTAGTATTTGAGTGGAAATACACAATTCCAACTGCAAGCTGCTGTTAGGGTTACAGTGCTCTGACCACTTAGGCTGAAAGTGAAAGAGGCATTAATTAAGTAATAACGATCAAGGTATGGGGCATTTCTTGGGGATTAATGACCAGCTGGGGGAGTTGATAGCCCACAGTGCAGCCAAGGGCCATTAACCCCAGCTGGTCATCAATTCCTGGGCCCTGTGTTATAGTCATTATTGCTATCATAAGCCAAAAATGAAAAGCAAATGGGTCTATGGATTACTTTTATGGATGATACAGTTTCAATTGGTATCTACAGGGCATTCCTGGAGAATGAATGCTCTGTCCAGGAGCCAATCAGGTACTTCCACACATTCCATTCTACTGAGGATGCTGCCTGGGAGGAACACAGGGTGAATGAGATAGGCAGCCAACGGTTGAAAAGTTTCAGGTCTCTGTTGACACTTGAGAGCTATTGAAGCCATAAAGACCACATGGAGGAAGATGCAGGGAGAGAAAAGTGCTATATAGGTAGGTGTGTGTTTTCCTGTGGGTTCCCCAGTTTAGTGCCTTTATTGAGAAGTGGAGACAAATCATTGGATGGTAATGAGACTCCTAGAAGACAGAAAATGCCAATTTGCAGAAGGAAAAAAGAGACATGAAAGGACTGTGTACTCTATTGAAAAAAAACCCCACATACATTAAAAATAAAGACTACAAGAGACTGTCAGCCTACAGTGATCAGGTTGGACAGATAGAAATTAATTATATTTGGTTTAAGAAGCTGCTTCTGCAGCCTTGGTCAATTTTAAAAAGCACAGGAGAAGATATCTCAAACTGACTTTCCAATTACCATGGATGGCAGCAAAGTGCGTCGAAACAAAACTCATTTTAAATGGGCAAATGCATTTGGTGCTGACTGACAATATTTTTAAAAATTATAAATTTAGTCACTGGTCAAGCTATTTTGAAGGTGATTCTGAGCAGAGTTGACCTCTGCGAAAGGAGAACAATATTAATGAAAGCCCTTCACCATCAAATTAATAATCTCAAAGAAGAGGATGCAGTGGGACGGTGTGTGTCTATGGATGGGGGACAGGCCCATTGGGGGGATCCTGGGAGTAAAGAAATGTTGAGTGGAAAATAATTGTGTACCAGAATTTTAACTTGTAAGGTCATTTTACAAAATCCAATACTCAAATCTGCCTTTTCTTAGTACTTTATAGGGATTGGAGAGATGAGATATGTAAGAAATGAAGAAATTGTGTTTCAGGCAATTTTTTTCTACTGTGAACAGATCCTTAAAAATCATACTTTTTCAGTGGAGACGGCTTGCAAAACAAAATAAAGTGCATTGTGTGTTCATATACACATACCTTCCTCTCCATCAGAAGCAAGGGTTAAAGCTGGGCTGAAGGAAGATTAATAAAATCTCAATGACAAAATAATAACTAGAATATAGTGTTTCTATGGAATTGTGGTAAATAATAAAAGCATACCTTATTAAACACAGATAAAATACAAATGGCATCCCTGTGTTTCTAGGTTGTGTTTTTATCAGCGCCATTTTCTCTATCTATGATGGCAAAACATTTTGAGGAAGGAAATTCATTTTTCAGATGAACATCATTTTAAACTCAGGACATAGAGCATAGCCTGGGTTTAGTTAGATATCTTTGACTCACAGCAATGCAGAGAAGACAGCCTATGAATGGTAATCTTTGAATATCTGAAATTTTCTTCAGCTCATCTAATATTCTTCTCTACATGTTCCTAGATCATTAGAGATGATAAGAGAAATTCATAAACCTGTCTGTATCATCTACCTACTCATCCAGTAATATGATAGATGAGAGCAAAATAAATCGTGTTGAGTTCATTATTTTCAACTTTTCAACTTTGCTCCCCTCCATAATGTGTCCACCCTCAGGGTTTCAGATATTCATCCACGTGAGTGACTTCCAAATCTAGATTTTCAGCAATGATCTCTCACCCAAGTAACAGGCTTTGAGCCTTTATATCTTATGGTCCTGATGACTCTAGACATTCTATAGGACCCCATCCGGAATCCATGCATTTCCCCTAACCTCTCTCTCTTTCCAAAATCTCGCTATTTCTGGATCTACAATGTTCACATTCACCCAGGATAAAGACCTTGAGGTTATCCTTGATTCTGACTCTCCATCCTCCTATATCACCAGGACGTTGTCACTCAGCATTTCATGTGTGAAGCATGGCACCCTTGTCCTTCCTTTCTCATGTCTTCCCTATCTCCATTACCAGATGAATGGGCACCTTTCTCCTGGCTGGGCTGTCAACATTTTAATGAATGGCTTGGACAAAATATACAAGTCTCTCTCAAATAGGCAGATGGCAAGAGCCCGAAAGGAATCGTAAATATTTTGCTTGAGTGAATCAGAATCAACAAGATGGAGATGTGTCACTCCTTCCTTTATAACCTCTTGGTGGTTCTCTGTTGCCTTCAGCTTGGAGTTCATGTTTCTCAGCCTTGAACATCAGTCTTTAGTTCTCCCCATTACGTTCCCTGTTCCCTATGCTCTAACCTGCCCAATTCCTTCATGTCTCCAGCCTTTTCACACCCTGATAATTTTTTTCAAGGGTTTCATAAGCTGGAAACAATATTGTATTGCAGGTCTTCCTACTTCCAAAAAAAGCTCCTACCTGTTCTTTTTTTGACTAAAAGTTTAAAGTTTTAACTCAAATTTGTACAAGTGTTGGGAAAACTTGCTCCTACTTACTCTTATAATACAACCCAACAGTCATGCTCCTTGGTATTTGCCCAAATGAGTTGAAAGCTTATGTCCACACAAAAACCTGCCCATGGATGTTTATAGCCTCTTTGTTTATAATTACCTAAACTTGGAAGTTGCCAAGTTGTTTTTCAGTAGGTGAATGGATTAGTAAACTGTGATACATCCAGACAATGAAATATTATTCAGCGCTAAAAATATGAGCTATAAAGCTTTAAGCATATAAAGCATGTTGGAATTTTGAATGCATATTACTCAGTGAAAGAAGCCCATCTAAAAAAGGTATATAATATATGATTCCAACTTCATGACCTTCTGAAAGACTCAAAACTATAAACAGTAAAAAGATCAGAGGTTGCCAGGAGTCAGGAGGGCTGGTGAGGTGGAAGGGATGAATCGGCAGAGCATAGGGAATTTTTTGGACAATAAAAATACTCTGTACGATACAAAAAATGGTGGATACATGTGACTATACATTTTTCTAAAATTGTGGAATGTACAACACCAAGAATGGATGGCAAACTATCAACTTTGGGTGATTATGATGTGTCAACACATCAATTGTAACAAATGTGCCACTCTGGTGTGGAATGTTGATAATAGGGGAGGTAACCAGAGGGTATAGGGGGAATATCTATACCTTCCCCTCAGTTTTGCTCTGAACCTTAAACTCTGCTTAAAAAATATAAAATTTTCATAAAATGAAGCAAGCGAAGACTCTTACTCATCTTTGAAGGCCTAGCTGAGTATCACATTCTCTCTATAGTTTTCCTCAATGCACTTAACCCTCCTAATAAAATTAAATGCTTTCTCGTCTTTGTTACCAGAGCGTTTTCCATAAGCATTCCATTTTAGTGTTCATCTTTTTGTGATTTCTTTTATTTACTACTTAGTGTCCCGGTAGCCTGTGAGCTAATTGATGGCAGGGAATTTTATATTATTGTTATTATTATTTTGAGAGAGAGAGACAGAGAGAGCATAAACTATAGAGGGAGAGAGAGAATCTTATGTAGGACTCAATCTTACAAACCTGAAATCATGACCTGAGTTGAAATCAAGAGCTGAATACTTACCGATGGAGCCACTCAAGCACCCCTTATCTCATTTATTTCTAATTTTTAGCCCCCAAAGAAATGACACACAATGGGTACTCAAAGGTTTGTTGCATTTTGTTCAATAGAGTAAGGGGTCAGTCCTAACTAGGTGAAATTGAATGTGAAAACTGTATTATGCTGTTTAAGTATAAGGTAGACTTCATGGCTTACCAGCAACATAAATAAAGGATATCTGAAGGGTTAGTCAATAGTAACCTCTTTTTGAAGCAGTATGATTTTAGGTGGCATCAATAGGAATAAATAAATTATGTAGAAAACGGGAAGTTATAATTCATATTCTTTTGCATTGTTGTGAAACCAACTTTAATACTTATATTACCTAAACACCTATAATATTGTATCCTCTAAAATGTTGGGAACCACATTTTAAAAAGAACCCACAAAGCAGTACCTGGGTGGCTCAGTTGGTTAAGTGGCTGACTTTGGCTCAGGTCATGGTCTCACAGTTTGTGAGTTCAAGTCCCACATCGGGCTCTGTGCTGACAGCTCGGAGTCTGTAGCCTGCTTCGGATTTTGTGTCTCTCTCTCTCTATGCCCCTCCCCTGCTCTCTCTCTCTCTGTCTCTCAAAAATGCATAAACATAAAATTTTTAAAACATTTTTTTACATTTACTTTTTTTGAGAGACAGAGTGAGACAGAGTGTGGGCGGGAGAGGGGCAAGAGAGAGAAGGAGACACATAATCTAAAACAGGCTCCAGGCTCTGAGCAAGCATTCAGCACAAAGCCTGATGTGGGGCTCAAACACACTAACCGTAAGATCATGACCTGAGCTAAAGTCGGACGCTCAACCGACTGAGCCACCCAGGTGACCCAAACATAAAAAAAATTTTTTTAAAGAACCCAGATAGAATAAAATGTTTTTTCAAAGGTAAACAGCAAGGTTGGTTAAAGGAATGAAAGACATATTCTAAGGGGACACTCAGAAGGAGACAAGAACACTGATTTCTGATGTTCAAGTGAAGGGTAGGAGTGGAACTAGCTAGTTCTGGAAAATCTTAAGGATGAAATTAACAAGGACTGGGTGTGAATTCCCAGGAGAAATATGTGCTTCTGTGAGAGAATAGTTTCTGATCATCAAAGGAGAACCTAAATAGCATGGCCCACCTCAGAAAGTGGTATCACTTGGCATAGGGAGGACACCTACTTTTTAGGAATGGTATAGAAGGAAAAATAAGATATTATCATAGATGTATTTTGTGTTTGGTTGGCCCACTCATTACCATCCAAAATTAAAGAAAGAGTTTACATACATACATACATACATTTATTTATTAACATTTTTTAAATGCTTATTTTTGAGAGAGAGAGAAAGAGAGAGAGAGAGAGAGAGAGAGAGCACGAGTGGGGGAGGGGCAGAGAGGGAGACACAGAATCCAAAGCAGGCTCCAGGCTCCAACTGTCAGTACAGAGCCCGACGCGGGGCTCAAACCCACAAACTGAGATCATGACCCGAGCCGAAGTTGGACGCCTAACCAACTGAGCCACCCAGGCCCCCACAGTTTACGTACATTTAGGTGGAGCACAAACTCATTACTTCATTAGTTGCCACAGACTCAACCTATTTTATTGTCATAGTTATTTGTTGCACATATTTATGTTTTTACCCCCCTGGCTCTTGAGGTTTAAAGTTTGAAGGTTGAAGGCTCTTGGAGGTTGAAGTTTTCAACCTCTGCTTTGCAAAGTTTCTTCTAACTATGAGATTTTAGGCTTCTCCTCATCAACATAAATTCTCTTTTCTGTCTGTTCAGTCCAGTGTCTTAATTTGTCTGTTGAAGTTTTCTTTACTGTAACAGCTTCTTCTCCTCCCCATCTATGCTTTTAGTTATTTTGTTTTAAGTTTATTTCTTTTGTGGAGGGGCAGAGAGAGAGGGAAAGAAAGAATCCTTGATACAGGGCTTGATTCCATGAACTCTGAGATCAAGACCTGTGCTGAAATCAAGAGTTGGACACCTAACTGACTGAGCCACCCAGGTGCCCTTCCATCTATGCTTTCAAAGTGGTATTACAAGGCCCACATTCTATAAGAACCCACCCTTACTTTGAGTCCCAAACTTTCCAGAGATTATTGTCCATGTTGCCACCAAAATAGAGACAAAAAAGAAAGACTGCATTGGAGGACCTAGCATAGAATGAGAATACATTGGGCCTTATAACTAAAGCTCCACATTGGGCAGACTCATTCACTTTGTTTTAGTTGGTAAGACTTGGGGCATGGAGGTACATAGGTGAACTTGAGCTCTGTTCAGGAAGGGTTGCTCACAAGAGGAAGAAGGAGGGAGCAGAACTATGCATGCCCAGTGATGCTATCTAAATTAACCTGCAAGATATGGAACTCCGCCTCCCCAAGGGAAGGGTTAAGCCCAGAGTTAAACTGTTTGTATTGATAGAAAGGAAACATCAAGAATGGAAAAACGTATTTCCCATTAGCATAATTTTCCCCTAATTATTTAGTAGGTGTAGGTCTAATCTCCCCCAAAGATAAGATGTTTGAGAGCAGACACCATATTCTTTTTTTTTCAACTCAAAGTGCCCAGCATTGTGTAAAGACCATAAATACCAAATGCCAGCACACAATATAAACAGCAGTGAATGAGAAGCCTAGAGATGTGAGTTACGGTTTTTAGCTCTGACACTGTGAGATATTCTTGCCTCTGGGCCTCAGTGTCTCATCTGTGAAATGGGGAGATTTGAAGAGAATACGATTCAGGAGGGAGTTGTAGGCCTAAGACCCATAAATATGGTTGAAATAGATTTATTCCATGATTTGGTTAGAAGAATCTGTTCAGAGGTTAAAATGGAAAAAAATATAGTTTTTCATTGATCTTGCAGAACTGAATTGCCATAATTGAATTTAATATAAGTGAAAGACCTGAATGCCTACATCAGCATTTGATAATGACATAAATGTCTTTTCTGCACAGTTATTTCCTAGTTGCAGGTACCCAGAGCTGCCTCCCTGGCTTCCTCTTCCTGGACAGGGCTTTATTCTCCATGATAACCTTTTTCCATTTTATTTTATCCTTAAAATGTTAATGTTATGATCTTGGCAAGGTGTCCTGGAGGAGAGGGGTCTGCTAACCTAACTCGCCCGAAGGAAAGAGGTTCATATTGTGTGTTCTTTCATAACAGACTTAGGAAAGTGTTATACGCTAGGTGGGGAGCTAGTTTTGGACACGGTGTCTTTTTCCAGCATCCCTCATACCATATTACATAGGCATCTGTTCAGTCTGTGCACACCCACAAAGTCTATTCAGGCTGTGTTTGAGAGAGATGATGAGTGTGTACGTGCGTGAGGCTGTGTGTCAGGCGCCATCAAGGCAGGCTGACGGGGAGGTCCATGGCTATCTCTTCCACCTACACGTGGATTATCCTGTGAAGTGTCTTGAAGCGTATACATCTTCTTGGATTCTCGAAAGATGAACTAGATAACTTAGGTTTTTTTGTCTGTCTCTATTTCCTGAAATCTTTTCTACAAAAAAAAAAAAAAAAAAAAGAGGGGTTGGGGGCTCACATGTTGGAACAATTATCCAAGAATATTTCATCCCTGAGAAAAATATAACCCCTGAGTTGCTGCCAAAGTCAGTGAGATCTGTGGCAGCCTGCCTTCTGCACACAGACCTTGCACATTAACACTTTAAGGACTCGAGCAGAGAGCACGTTTCAAAGTCTCCTGCAGCTCACTTGTGAATGAAGGAGACTGACTAGGACAGGACCTCAAGGAAGGTGCCCCATGGCACCTGAGGAAATTTTTGTGACAAAATATGTACTAAATGGGCTCATTCTATTTTTAGGGTTGCCAGTCATATGCTGTAAACCTCATTTCCTTTCACATAACTGACAACTTGGATAAAATATTTAAAAGGCCTCCTTCAAAGTCGGAGAACACTGTGACACAGATCACCAACCCATTTCCTCTACTTCCTGGATGCAAAACTCAAGTCCATTTCCTGGCCCTCCTTTGCAGTTAGGTGAGGCATGAAACTGAGTTTCAGTCAATGGAATGCAATCAGAAATGACACACCCCACTTTTGGGCCTGGCCCATAAAAGTTTCCCTCTTATGACCCTTCATCTTCTCTTCCCTTCTAGTTAGCTGGAATGGAGTAAGCCCCCAGGGTGACATTGGGAGATACATGTTAAAGACGGCAGAGCCTGAGTCTCTGACAGATCCTTTAGGGAGATCTAACCAAGTAGAAACTCCCACAAGGACTCTTATGAGAATGAGAAATGAGCTTTTTCTGTGTTAATCCAGGGAAATTTGTAGGTTTATGTTACAGTGGTAAGCATTGCCTTGACCAATACAAATATGATCACATTAACTTGCTGGAAGGTCGTTATTTATATTGAATGCTTTTTAGGAGAGATAATGTGTTTCTGTGTGTGTGTGTGTGTGTGTGTGTGTGGTATGTTAAAATTATATGTCAGGAGGATGCGATATTCTGACACTGAGATTTTTCCTTTATCCATACCTGGCACATATTATCTCAACATTTTGTTTCTGCCTACCTCATCTAATCTTATACTGATGCTCACTTGCCTTCTTGTTTTATTCTTTCCTCCTTTGTTTTTTTGTCTTCCTTTTTCAACACTTTCGGCTCCCTTGTCTCACTTGGCACATTCATTCATTCAGCTCATATTTACCGTGTGGCTATTATGCATCAGACATTTGCCAGGTAAAGAGTTGAGTTGACAGTGGTAAGTGAGACAAATTGGGCTCCTCTCCCCCTTCGTGGAGTTTTTGGGAGGATGTGGCAGATTGTCCAGGATGGAATAATTATGGAGGGATGCAGAAAACTCTGCTCACAGAGGATTATCACAGAAGGTTCTGAGGTAGTGGACTTCAGCAGTGAGCAGAGGGAGGAGGAAAACGGAACCATGGAAGGAGGAGGAAAGGAGCAGTCTGACTTGTCCAAAGGCATCGGGGCAGAAAGCATTTTGCAGGCTCAAAGGATTGGACGGAGGCCACTGTGACCGCACCTCTGTGTATGATGGAGAGAACTGTACAGAAAAGATGAAATTAGAGGGTACATGGAACAGTCCCGGGTTTCAAATGTTATGGAAGGGAGCCTAGCTTCCCATGGACATGGGATGAGAAATTATTGAAACATTTTAAGTGGGAAGGGAAAATCATACAATTAGCGTTTTAAACACACTCTAGCTTTTGTTTAGAAAATAGATGGTAGGGGGCTGAGGGCTGGAAGAATGGTAGTCTAGTCCAGGAGAAACATGACATACTTTGGACTACAGAGGAGGCCGTGGGGAGTAAGGGATATAAATGTATTTATGGCACAATTTTAAATGCCTGTGTGACAACCAAGTTGAAATGCTGAAAAGACAGATACATGAGTCTGGAGATCAGAGGAGGGGTCTGTGCTTTAAACGTAAATTTGAGAGTTGTGTTAGTATAGAATATTTTGTCACAAAGAGTAAAAGACCCAAAGCCTCAACTTACACTCACAGTGTGCTTTTTGGGTTGAAAGTCCTTGTGGGGAGGGAACAGGATACTAGAGTGCCAATCAAACATGGCTGTAAGGAGGGCAATTTGCTCTTCAACCTGTGTTTCCAGGTGGTCCTCTGAGAAGGTGATGGGCTGTCTCAAGCCTTCTGCATTCCCCTTTTAATCACCATTGTAACTAAACTGCAAAATTTACCAAAAAAAAAGTTGACCTCGAGATTTGTCTTTTNCTTTCCTGAAGGGGAAAGGGATTGAATTTGGAAGGAAATATGCAGGAACCAGGAATGGGTGGACGGTGAGGTCCCTTAACCTGAACTGGGCTCTGTAGACCTCATTCTATGAAGTGGGGTGAATAAGGTCCACCTCAGTGACAGTTAGGAATGGCTTCTGGGGTGAGAACCCTTGCCAGGCGATGTTTAGCTTTAGTGCCAGGACTCAGGGGTAGAGATCCACACGTGGTGGCCACCTGACACTCACGGCCAAAAGTGCCCAGAGGTAAAGCACCATCCCCCCATGGAAGGAGTAGGCTTGGCTAAAATGCGAACCAAACCCCCTCTCCTTTCTTAGGCAATTAAAGAGCCTCGTTGCACACTTGGAGACACTGTTCACGCAGGCGATTCTTCTGCTATTAGAGAAGCAGATTGACTCCATTTTGATCATCCTGCCCTCGTCTGCTTGGCAAGCGCAGTGTGATGTCCATATGCTCTATTGTTCCCGTCAGCAGGGCGCTAACGTTTCTTTTGCTGCTGCTCTCACTTCTGTGGGGGATGTTTTTTTAGCCCCCTTTTCAATGTTGCCAACACATACATATATATTTTTAAAACATAGCACTTATTCTGGAGCTGCAGAAGGTGTGAGAGCTGTGTCCTCCAGCCATGGTACTGCATTTTCATTCAGACTCTGCTTCCTGCCTTTAAATGCAGCGTAGATTAGTTTTCCAAAGAGGTACCGATCACCAGTAAGTGGCAGTAGCCTGGCTTAAAGACAGGCTGCACTTACACTTCAGAGGCGACTGCCTGGAACTGGGAAAGGGTTGCAGCCAAACGGAATTTATTAGCGGGATCTATAGAATGTGTTTGAAGAGCTACGGTGGTGTGAGCCGGCAGGCACACAGGTTGGCCCACCATCACACAAAGTCAAACAGGCCAACTGCTCAGGGGATTCGGGCTGGCACGCCTTGTCAGCATTTCTTTATTTCTTCCTGCAGAGAGACACAAATGGAACAAATTTTCAGTCCCAGTGACTTATGCGTCTTGTGCATTTTTCCCTCTTCCTTAGAGCTTCCTTCCATGTTCTCGGCCTCCACGCCCGCTTCTCTTCCCCAGATGGCGTTAAGGAAGCAATTGTTTCTTTAGTGGTTCCAGCTGATTCCCTTCCCCGCCGGTACCTGGATTTCCTGTTGGGCTGGATTTTTAGCTGGGGAGAGTTTTCTCGGCTCCTCCAGTAAGGATTTTAAACTCCATATTCAATGAGAGGGCTGTGGGACTTGGCTTTGCTACAAGAACTAATCAGTGTAAAGTGTGGGGCTATGCCACACCTGATCCTGAGAGCCCCCAACAGGAGTGGGAAAGATCATTTATTCTTCTTGGGGGTATGAAGCATTCAAAACCCATTTCAGAATGTTGATTTAGCTCTTCCAGATGACTTCTTTGCAGAATGTTTGCCCTGATAGGGACCGCCTGAACCCTACTGGAGACAGCCAGATATGGCAGGAAGGGGACGGCCTTTGTAGCCAGACCTGTAGCCATCATGTGCACTCAGAGGTCAGCGCCATCTTTACGGACCAGATGGCCTTGGAAAATCCAGCCTCCCTGCTCTCCTCAGCCAACTGGGGGGTTTGGATGTAGCGGTGGGAGTAAGGGTTTGGGAGCAGGGATGGAAGAACAATCTGACATTGCACTGATGAGATGTCCCTGTGGGATGACACGCAACAGATTTTCATCATTTTAAATTTCTGCCATGAAAGAAATCTTGTGATTTTTGACAATTTCTGAACAAATAGACTTATAACCTTTTATTTTCACACGATAGCTAATTTTATGCTAATGCATTTCACAGCCTAGTCCACTTATGACGGAAGCCTGAATTCTCTATCCCAGGGACTTGGATTGGGATGCTGGGTGAGACATGTTCCAATCTGTGTGTGTTTCGTTGAGGTAGGAGGATTTTCCCTCCAATTCTCCCCTTCCTCCCTACCAGCCCTCAGCATTAGGATTAGTGAGGTAATGTTTGTGAAACACCTGGGAATCAGTTTGAACTACTTGATGTTTCAGTGACTGGACTGACTTCTTATTATTTCAATTTCCGTCCACATTCAATTTTATTTTTCAATACCAGACTCTCAAAAGAAGCCTAAACCTTCTCATTTCCATGACAAGGAGATTGCAATTACCTGTAGCTATTCTGAAACTGCGACTACTAACATTGTTGATAGAGCATCCCAAAAATTGTGATGGGAATTTATTTTTCCTCTCGTCTTTTATAGTTTTGGGTGAATTTTATCTGAGTGTGAAGAAAGTCACAGAAGTAGTTTAATTTTTTAAGTTTATTTATTTATTTTGAGAGAAAGAGAGAGCATAGGCAGGTGAGGGACAGAGAGGGACAGAGAGAGAGGAGATACAGAATCCTAGGCAGGCTCTGCATCAACAATGCAGAGCCCGACGTGGGGCTCAAACTCACCAACTGTGAGATCATGACCTGAGCTAAGATCAAGAGTCGGACGCTTAACCGACTGTGCCACCCAAGTGCCCCTCACAGAAGTAGTTTAAAAAGAGAAGCACAGTGATGTCTGGGCATTCCCAACAGACTCCAGTACATTCCCACCAGGTGGGCCTCTGCCACATGAATATTCAGGAAGCCCTGAAGAGTCCATTAAAAACAAAGTTGAACTCTACCTGCTTATAGATTACTTCTCTTTGTAATTACACTATGTTTCAGCAACTAATGGGAATGAAACTTCTTAACAAAAACAACTGACTTTCCATAACATGAATTAAAGGAGAAATTCAGGTCAATTCCGTTTCAAATAACTGTCTCAAAAGGAAAAAAAAAATCTCTTCATTAATCAAAAGCATCCCGATCTACTTCCCCCTATTAATCCAGGTATATAGAAGCCCCTAACACTTGTAACCAATCTCTGTCTACTCTAATGGATATTTGGACCCTTTATTGATTTGGGTAAATTTGCTTCTTCTAAGGTCAATAATGATAAATGAGTCATGTTCTGCATGAAGTGACTTGGTACTTTGAATTAAATGATTGTAATTATCTGTAGTTATTCTGTAACTGCTACTGTTACTGCTGTTGACAGAACATCCATGTAATTGTGATGGGAATTTTTTTTCTCAGCTCTTTAATAATTTGAGTGAATTTGATCTGTGTGGAAATGCTCACCACAGCGGTGTAATGGCGGATACTACCGGGAAGGGTACCTGCATTTGTAGTTCTGTCCCTTTTCTGCCACGGTGCCCAATGTTCCAGCTCTGCAAGTTGATCACAGCCTGCCCCTCAAACCTGAGACCTGGGGACTTTCAGGGAGGGCCCCAGCCACATGGGGCCACCCAGTGCACTGAATCAGGTTCAGAACCCAGAGATGAGAGGTTAATCACCCCCTGTGCTGCCTAGGCCATCCAAATAGGATATCTGTTTGGAAGTGATCATCCAGAGTGTGGTGTTAAACACTCACTGACGAGAGAAGACCCTGACTGCCCACAGCCCTTGCTGTGCGTCCATCGGCATTCACCGTATGAAGGGAGTCATCTATGTGCAAAGCCCTGCGTTCTGCCTCTGCGATGCAGGACTCCCCAAATCACAGTAGGTGCAAATGAAAAGCGTGCTCTCAGCTGACCTCTGACTTGAGGGTTTTGCCCACCTGCACATCAGCCTTCAGGTGAGGACAATCCAGAGGCAATTTAGGACAGATTTAAAGAAAGACCCACTTCATACCCTCTGGTTGTATGCTTCTCCTCTGAACTGAAGGACTAGAGATTTATGTTTTAACGTGTATAGAGCAAATTTTATGCTTTTTAAATAAATGTCTTAAGAGAAAGACAGTAAGCAAAGGATTCCCTCTGTCTAGGCCTTGGCACCAGCCCTCGCAAAAGGAAGCTGAAAGAGATGACTGCCTTTTGAAAATCTCTGGCAGCTCTAACCCAGGTATCTTGGGACAGTAGGGCTTTTGGAGAGATGTTACCTTTGAATGCAAACCTATAATAGAAATGTCTTCATTGTGGATGCTCCTGGCCAGCATCAAGTGGCCTGGTGAGGGTCCCTGTGTTAGTTTGTGTGTGTGTGCGTGTGTGTGTGTTTCAAAACTCAGAAAGGAGAGAGCTGGAGTGAATTCTTGCTGGGATGAGGAAGCAATTTGCTGGAAGTGAAATAGGAGAGACGGGAAGTCACTGGGCTGGGCCCCATGTGTGCCAGTGACCTGGAATGAGAAATGCCTTTAAAAAACAGCAGTTCAGAGCAGAATACTCACTTGGAGAACAGGACATAATTTGTGCTTCCAGAAAATAGAAGGGCATAGATGATAAGAGGTTGGGTTAAGTTTAAATGATAGGGTGAGGGGGCGCCTGGGTGGGTCAGTCGGTTAAGCGGCCGACTTCGGCTCAGGTCATGATCTCGCAATCTGTGGGTTCCAGCCCCGCATCAGGCGCTGTGCTGACAGCTCAGAGCCTGGAGCCTGTTTCAGATTATGTGTCTCCCTCTCTCTCTGACCCTCCCCTGCTCATACTGTCTCTCTCTGTCTCAAAAATAAATAAACGTGAAAAAAATAAATAAAAAAATAAATAAAATAAATGATAGGGTGAGAAGGAAGAGACAGATGAGAGCAGAAGTAGTTTAGAACCTTGGGGAGAGGCCGTTTCATGTTGCAGGTCTTTGGAAGGAGGGAGCTTTGTAACTTGATGCAGGTTACATGGCCAGACATGAGCAGGACAGGGAGGTGGGTGCTTTGGTCCCCTGCGCTTCCTCCCTGCCGTGGTGGTGATGCGACCTGCCTTCCCTTTGGATGAGCAGCTCTAAGTGGGGGCAGGACGTTGGGACTGGGGCCCTCTCTGCCTTGAGAGTCCTTTGTGGTGAACAGGCAGGGGTCAGTAGGATTCATCTGTCAGATTCCAGAACCTCTCATTTCCTTCCTTCTTCTACCACCTCTCCTAACCTCTTAGACTAGAGCCCCAGCTGAGATCCATCCCCGTTTGTTGGTGCTGTTTTAGGAAACATTACCCATTTCCCACCCAAGTCCGAGACCTCCCCTAAATGTGGGGGATTTTATTTCCAGGAGGCCAGGAGACCAGGCCTTCTCCATCAGCACCGTGGCTTATGTGTGTGCTGATGAAAAAGGAAAATCCGTAAGTAACTTTAATAATTTAAAGTCCCCTTCATGCACTTCAGGCTACCTCCGATGAGGAAGGCATTTGGGGCCACCTCCATTGGTCTTACTCTGGCGGGCATCGGTAATGAGGCGGAAGCCAGAGAGAGGACAGCCGTGCTCGGTCACAGCGTGGCTGTGACGGCAGCGAAATGAGAAAAGCCGCTGAGAAAAAAATGGCACGCCATGCCAGGGCCACTGCTCCCTTCTCCATCTTTTACTGCACAAACTGTTGAAGCACCCGACTCTGCTGTAAAGCCAGGAAAAGCCAATGAACAGCAGGTGTTAGCACTTGTAGTCATCTCATTTCAGCTTCAACCCCCAGTCCCCTGAGAACACAGTTATGGAGACAAGGGGGAAAATGAGAGCATTCCCGTTTAAAGTCTGGAATCAAAGGTTTCGGCTAAAGGCCAAACTCTTTAACCCGATTAACTCCTCTCTGAAACAGGAGAACATCAAGAAGAAACTGAATCTACTACATTTTACAGATAAACCAAGCAGAGGGTCTGGTTCAAATAGTGAACCTGTTAAGAAAGAGGAGAATTAGCACAAATGGACTGTTCTTTCTCTTTCTGCAAATGAACTGTATCAACTGCAGCCCCGGTTCCAACATCTGCCTGCCAGATAATGTGCACAGCTGGATGTGGGTCATGATTTGTCTCCGGACAGAATATCGCATGGTAGATGCTGTGCACTTCAGAGGAATTGATAGGAAATCTGTCAGAGAGGCGACAGACAGTCCTGCGTTCCAGTGTGGCCTTGGTAGTGATTTTTCTTTGAGGGCCCATTCCTCACTGAAGAGACATTTAGTTTTGAAAACAGAACAGGGGAGCCTGGGTGGCTCACTTGGTTAAGTGGCTGATTCTTGATTTTGGTTCAGGTCATGATCTCAACAGTTCATGAGTTCGAGCCCTGCATCAGGCTCTACACTAAATATGGAGCCTATTTGGGTTTCTCTCTCTCTCTGTTTCTCCCCCCTCCCATCTCTCTCGTTTCTCTCTCTGCCCTTCTCCCACTCTCTCTCTCTCAAAATAAATACATTTAAAAAAAAGAAAAGAAGACATGACAGTGGAGTGGGCAGGTAGAGAAGCCAGCTCCCTCACTTACCAGGGTGTTTATTCTTCATTAGCTCTCTTGTTGGAACAAAATACAGCCATTGTATCGTCTGTGCCGACTGGCCTGCAAGCGTTCAGTTTGAGGAGTGCAGACGTAACTGGAACTGGGTGGGCTGTGGCCTGGGTAGACCCTGGCTTAATGTCAGGCGAGGAGGTGATGCTGAACAGAAAACGGTGACTGTTCGGCATCATTGTCTCCCTGTCTTATTATTAATGGGGCACCCAGCAGACGCCTGGGACTTGCAGGCTTGTTCGCTGTTAGTTATTTCTCCTTTCCTCCTACCCACTCCTGGTCAGGGTGTCTCTTCTGGCCTTTCCTTTTCCTTCTTTCTGCCTTTCTTCCTGACCTAGGAACTGGAGATTTGTTACAGATCTGATATTTGCAAATGGTGAGAAGGAAAAGCGCGTGGTACTGGGTACAATGTAGCATGTTCTCTTCTATCAACCCAAACAGACAGCCACAAACATCCCCAGCAACTCTTAATTGAGCCCATTTGACCACCCCTGCTCAGCAGGAGCCTTTTAATTAAATGATGTGTAACAACACACGTCCTTCTTGAAGGACTTCCATCTTGACATTTGTGCAGGTCAGGGGTAGGGCACAGGGAAGTGCATGGAGAAGGGGGCTGTGGGGTGGGGAGGATAGTTCACAGCCAGTTCAACACTCAAACTGAGAAGCCCTTCACTACTGTGGATAAATGAAAAAGAAGAAGGCAAAGGGGCTCAGCAAATGGACAAGCAATTATAAACGCATAGGATCCTGAAACACCCCATGGAAAACATGTAAGTTTTGTATCTTTGTGTGGCTTATAATCTTTCATTCAAAACAAAACAAAACAAAACAAAACAAAAAGCCGTGGGATCAGGGCACAGCTATTTATGAGCTGTGATCCAGCAGACTTTCATATCACCCTATAGAGTTCTAGAGTACTCTGGAGCAGTCATTTGGATCTCAAGAAGATTGAGTTATACCAATGAAGCAAAAGAAAATGTAAATGCTAATAGATCATGCCCAAATACTCAAGCAAGCTAACTTTGGAAAAGTATGGGGTCCCACATTTCCCATTTTCTGTAAACTGAAATTCCCCTTTAAGGAATTGGAACTGCGATTAATATTGGAAAAAATGGCCAGTAAGAATGAGTGGATTCACTTTCCTCAGAAATCAACCACCTATGGTTTGTTTGAAGAAAAAAAAGCTGGGAACTGCAGTCTCTGTCCCTTCTTCTGTGAGTACTGAAGGGGAGAGACCTGTTTAAGACCAGTCACCCTCAGCAAATGATCAGTTCCTGAATTAGGAAGTTAGAGAAATTGGACACCACTCTGGCTCTAGGCCTGTATCCCCTTTCCCACACCAAAATGGAATCTTCAGGGAAAAAATGCAGCATCTCCACCCTGTAATGAAATGTGCAGAGGAAATGAAAAATGCATTATTTTACCCCATGTGTACGCACTACATCATTACACCACTGAGAGCCTCTCCCTAATGATACAGAGCATATGGGGGTCTTCCATAATGAACAACAATGAGGTACATTAAAGATATAGATGAGTTTAATTTGATGTATTTATTTAATTGATTAAAAAACTTTTATCAGGCAATTTTATAAGACTTTTGCGAATGGCAGTTATTCCTACTGGTGGAATCCAGACTGTGTTATTATAAAGTGCACTGACATCGATTGAATGTGACCTACTTAGCCAAAATGAAGGATATACTAAGGTCCAAACTCTTGTTTTGATAGCTTGGGTTGTGAACTCATCCGGTTCGTATCTTTTCTTGAGAGTTGGTTCTAACGCTAGGGAAAGTTCTCTGGTTCAGTTTAATATGTTTGCACTCGTGATAACCATTTCCATTTCTCTATCGGTTGAAAGGAGGTGTCCTCTCCCTTCCTTACCTCCGACAAAAAAGAAATGGGGAGACTTTATCAAAAGTTGCCATACGGATGCCAGAGAGAGATGCAAATATACTCTGATAGAGAATGTTAATGCTTTCTAATATAGCATATAATTAGATTTTATACCCATTAGGAAGTAGGAAGTAGTTTGGCTTATAGTTGGTATTGGATGGTCAATGTGTTGAATTTAGATGACTCTGTTTTTCATTGGATTTACATCAAAGCATTTGTTCAGCTTCATTTGTGTGGTAGAGCCTAAGTCATGAGTATTTTCAGGGTTAAACCTTACCTAAGGATTTCAAGGAAGAAGCAAAAAAGCTTTCTTATTTAAATTAATTTCATGTTATTTTGTACAGTTCTGATATTTATATAATTGTATCTACATTCAGCAACAGGTTTCAACAATTCAGAAACCTCATCAGCTTAAAACTCAGACTCAAACTCAATTTTCTGTTACGATAATTTTATATAACCCCTGTTACATCTCAATTTATGGAAATAATTAGAGCAAATTAGATCACAGGAAAGTTTAATTAGCCAGGCATAGTTTTGAATTAAAGTTCATTTTCTGTGAAAATTAGAAAAGCCTGAGTACTTGGTTCTTCATTATATAATGATTCGGCATCATACATCACTGGCATTCTGGGCAAGTGGGGGTGGGGCTGTGGCCTGGAGGGTGGTATGTTCACTGACCCAGAACTGGTTATGGTAACATAAAAGCTGAATGGTCAGAAAAGATCACTGCAAATCGAGACCCAACTATTTCCAGTGCATTAAATTCCAGGTTAAAATTTCTTGCTCTTGATTATGCATTTTGTAATTTTCCCCTTGCTCCAGAAGCTATTGTTCCGTTTCTTATTTAAAAAAAAAAAAAAAAAAACAGCCTCTTATTCCCATATCCTGTATCTGCTGGAAGCCATAGGATGGTGTTTGTATCTGAAATATTTAGGTGTGGGGACTTTGTTTTATACATGAGGGGGTAACTTTTCTCATTTTTACATTCGCTATTGGGCTTTCATTTTTTAATCATATTATGGGGTTTCCCACAAATACAATACACTTCACTATGCGGTTTAATATTTACTTTGCATACACATAGGAGATTTGGCAAATCTTTTACTGATGATGGAGGTCTTTGATTAAAACTTATTTAGGGGCACCTGGGTTGCTCAGTTGGTTAGGCATTGGACTTTGGCTCAGATCACAGTTTTGGGGATGGTGTGTTTGAGCCCTGTGTGGGGCTCTGGGCTGACAGCTCAGAGCCTGGAGCCTACTTCAGATTCTGTGTCTTCCCCTTTCTCTGCCCCTCCCATGCTCATGGTCTGTCTCTCTCTGTCTCTCAATAATAAATTAAAAAAATTAAAAAAAAATTTTTTTAAACAAAATAAAATGTATTTGGTCCAATGATTTAATTTGGACTAAGGTAGTTAATTAAGGTCTACCGTGAAAGCCTGGCTGAAATCTCCACTCTTTCAAGAAGCCTCTCTGAATCCTCGGTTTGTCTCCCCTGCTCTCTTACAACACACCTCACAGTCTGCCTTGTGATAAGGTTACTTTTGCACACTTCCCACCCTCTTGTAAACCAGGGACTTTGCATCATGCATCTTTGCATATGCCACAGCATTTTGCCTACAGTAGGGTACTCGATAAATATTGACTTTACTCATCACTAGTGGGAGGAGCTGTTTACTTCTCAGACCACATGGCTCAGAGATACATTTGTGTGCAGTGAACACCTTTGAATTTCTTCTTGTGGCAGCAAGGACAGCAGTGACCAACTTAGCAACTCCTACTGAAGTGGCTACCAGCTCAGGGTCCCCATGTTCACAACTACCCGTTTCCTTTGACCTCGTTCTCACATATCAACTCAGACCAGAGATTCCAGTGTGAAAAGCAATAGCGCTAGGTACTGAGCACTGGCCAAAACTTATGCTGAATTGATCTTTTGAATCATAAGTGTAAAGCCATCAAACAGAATTTAGCAAAATAATGCAGTTCAACCAAGAAATTAAATTGGACTTTTCCGAATATGGTGGGACATAGCAGAACCTTCTTGCACAAGGGGAGTTCAAATAATTGTAGTGAAGGAATACCGCAAAAATAAATGGAAGCGTTTGTTTTTAAATTACTCTTTAAGAATATGAATTTTTATATCATTTGACCAAATACATTTTTTTTCTATTTCTTTTCTGTAATCTCAGCATAAAATTCCATCCATGGCTACTGGCTCCCAACAAAACACATACATTAAAAAAATTGTTTTAAAGTTTATTTATTTATTTTGAAGTGGTGCAGAGAGGGAGAGAGAGAGAATCCCAAGCAAGATTTGCACTGTCAGCGTTGAGCCTGATGCAGGGCTTGAACCCACACACTGTGAGACCATGACCTGAGTTGAAATCAAGAGCCCGACACCTAACTGACTGAGCCACCCAAGTACCCCCACATACATTTTTAAAATCTTTTTTTAATTACATTTTTTGCTCATTATTGTTGATCCCCTTCACCAGGTTGACCCACTGTTCACCCCCCACTTCTGGCAAACACTGTTCCCTGTAGCTGTGAGCTCAGTGCTTTGGTTTTGTTTGTTTTTTTAGATTCTACATATGAGAGAGATCATTTGGTATTTGTCTTCCTGTCTGACGTATTCAGTTACCATGATGCTCTTGAACATCCTTCTTGTTGCCAATGACAAGATTTCATTCTTTTATAATGGCTGATTAATATTCTACTGTAAACATACCACAATTTCTTTATCCATTCATTCATCGACGGACACCTCAGTTGTTTCTATATCTTAGCTATTACAAATAATGTTACAATGAACAAAGGGTGCATATATTTTTTGAGTTGCTGTTTTCATTTTCTTCTCATATAAATATGCAGAAGTAGAATAGCTGGACTGTATGGTGTCGTCCTCTTTAATTTTTTGATGAACCTCCACACTGTTTTCACCTATACCAATTTACTAACAGTACACAAGGATTTCCTTCTTTCTGCATATTTATCACAACTTATTTCCTTTCTTTTTAATAATAGCTGTTCTAATGGGTATGAGGTAATATATTATTGTGTGTGTGTGTTTTTTTAAATGTTCATTTATTTTGAGAGAGAGCATGAGCAGGGAAGACGCATAAAGAGAGGGAGAGAGAGAATCCCAAGCAGGCTCCATGCCATTAGTGCAGAGCCTGACATAGGGCTGGACGTCACAAACCATGAAATCATGACTTGAATTGAAATTGAGTTAGATGCTTAACCAACTGAGCTACTCAGGTACCTCTTGAGATATTATTGTAGTTTGACTTGCATATCCCTGATGTTTAATGTTGAACATCTTTTCATGTGCCTACTGGCCACCTTTGTGTCTTCTTTGGAAAAATATTTATTCAGATCTGCTGCCATTTTTAAATTGGATTGCTTGGATTTTTTGGTATTGAGTTGTGTGAGTTCTTTATTCATTTTGGATATTGGCCCCTTGTCAGATATGATTTGCAGATTATTTTCTCCCATTCAGTAGATTACCTTTTCATTTGTGGATGGTATCCTTTGCTGTGCAGAAGCTTTTTATTTTGATATATTTGGTATGAAATAAAATTTTATTTTATTTTGAAATCTTTTTATTTTTACTTTCCTTGCTTTTGGTTTTGGAGTCAGATTAAAAAAAATCGTCACCAAGATTTATGTCAAGGAGCTTACCATGTATGTTTTTCTAGGAGTTTTATGATTTCAGGTCTTATGTTCAAATCTTTAATCCGTTTGACTTAAGTTTTCTGTGTGATATAAGATAGTGGTTGAGTTTTATTCTGTTGCCTGTGGCTGTCCAGTTTTCCCAACACCACTTATTGAAGAGATTGCCCTCTCCCCCATTGTATGTTATTGGCTCCTTTCTTGTAAATTAATTGACCATATGTGCGTGGATTTATTTTTGGACTCTCTGTTCTGTTTCATTGATCTATATATCTGTTTTCATGTTAATGTAATGCTGTTTTAATTACTGAACTTTGTACTATAGATTGAAATCAGAGAGCATGATGTCACCAACTTTGTTCTTTTATCTCAAGATTGAGTTGGTTATTCAGGATCTTTTGTGGTTCCTTACAAATTTTAGGATTTTTTTTTTCTGTTTCTGTAAAAAATGCCTTTAAAATTTTGATAGGGATTGCACTGAATTTGTAAATTGCTTTGGGTCATACTTACATATCAATTTTACTAATCTATGAGTACAGAATATTTTTCTATTTATTTGTGTCTTCAATTTTTTTCATTCACGTCTTACAGTTTTCAAAATACAGGTCTCTCGCCACTTTGGTTAAATTTATACATAGGTATTTTATTCTTTTTGATGTAATTGTAAATGGGATTGTTTTCCTAATTTCTCTTTCTGATAGTTTGTTATAAATGTATAGAAATGGAACAGATTTTTGCATATTGACTTTGTATCCTGAAACCTTCCTGAATTAGTTTATTCGTGTGTGCAGCTTTTTGTGGAGTCTTTAGAGTTATCTATATAATATTATGTCATCTGCAAATGGTGATGTTTTACTTCTTCCTAACATGAATGCCTTCTCCCCCCCTACCCCTTGCCTCATTGCTCTGGCTAGGACTTCCAGTACTATGTTGAATACAAGTGTAAGAGTGGACATCCTTGTTTTAGAGGAAAAGCTTTCAGTTTTTCAAGTTGAATATAATGCTAGCTGAGGGCTTGTCACGTATGGCCTTTGTCATGTTGCAGTGTGTTCTCTCTATAGCCACTCTTTGTTGAGAGTTTTTATCAGTGTGTTCTCTCTATAGCCACTCTTTGTTGAGAGTTTTTATCATAGATTGGTGTTAAATTTTGTTAAATGCTGTTATGCATTTATTGAGATGATCATATCATTTTTATCCTTCTTTTTGTTAGTGTGGTATATCCACGATTTGTGGATGTTGGACCGTCCATGGATCCCTGGAATAAATCCCACTTGATTATGGTGTGTGATCATTTTAATGTATTCTTGAATTCAGTTGGCTAATATTTTCCTGAGGATTTTTTACATTTATGTTCTTCAGGATATTGGCTCATCAACTCTTTTTTTGGTGTCCTTGTCTGATTTGGTATCAGGGTAATGCTGGCCTCTTAAAATGAGCTTCAGAGTATTTCCTCCTCTTCTATTTCTTTGAGTTCTGTCTCTCTGCCTTTTATGAGTCTGGTTAACAGATTATCAATTTTGTTTATCATTTTAAAGAACCAGCTGTTGGTTTCATTATTTGTACTACATTTTAACTGTTTTATTTATTTCTGCCCTAATTTTTATTATTTCCTTGTCTTTATTGGTTGGGGTTCATTTATTCTTCTTCTAGGTCATTTTAGTTTTAAGGTTAAGTTAATTATTTGAGATTTTTCTTGCTTCTTGAGATAGACCTGTATTGCTGTAAACTTGCCTCTTGGAACTACTTTTACTGTATCCCAGAGATTTTGAACCATTAGTTTTTTGTTGTCTCCATGTATTGTTTGATTTCCTTGTTGACGGACATATACATTGTTTAGTAGCATTTATTTAGCCTCCATGTATTTGTGATCCAGATTTTTTTCTGTGTTTGTGATTGATTTTTAATTTCATACTGTTGTATGAAAAGATGCATGATATGATTTCAGTCTTTTTAAACTTACTGAGACTTGTTCTGTGGCCTAATATGTGATCTGTTCTGGAGAATGTTGCATGGGCACTTGCAAATGTGTATTCTGCTGCTTTTTGGATGGATTTTCTGCATTTAGAATAGATCTGTTAGGTCCATCTGGTCAATGTGTCATTCAAAGGTACTGTTTCCTTGTTGATTTTTTGTCTGGATTATGGATGCATTGATGTAAATGGGGTGTTAAAGTTCTCTACTATTACTGTATTACTGTCAACTTTTTTCTTTAGGTTTGTTATTAGCTGCTTTGTGTGCTTAGGTGCTTCTATGTTGGGAGTATAGATATTTACAATCGTTACATCCTCTGATTGTTCTCTTTACCATTATGCAGTGTCCTTCTTAGTCTTTTGTTTTTTGTTTTAAAATCTATTTTGTCTGACATAGGTATTAGCAATACCTATTGCTTTCTTTTCACTTCCATTTGCGTGGTAAATGTTTGTCAATCTTTTCACTATCATTCTGAGTGTGCCTTTAGGTCAGAAGTGAGTCTCTTGTAGGAAGCATATAGATGGGTCTTTCTTTTTTATCCAGTTACCCTATGTCTTTTGATTGGAACACTTAGTCTGTTTCCATTTAAATTAATTATTGGTAGGTATGTGCTTATTGCCATTTTGTCACTTTGTCACATATGGTTATGTTTGTACTTTTTCCCTGTTCCTTTCTTCTTGCTCTTTTCCTTTGTGGGTTAATGGTTTTATTTAGTGTTATGCTTAGATTCTTTCATTTCTATTTTTTTGTGTATCTATAATAGGTTTTTGATTTGTGTTTACTATTAGGTTCACATATAATAACATCTCATGCGATATCAGTCTATATTATGTTGATAGTTGCTTATGTTGAACCCATTCTAAAAGCACTAGACCCACATGTTTTATGCATATGATGCCATACTTTGCCTCCTTTTCTTTTGTGAATACCTTGACTAATAATTGTAGATATAATTGATTTTATTGCTTTTGTACTTTAACCTCCATATTGGTTTTATACATGATTAATCTACTATTTTTATTTATTTTATTGTATGTTTGCATTCACCTTGAATTTTTTTTCTTTCATAATTTTGATACTCCTGATTATGGCCTTTTCTTTCCAAAATTTTCCCTTTAACATTGCTTGTAAGGCTGGTTTAGTGCTGAGAAACTCCTTTAATTTTTGTTTGTCACGGAAATTCTTTATCTCTCCTTCTACTCTGACGGGTAAGCTTGCTGGATAGAGTATTCTTGGTTGCAGTTTTTTCTTTTCAGTACTTTGACTATATCATGCCACTCCTTTCTGACTTGGAAAGTTTCTGCTGAAAACTCAACTGATAGCCTCAGGGAGTTTCCCTTGTATGTAACCATTTTCTTTTCTCTTGTTGCTTTTAAAATTCTTTTTATCATTACTTTTCACCATTTTAATTATTTTTTGTCTTAGTGTGGGCCTCCTCGGGTTAATTTTGTTGTGGTTCTCTGTGCTTCCTGGATCTGAATGTCTGTTTACTTTCCCAGATTTGGGACGTTTTTGATCTTATTCTTCAAATTTTCTACTCCCTTCTCTCCTTATGGGATCCCTATAATGAGAATGCCATTACATTTGATGATGTTACTTAGTTCCCTTAACCTGTGTTCATTTTTTAAATTCTTTTTTGTTGTTTAGTGTTGTTGCTTTTTATTACCATGTCTCTTAGATCACTGATTTGTTCTTCTGCCTCCTCTAATCTGCTATTTATTTCCTCTGGTATATCTTTAATTTCAGTTATTGAGTACTTCATGTCTGACTAGTTCTTTTTTATATTTTTAATCTTTTTGTTTAGCATCTTACTGAGGTCCTTCACTCTTCTCAAGTTCAGTATCTTTATGACCATTACTTTGAATTCTTTATTGGGCATATTGCTTATCTGCATTTTATTTCACTCTTTTGCTGTGATGTTGCCCTAATCTTTCCTTTGGGAGATGTTCTTGTTTCCTCATTTTTTCTAACTCTTTGTTTTATGCATTAGGAGAGTCTACTATGTCTCTTGATCTTGGAAGTAGTGGCCTTACTAACAAGAAATTCCGTGGTGCCTTGTAGCACGATGTCCCTTGGTCACCAAACCCAGGTGCCTCCCCCATATGGATTGTGTGCACTTTACTGTTGTGTTTGCCTTTGGTTTAGTCATCTGCAATAGCTCACTCTGCCTGCAGTGGGCACACTGGACAGAATTTTGTCCCTGTGCCATGAAGGGGCCAGTCTGGTGTGGCCTTGTAGTTGGACAGTATCAACAGTCAAACAAGATGCCTTCCCTCAACCTGTTTGCCAAGGCTGTGGTCATACCAAACTGCATGGTGCTCTCCCTTTACTGCCCCCTGAGAATCTTCCTTTCATGGGCAGGGCTGGCAGTGAGACCTGATAGCTGCTCCCAGTCCGTCTGCCAGGGCTTCAGTTATACTAAGTGACAGAGCACTCTCTGCACTACCAAATATAAGGTTTGGCTGCTGGGACTTCAAATGCACTGAGTATGTGGTAATCTTCCTCTGTCTCCCAGGTGGGAGTCACTTTGGAGTGGTACCAGCCCCTACTGGGGTTACTTGCAGTATGTGTTGGAAGGATACCTGTGGTGTGGGGTGGATTAGATGAGGCAAATCCTTTGAAAAATGTGGGGCCAGTGTTATCACTCCTAGAAGATAGGTGGGAAGTGTTTGTGCTGGCTTCCGCAAGTGTTGAGCTGGGGGGAAGGATGAGAAATTGTAGCTGCCAGCACTTTCCTTCTTGGAGAAGTCTCCTAATAATCCCTGCTCTTCCATCACATATTCTGAGGTTAGTTAATAAACCTCCTTCACATATACTCCAGGTGCTTTTCAAAATGCTGCTCCTGTGTTGTATGTCAGTAGGATTGTCTGTTATGCTGGCTCTTTAAGGCTGAGGATTCAGTTTTATCTCTCTGCCTGGTTCTCCCAGAGCTAAGCCCAGTACTTTTTAAAGTACCTGGGCTTAACCCTCACCATTTATAAAAACTCATGAAGTTAAGCCCCACTAGTTTTCAAAGCCAAAATGTTATGGGGACTCCTTTTCCCAACGCAGATCATCCGTGCCTGGGATGTGGATTCTATACTTCTCACTTCTTCATCCATGTGGTGTCCCTCCCATTTGTGGTTAGTTTCACTGGGGGTTTTGTTCCCAACTAGGTCTTCCACCCGCCCACCCCCATATCTCAGCCCTTTCAATGTGGCCTTCTCTGTATGATTAACTGTGGAAAGTCTGTTCTGCCAGTCTTCAGATTGCATTCACAGTTAGTGGCGCTGATCTGTCTCCATGTGTCTCAGGATCCACCACCATCTTCCCGGAAGTCCCTAATTTTGTATGATATTTAATTAATAAAGATGGATGGTATTTAGTTAATAAAAATGTCTATCATTGTTACAGCAATAGAAAGAAATTGTAGTATAACTGATGGCATTTTCTCAATTGAGAAAATAAAGGCATAGCGCATATGCCAAGGATCACATAGTAGACCAGGAGTAGTTTAATGTCGGAAATACATCTTTTTATTCTGTCGTTAAGATGTTGAGCTTTACTATCTGAGTATCTGACTATATCTGGATCTGGCTTACCTATGGTAATGTCTTAAGCAGGAACCTGCATATCCCCCCCGCATATGTTAATTTATCTCTGAAATGTTTTTAGGCTTCTATTTCAGTATTATGTCTGATATAGGAATCTGAAATGCACCAAATAAAATGAAACACATTGAGAAAATATGACTAGAGTGGTCTTCTCATTCTACCAACAAGTTTACTGAACTTGACTTGCCATCTGTTTAATAAGAGGAATTTATGATCTAAACAACTCCTCCCACTTTACCCAAATTGAGGAAGTGAGTAGAATTTTGACTAAAAGTACCATTAAATTGTCCACTCTAAATGGGCGATATGAATTAATGTATGTAAATTATATTCTAATAAAGGTGTTAAAAATAAGTACTTCTTCTGGATTACTGCAAATGAATAAATAAAATGGCTTGGAAAATCACTCATATTTGGCTATTCAGAATGAGAGTCATTTCAGACCAAAGATTTGAGAGCTGAAATGGAATTTATAACTGTTCTACTCACAAAAACTAGAGGCCCAGAGAGGCTGACTAATTTGATTACTATCTCACAGTGAGTTACAGGCAAAGGCAGATTTTGGAGTCCATTCTCTTAAGCAGATGAGAGCAAAACTTGTCACTTGAAGTTCTTGTGAGTTGACTGCATTGTCCCCTGTTTTTCAGGGTTCATAGTTCTTCTAAAGTTGATGCTGTCTCAGGCGTAGTGTAGTCTTAGGCTTTTTTAAAAACACTACTAAGCCAAAGCACTCAGTACTGAACTCAGAACCAAAAGTATCTAAATGAAATAAGGCTGGATCTAACTAACATTTTCTGTGGGGAAAGAAACAACTCTTTCCTTCTCCTTTCCTTAGTTCTTATTTAATTAGCCTTATCATCCATGTCCTTTGTTTTATGATATTGTAATTCATTTTTGGAAAAGAGTATAAATAGATATGAAATTTCAAAAATCAAAAATATCAGTCATAACATTGGTGTGACGTTGTTCACCCTGGTGAAGGCGTCTGAAATCAAAGGTTCCAGATTTTTGACAGTAAGACTTCACTGATAAAACCGGCCCATCTGCTAGAAGCCATTTTTGAATTATAACTTTTTGAACTCTTATCCATAAATGAAAATATATCACTATACTTGGAGAAAGTATTCATTTCATTGCATCATATTATGATTAAATCCTCTATAAAAAGAAAGAACCTTTTTTTAACCTTTACTCATTTCTAACTCTAGGTCTCATATCACTTTAAGAAATATGTGCTTCATATTTGCAGCCAAATGAACTTCATATTTGCAATAAGAAAGATATCCTTCATCATTTGAAACAATAACCCATGTTTTACTGAAAGGCCTAAAAGAAGACTAAAACCAATGGAAAGACACACCATGTTCCAAAGTAGAAGGAAAATTTTTCAAAGGCTAACTTCTTCCTCATTTCTATTCTATTTCTAATTCAATTTTATTCCAGATCCTAGCAGGAATTTTTTTCCTTAAATTTGACTTTTATCTTTAAGTTGACTTGAAAAAATGAAAGAGTGAGACTAAACAGGAAAATAAAAGGGGAAAACCAAAATCAGAGGTAAAAGTATATGTGGTTTAAAAAAAAATATGATAAAAAGCTGTAATAATAAAAAATATGGTGCTGGCATATACATCAGTGAAAATAAACATGGAAACCAGGAGGAAAAAGACCTTAATATATATATATACACACACATACACATATATATCTATGTTTATATATATATCTATATATATACATACATACACATATATATCTATGTTTATATATATATCTATATATATACATACATACACATATATATCTATTTACACATATTTACACATATATATCTATGTTTACTATATATATATCTATATATCTACATATATACACATGTATAGATATACACATATATAGATATATATATATATATCTNAAAAAGAAAAGGTGCTCATATTCCTTAGAATTTGCTTTAAATAGCATGAGAATAAAAATTATCTCTTTTAAGCACTGCCCAACATCTTCTCCCCTTCTGCTTAAGAAGTATTGGATGGAAATTAATTCAACCAAGAGATTTAATCCACTAACCTTTAAGCCATTATAAAAACAAACTCTGATTCCAAAGTTCTGCCTGTTCTTTGCAAAGGGAAATTCATAGGTTAGACAGCTCTTTTGGCTATGAATCCTGTCTTAGGCAGTGGACCTGGAGATAAATTTTTGAGTACAAGTAGTTGATTTGGGAGGTAATCCTAGGAAATATTGGCGGGGGAATACAGAAGACGAGGAGGGAAGACAGCCAAGAAAGTTTTTGCTCTCAAGCATCTTACCATTGTAGACAAATGGAGCCTGATCTCGCTTGGGAAATCTGGGAGTCAGTATAAAACTTGCACCTAGATTAACCCACTCCAACTCACCACAGTTGAAAGAACTTGAATATTTACACAACAAATTGTTTCAGTTACTGGTTAAGGAGTGTGGGTTGGTTGAGTGACAGGCATGGATCTCTGGGCACTTTGTTTTTTGTAATTTTTTTTTCTTTTTTTCTTTTTGAGAGAGAGACAGACAGCGTGAGCAGGGTGGGTCAGAAAGAGAGGGAGACACAGAATCCGAAGCAGGCTCCAGGCTCTGAGCTGTCAGCACAGAGCCTGACGCGGGGCTTGGACCTACAAACCATGAGATCATGACCTGAGCCGAAGTCGGACGCTTAACCAACTGAGCCACTCAGGTGCCCCACTTTCTGGGCACTTCCAATCTGCTCTTCCCATGGACCAAACTTGGGTGGCCAGATAATGCCTCAGGCAATAAATGCAGATGTTGGCAGTTAGAAGTCAGGCCAGTGATCTCTGAAGTGCTAGGGGCAAGAGGATATAGATGAAGAAAAACAAAACAAAGCAAACAGTATCAATATAAAAGCCATTACCTGAGAGTTTACTTTATATAACAAATAAGAGTTTTTAGTTTTCCTGTGATAATTTGAATTGAAAAAAAAAAGATGGGGAAGGAAGGCTGATAATTGCTGAGCTCGGGAGACACATGTGACAGGTGAGAGAACTCCATAAGCATCTGGCCAATCTAAGGAGAAATCATCGTGACAGTGATTGGTGAGTGCTCCTATAGAGTTTCAGACGCAGTGATGTTTTATAGTGAATCTTAGGGCATTTCCCTTTCTATGTTCTACTCTCCCTCAATTATCTCCAAAGTTTCAGTAAAAACCCGTTCTGCATAACAGCCTTGTGTTAGCAGTGCCTTGGGAAATAAAGATGAAGGGACTGTGTCCATGCTAAGAACGAAATTTTGCAGAGAAGTGATGAGATGGTTAGAAAGGTTTGGCAATTGAGCAAGAGTTTGGTATGAGAGGCGAGCGCCCAGAGCATGTAAGTCTCTACGGAAATCCCTGACAATATAAGGGAGATTACTAGTCATCCTATTACTTCATTTAGCTTTTATTTTAAAGAATAATCTCAGAAACCTATAGTACTTGATTCTATCTATACTTAAAATGTTAATAGACTGCTCATTGTGAGATTTTGCATTAGTTTTGATTTTTTAAAATACTGCATCATTGTATTATTTGTCTTGATTATTGACGTTTTCTTGGTGCCCCCTTAAAGTTTGCCCCAGCAGTGAATCCCCTTCTCTCTCCCAATTCCTAGTCCTGACATGGGGCTATTTGGATCCTACATGCTAACAATGATACCATAAATTACCAGGAAAAAGAAAAGGTGGCTATTTGGAAAAACAAAATTCTATGTTCATTCTTTATAGCAAATAGTTTTTAGTTTTATTAGAGTTAAAATGTAGCAGAATAATAACCTGTATCTCGGGATACACAATTCCTAAGCATGAAACAAAGGAAAACAATACAAATAAAATATATGCATAGATTTAACTATAATGAAACTTAAAGCTTCTATTTGAAAGGTGGACAAGGAAATTTGCTACACCTATTTTGAAAGGATTAAATTATTAACATGTTAACATCACTTTTTAAAAGTAATTATGAAGTTTGAATAAAGACCCTTAAACCCATCTGTACTCCTTAATACAGGTATGTCACTGCTAAGAATCTATCCTTATAAAATAGAGATATGCTCAATGATTTATATATAAATATAGTGTTATATAGGGTTATCAGTAATAAAAATTCTTAAAAGAATGCAAATGTCAACAATACAGGAATAGTTGAAGACATCATTGCACGATGATAGAATGGAACATGATACAAATGTAAACATTAGGCTTTGAAAGAATATTTAACCTGATCTTAAGCTACCACAGGGCATCCCCATGGCTAAGCATAGCATTGTCGAAGAGAACCAAGAATGTTCCTTTGGGTTAACTGTGATTATTGCAATGGAGATTACAAAAAGCAGAAGGACAGAGGTCCCTCTTGTAAAATTGCTGGATTGTGTAAATCCTAGTTTCTGTGTAAGATCCTAAAGGAGGGGAAATAAAAGGTGACCCATGCTGATTTCTATTAAACCCTACAGGGTGGGTTTTTATGTCAAATATGATTTGATTTAGAGAATATATCACGTAAGATGTATAGTATCGTCGTGATGGGATTATGGGTGTTTTTCATTTTCCTGTTTACACTTTTCAGCATTACATTTAGGAATGTATTCTTGGATATAGGATTTTTGTCTACAGCTCATTAACTTGGCGTATGTTCCAGGAGTTTAAGAAAAATTTCTTTCAAAAAATATTATAATTTTGGGCTGTAGGGAAAGAGGCCTTGAAAAATGGAATTATTTTTCCCAATAATTTTCATAGTTTAATAATAGAATATGATATATGTGTAAAAGGGAAAGAGATGCCGCAGAAACGTATTCTATGCTAGAGCAAACAAATGTCAACACAGATGATCTTTGGAATAAACTTAATTCTTTTAAGAAGTCCTTGTTGATTAAAGATGATTTTCTACACTTCTAATATGTTCAGTATTCACTCATTTCTATATGAAGCCACAGGTAGTAACATGAGGAACACTGAACGGGGTTTCAGGGGCTAACATTCCAGTGTCCCACCCCGTCAAGGAGAGATTGAATGCCATGTGCCACCTTTGTTGACTCTACGAGGAAGGATTTATTGTAGATACTGATTTTTGGTTACATCTCTTTGAAATATTTGCAAATGTAAATACTGATTTAGTAAAATCTTAGATAGACTTCATCTTTGATCTGCCCACTTGGAGCTTAAAAAATACATGCCAGAGGTGCCTGGGTGGTTCAGTGGGTTAAGCGTCTGACTTCGGCTCAGGTCATGATCTCACAGTTTGTGGGTTTGAGCCCCGCATCAGGTTCTGTGCTGACGGCTAGCTCAGAGCCTGGAGCCTGCTTCAGATTCTGTGTCTCTCTCTCTCTCTGACCCTCCCCTGCTCACGCTCTCTCTCTCTCTCTCTCTCTCTCTCTCTCTCTCTCAGAAATAAAAAAAAAAAATACATGCCAAAACAGAGTGATTGTATTTTATTCAATCCATGTTATCTTCAAACCTAAGGACATAAATGGTCATAAGAGGCCCAAACTCAGCATCTGAAAAAGCAACATGTTTTAGTCTGTGCAAATGGGAAGGGATCTCCCATTAGAAGATATTGTGTATATGTCTATATGTCATATAGATATTATACATATATACACACCCATACATGTCATATGGTCTTATTATATATATGACTAAACTTCTCATGTAAAGATGACTGATATGTTTTTCCAGATGATGGTATTTAAATGAGTAATTTGATTTTAGGCATGTTGTGGGCCTCAAAAACTGACAACAAATCTACTTTATGAATAATAGTGAATCTAGTCAGCATGGTACCACTGTGTCATTTGCCCAATAAAAATATCCAGTGCTGTGCCACGAATGGTAAATCCTTCTTCCTTAAAGGGGGTAACCTGCAGGACATTCAAATCCAATATTAAATGATTCTATTATTATTATTACAAAGGCAACATTCCTTTCCTGCTTTTTCCCCCATGGCTTGCTTTTTGTTTTGGCTCCCCTGACTTCAGTGAACTCAGTGAATCACTGAATGCATTTTGCTATTTGACTCAAAAGATATATTGAGTGGCAGACTCATTTATTTTCCTGCTTTTTACTAAAAAAAGAGGAAGAAAGAAATCTTTTAAAACTTATTGAAAGTCATAATCTTGTTTGGGCAGAAAGATGAATATCTTTGATGAACTGGGAGCTAATGAGCTAAGGAAAAGGGGAGTGGTCTTTGGATATCATACTTAGGATATGATGCCACCTTTCAAGTGCCTTTTATTTTCATGCCTGGGAGATGGGCAGCTTAAAAAAAAAAAAGCTTGGCTATTGCATATAAAGTTTAGAGAATTGAGTATTGTCTACTAAAGCAACAAGATTTACGAGAAATGTCTGGCTCAATTGCATTAGGGAAAAAAAATGATTTCAAAAAAATCGCTTCCCTGCCTTTTAAAATGAAAACCATCTGCAATGAAAAATTTTAAATGATAAATCTTCTCCTTTCACACTGCTACTGATAAATGGTTAGTTTTCTTCCTCTTTTGGGAAGGGACAAAATGGGGATGTAAGAATATGTGATATTTGCATATACAGACCTTTTATTAAATATCTGTGTACTCTTCTGGAATTTTTAATAAGTTTCTAAGATTTTATTATTATTATATAATAGTATGAAACCCAGTGAATGGAAACTCCAGACTGTAACTTTTTGGAGTTGACGTTGAATACCATTTGACCTTTCTTAGCTATGAAAAAACTAACCAACCAAGCTTATTCTGTTTCAATAAATATAATGATTTCAATCCATAGGGTATATTTAAAGTCAAGATCTGTTCAATGTAATTACACTTTAAATTAGTCAATTTATACAAGCTTATATTTGATTTTAAGCATTTAATGAGGATACTTTTTACGGTAAAATATACTTTTCATTTTGATAAAAATCTACAGATGCTAGCATTTGTCTATTCAAAATGTAAGAGATAATTCCATAATCATTGTGTTTTTTTCTCCAGTCCGTGTGCTTGCACACACATGGGCATTCACAAACACACACAAAAGTAGGGCAGTGACAAGTCGTAAAGGTACATGTTAGGTGTTTTTGTTTGTTTGTTTGGTTTTTTTTGGTTCTCTACTAGAAAAGCATTTAGGCAACTGTGTCCATTGTTTAATTTTACACAGATCCTAACAAAGGATGATGAGCAGCTAATAAATGAATGAACATAAAACCATTCTCTATTTTCTGTTGCTCTCAGTTTATTAATCTAGAGGGCACTGATTCTCCCATGGCTTATTCTTAAGGAGGACTGAATAGAACAACCCCTAATGGTGGTGTGTCTTCCTTGCCTCAAATATAGGGGTGCCCAGGCTTCTTTGGAAACATGGGAGTTTAATTGGAAATCCCGGTGCCTACTTTACTAGTCATAAACTGGGTAATTGTTTCCTAATGCAACCTGGCAGTGCCATTGAGGGCAGATTATACAGAGCTGCCATCCCGAGGTGTTCTAAACAAGTGACAAATCATTAACAGCAAGTCTCTGGATCTCTGTGAGTGAGCTCTGTGGCTGCTACTTGGAGGCAAACAAGACCAGAGAGGCGCGAGGGAGATCTGAGTAGGCAGAAGCTGCTGCATTAATGACGGGCAATGTCAGCCCTGAGTGCTGGGGATGACTTCACTGTCTTCACTCTCACCTTCTTCTCAGAGGTGTTGCTATGGGTACCATCTCAGAGGTGTCAGAGAGAAAAAGAGCAGGAGGTAGACTGATGAACAACATCAGGAAGTAAAGGATATGCAATGGCATAACAATATGAAGACATCCTTCTCATACAAACGCGTGTGTTGCATACTTCGATAGGGACCCATTAAATATGGACGACGGCAGACAGGAGAGTTGGTTGAATTGTCAACAAATGACGAATAAAAGGTGCTTTAGAACTATTTTATGGCCCCAATTATCCATAAAGATAATCGTAGTACTGGACCTTTATCACTCAGGGTATAATCGTTTGTCACGAAATTAATTTCTAACCCCCTGGGAATTGTATACATGTGTGCTATATGGGTGTTTTTTCTGGCATGGGAGCCTTGGGAAAGCTGTTCATTATTTTAAAGGCGATGTTTTTCTGCACTCTTTTCAAACTGCTGCTCCCTCCCATGATCAGAGATTCTGTGAAGGTACCAACTCCCTAGCACTTTGACTTTGAAATTAAACATCATGGTAACCTTCCCTCCTGCAATACATTAATCATCATTAACCTAATTCTCCCTGTGTGTGTCATACTTTAGCTTTTGAATAAAAGTCAGGAAAAAATTATTAAGAGCATTTTAACAAATTGCAGCATTTCAATGATTATGTCGCGGTTGTCAGATTTCTCCCTAGCAGAGTTGGAAAAGTGACATTTTCTTAGTCTCCCAAGTTTGTTCAACTTATTAAAATAGCATAAACAATGTTGAGGTGGAAAACAGGTTTTGCTACAGACCTTTATTACTGGATTATAATCATAGAGTCCAAGCATGTATATATTTATAGGGGACGTTATTAAAAATACTCCAGTGGAAACACAGAGCAACTTCCCCTCAGTTTGATTGAAAACTGCAAGTTCATATTTTATGGGTCATGTGGCATTCAGCCTTTCCAAACTGGCTTGAGTAGTTTCTGTAAAAAATCTAGCTCGAATTTTTTTGTTGTTTTGTTTTTGTTTTCTTCCTTTTTCTCTTATTTATTTATTATTATTATTTTTTACTTTTGCTTTGCTATCTTAAAATCATGGTAGTTGCTGGGAATGTCAACCAAAATAACATTCATAATCTGAAACCACTGTCCATTATTTTCACACATATATCGTATAACTGTCATTGGAAACCAAACTCTGGGGTGATTTGACCAAACTCTTGGGAGGCTATTGCAGATACTTTTCTATAAAAAATATGTTTTTACTAAAATCATACAGAAAGACCCTTGGCCCTGACCCTACTGCATATTTATTTTTTGTAGGCATCAATTTACTCAGACAAGGAAACAGGAGAAGTTCTTAGAGAGAGATGAGGTCCTGACTTTCAGACACTCCTCGTTTTCTGGCTCTAGCTAAAGGAACAGATCGTTGTTAGAGCTAGAAGCAAGTATTTATGGGAAAATAAAATTGGATTTGATTAAAGCAGTAAGAGCTAAGGCAGATAGCAAATGCAGAGTAGACCTCGTCCTTATTCACTGATTTTTTTCATTAATTCAACATTTATGGAACAGCTCTCATGCCCAAGGTAATGTACTTGGCATAGGCAAACAAAGGTAAATAAGACACAGACTCCTCCTCAGGACCTTGCATCTAGAGGAAGTGGTCTTTAAATAACTTAATGAATAATGCTTTTAGGAGCATGTATGTATACTAGCGTGATCTGAGATGTCTGGAAGTGAAACCAGTTGTGAGGAGCATAATTTACCAAAGGGCTTCCAAGGTATCAAATAAAAGGAATTCTTTAGTTTTCTTTTTTTTTTTTTTAATGTTTTATTTATGAGAGAGAGAGAGAGCGAGTCGAGTGAGCGAGTCGGGGAGGGTCAGAGAGAGAGGGAAACACAGAATCCAAAACAGGCTCCAGACTCTGAGCTGGCTGTCAGCACAGAGCCTGACGTGGGGCTTCAGCCCATGAACCGTGAGGTCATGACCTGAGCCGGTGTCAGGCGCTTAACCGACTGAGCCACCCAGACGACCCAAGCAATTCTTTCGTTTTCAAAGGGCCCTTGTGTATAGAAAACAACTTGAAGTACTAAACCCAAGAAGAGTGCACTGAAGGTGGTATGCCAAACTCCTTGCTATACAGGGATGGCTAAGGCAAAAGCCAACATGAGGGATGCAGTTGGGAGAACCCTAGAATAGACCTCAAAATTTGGAACTTCATTAACTACGTGTTGTTATAGCCACCTTGAAAAGTGAAGGTTCCTTGCTAACAGTCATTAATGATTCCTTTGAATTGTGCCATTATGGCAAGTAAGTGTTAACAGGCTCATATAGTCACTCCTAGTTTTGAACTGTATGATCTGGACGTTTTCTGTAATAGAGTTTCTTAAAATCACTTCTAATCTTTTAATTACAGGGTTAAAAATACTTTTCCTTCCAAGGAAATTATGATGTCAAGTTACATCTAGTCCAGCAAAAATAGTATTGTGGAGGAATTTGTTTGTTTTGGAAAATTCTATCATTATTTAATTAGCTTCAATTCTATCACTAAATTTGGCTTTTTCGTTTTGAATTTCTCTCACTTCCCCAGATTTGAAAGTTGTCTGGAGATACTAGAAACATTTGGGGTGATATGTGCAATTTATAAAGTTGCTAGCTCAGCACTGGTACTTACTGAAGAACTAATAATGCCACCTGTCATTATTAGTGACAATAAAAGAAGCACATAGTGAATCTTAGAAGATAGTTAGAGGCCATCAAGCCATCCTCCTTCACACTACAAATTTTAGTAAATTTTAGAAAATTATCCTGCTAATTTAAAAGTTGAATTTAACATATTTACAAATTCCGAATATATTATGACATGATTATAAATTGCTTTGGGGTTTTTTTCATACTCAGAAAAAGGTCAGCTTTCACTACAATGTAAAATCTAGAGCCTTTATTGAACTATGTCTTGAAGAAAGCTGCTAAGAATTTTTATGAAACCATTAAATACACAAACACTTGTAAAGGACAGTGTATCCCTAGATACATACATTTGTGTATATATATGTGTGTATGTGTGTATTTATACATATTTATATCAAGTGTGCGTGAATATACATTCTCATATTTATCTGTACATATGTCTGCCCCTGCATCTGGAAGAATATATTTGTGTTTGCAGAGAGCTGGTCCAGTGTTCATCTCCAAATGCAAATTTTGACTCTCTGAAGCACATTTTCATATTCACATCTCTTTCTTTCTCAGTAGTTTTGCCAGTTGGTGTATTTCTTTGCTTATTTCCACGTTTCCTTCCTCGGCAGTCTCCCCCATGAAGCGGCGCTGAAAGATCACGTTAGCACAGTCCCATGATGTGAAATACCACAAGTCTGCAATTTTTCGGGCTTGAGAGCATCGCTGGGCTGAGAGGATGGAAATCTTTCAGTAATTATACCAGTTTGTATTCGTCTCACATTTGGGACCAAATACAAAACCAATCCACTCTTTCTCCCTGTGAATATTCATAAAAAACAAAGTGCCAATTCTGGGCTAATCATGTATGAAACCAAACACGTTGATGAGTCCTAAGTATATACTGTCTGTATGTATACATATGAATATATATATTTATACACACTAATTTTGCTTGTGTCCTCCTCTGTGTAATTTGTTTGTTTAGTATAGGGGTTGCTGTTATAAGTGTTAATAAGCTGCTGAAAGCTTGGCACCTATTACTTGAAATGACAGCTATGTTAGAAGCCTATTAACACTCAGAGCAGCAGCTCTGCAGCTACTAGAAATGAATTTCAAAGAAGGTAAATGAACAAAAGCGATTCATATCTCTAAGGAAAGCAAATACCATGCCCAGAACCCTATATACTTTGGAAATGTACAGTATATAAAATGGAAAAAGAAAAACCCCACCAGACCTCTTCCAGTTAAAGCAACAGCGGAAGAGAACATTTGGAGAAAGGAAAACTACCTAAAAGATTTCCAAACAACCTTGAGGACATAAATGTAAAGGATACCAGGCATAATTTCCTCTCTTTGTTTCTATTGTATTTAAACGAGGACCATGTCAAACTTAGTTATAGGAATAGAACAGTGCAGGTAGAGGAAATTCACTTTTCTCTCCATGAGAAAAATTTAAATCATCTGGATTTAGCTCAAACTTTTTCTTAGTGTCTGAACTTGGAAGAACACCATGTTACCATTGTTCTCTGAGACAGGGTTCTTTATGAGTCAGTTCACCCTGCCTTTGAACTATTTTACTTTTGACTGTCACTGAAATTTTACAAGATGGCTAAAAGTTCTGGGTATGCTTTAGCCATGATAATAAAAATGTGGAAAGTTGGAAGTAGATTTTTTCCCCATGACAGTGTATGTGTGTGTGTGGCTATACGCTGATGTCAAAGAGGGCATAGTTCTGTAAATTTTAGGCTAAATTAAGATTAAGGCCCTTGTTTTTTGAAACCAAGTGGAAAGAAAACATAAAAAGACTTTTAACATCTCAACTTATGCACAGAAATTAGAACTCTCAGACAGCTTTCAGAGTTGGTATAAAACTAGCAGCCAACGGTGGGAGCAGGCAGTTTCATCCCTAGAGTTGATTTACGTTACCTTTATCTCTTTCATATGAGAACTGTAATGTCTTGAACACACAGTAAGACTATCTTTGAGTTTATAGCACGATAATATCGATTAAATAATATGCTGTATATACAGTACTATTCATTATCTTTCTGTGTGTGGCTCCTATGCCTTGTACACAGAAATTGTGAAAAGTCTTAGGGAGAGGTATAAAGTAGGTATAGACTCTAAATATCGCTGTAAACGTAAACCCTGAACATCGTCTATGCGTGTGTATGGGTATGTGTGTACACATGTATTCATACACTAATAAGATTTCACAAATCAGTTTGGGACAGATTATTGTACTTTCAGAGGAAAGAGGCGAGAAGAAAGGCAATTCTTTTGTCACTGAGACTCCATGCAAAATGTGCTTTGGATACTGTCAGTTTCCAGGTAAGGAGACACTACACTTGGTCTTCAATACACTAACGAGGAATGCTCTTAGCTCAGATTCCATCAATCAAAACTTGTGTTTACCTGGCCCTTGTGTATATCAATAGTACAATGACAGTTGATACTTAATCACGATTCTCCTAAAGGGACTTGAATGGAAGTAAATTTCTCTTTATTAATTACTAATATTTGAATATGCTTAGTATTGTTTGTATAGAGTGGTCTTTAAAAATGGGTTCTAACATCTTAGAAACATGTATAATATAGACCGTAATGTATGTTACATAATTAATGTGTTATATAGATAGTAGCTCTGCTATTCAGAGTATGTGATTAACCTGAACGCCCTACGCTGTGTCTAGCAGAGAAAAGGGCAAACTTAAATGAAACTGCATTTATTGGAATTTCCTGAAGCCTTGTATTCAGAAATGCCAATTGCCAGCTGGTTGTGAGCTGCCCAACATTATAATGTTCTGAAATGATCTATGAAATGGGATCTACTCATTCAAATGACAACAGCAAAAACAAACAAACAAAAATATACGTTACCATTTCCAGTACTAAAAACTAACTTCATTTTACTCTTTTATAGTTTTTGAACTGTTTGAAGCCTTTTATTAAAAATACTGTATATATAGAGAGAAAAAAATCATGAAGCAAAAAGGTATAGTTCAATGATTTACCAGGAGGGAAAGCCTCAGGTGGCCACCACTCAGGTGAACAAGTATCAGTTGCAGCATCTTCGAATCCAATCTTCAAATCCAATCACTGTCTTCTCCCTCCCTCCCGTCCACACTAACCACCATCCTTACTTTTGTGCTTTTCTTTGTAGTTTTACCACCTAAAGTCGAGGTTTAGGTTTTGTTTTTAGTTTGGAATTATTTCAAATAGTGCTGTCATAAAAGAAGTTCACACGTTCCCCAGTGCACACAGGCAAGCACTTTGGTTGGGTGGATATCTACAGGAGGAATGGCTGACACATAGGTTGGGGGCATGGTCAACTTCAGGAGAGAATGGCCACCTGTTTTGCAATGTGGCTGTACCAACCTATACTTCTGTTCGTAGCAGAGTGTCTTCATTTCCCTACTGCTTCACCATTGTCAGTTGATTTTATTCTTTCAAAATCAGTCATTCTTGTGGTGTCTTTTTTGTGGTTTTAATTTCTTTTCCCCTTATTTCTAATGGGCTTGAATGCCCTGTCATATATTTATTGGCTTGTCTTCTGTAAGTGACTATTTTTTCTTTGTTGACTTGTCAGAATTTTAATTTTTTTTATGTTATATAAAGGAGCCCTTTGTTAGTTTTGAGTTCCCGATATTCTACCGTAGGGTTTATTTTTCTTTTATCCTCTATTTAGTGTATTGTGAATAACAGGAAGTCTATTCAAATTTAAGATTTTTGGTCAGGTTTAAGTGAATTTTTCTAGATGTCCTTTATTTAACCTAAATTTTCAAAGTTACTGACGTAATCTTGTTAATATCTATAGCATCTGTAGAGATGTCACTATTTAATATTGATATTTGTTATGTATGCCTACCATTTAAAAATTTTATTAGCTTTATCGGGGCTTATGAATTTTATTAGTCTTTAAAAACAAATTTTATTTTATTGCTGTTCTCTGTTATATGTTTATTTAATTTACAATCTCTCCTTTTTTCCTTTATGTATCTCCATCTATTCACTTTAGGTTAGATTTCTAGTTTCTAGTTTCAAAAGTTAGATGTATACCTCATTGAGTTTTAGTTGCTCCTTTTTTCCTAACATATGCATTTAAAGCTATAAATTCCATTTAAAAATAGCTCTAGCAGCATCCTCTTATGTTTTTAGAAGCTATCATCTTTTTATCAATTGGTTCAAAATATTTTCTAAAGTTTATATTTATTTTACTTTGATCCATGAGTAATTTAGAATTATANTAGAAGTATATTGCTGAATTTTCAATCGTGTGGGGATTTTCTACTTTATTTATTATTTTATTTTATTTTACTGATTTCCAGCTTATTTGCGCTGAAATCAGAGCACATATTCTGTATGATTTCTTCTTCTGAATGGCCCAAGATATAGTCAGTTTGAGGAAAATCTTAGATATGCTTGACAAGAATGTATATTCTAAAATAACAATTACGATGTTTTATGTATTTCCATTATGTTTCTTTATGATCCTATTTTTTTTTTTTACAAATAGTTTATTGTCCAGGTGGTTTCCATATAACACCCAGTGCTCATCCCCACAAGTGCCCTCCTCCATGCCCATCTCCCCCCTCTCCCCCCACACCCATCAGTCCTCAGTTTGTTNTACACATGGCCAGATTTCATTCTTTCTCATAAACTCAAAATGGATAAAGGACCTGAACATGAGACAGGAAACCATCAAAACTTTATGATCCTATTATTAACTATTTCCATATAATTTCTAATTTGTGTGTGTTTTATCAATTATTGAGAAAAATCTCTCATTATGATTATTTGTCTATTTCCTTGGTTCTATCAATTCTTACTCTATGTATCTGAGGCTATGTTAGTGGATATACATTTAGAAATGTTGCATCTTTCTGACAAATTAACTTCTTATCACAGTAGTATCCCTTCTTACATCTAGTACTGCTTTTCGCTTTATTTAAAAAAAAATTTTAATGTTTTATTTATTTTTGAAGGAGAGAGAGAGAGACCGCATGAGTGGGGGAGGAACAGAGAGAGAGGAAGACAGAATCCAAAGTAGGCTCCAGGCTCAGAGGCTGAGGCAGGGCTTGAACCCGTGAACTGGGAGATCTTGACCTGAGCTGAGGTCAGATGCTTAACCAACTGAGCTCCCAAGGCTCCCCTGCTTTTTGCTTTAAATTCAACCTTGAATATTAATATGGCTACACTAGTTTCATTTCTTCTTTCACTTTAAACAGTTCTGTATCCTAAGACTTAGAAATATATCTTAAAAATGGTATTTACTTGGGGTGCTTGGGTGGCTCAGTTGGTTAAGTGTCAGACATTGGCTCAGGTCATGATCTCCCAGTCATGAGTTCCAGCTCCACATTGGGCTCTGTGCTGACAGCTCACAGCCTGGAGCCTGCTTTGGATTCTGGGTCTTCTTCTTTCTATGCCCTTTCTTCACTCATGCTATTTATCTCTCTATCTCTCAAAAATAAATATTAAAAATTGTTTTTAATTGTATTTACTTGGGTTTCATTATTTATAACCATCTGAAAATCTTTGTCTTGAAGCATTTAGTATATTTATATCTAATGTTATTTATTAATATATTTGGCTTAAATCTACTGTTTTTTCAAATGGTTTCTATTTGTGCTATTGGCTCTAAGTTTCTTTTTTCTCCTTGCTGTTTTATTTTGGGATAATTATTTTTTATGATTTTATTTTCGTTCCACTACAATAGAAGTTATAAATTCATTTATTGCTTTTTTAATGATTGTATTGGAGATTAAAGCATGCATTCTTGACTTACAAATGTCTAATATTAATGCGTGCTTTTGGGGCGCCTGGGTGGCTCAGTCGGTTAAGCGTCCAACTTCAGCTCAGGTCATGATCTCATGGTTGGCGAGTTCGAGCCCCGAAGTTGGGCTCTGTACTGACAGCCAGCTCAGAGCCTGGAGCCTGTTTCAGATTCTGTGTCCTCCTCTCTCTCTGACCCTCCCCTGCTCATGCTGTTTCCCTTTCAGAAATAAATAAAATATTAAAAAATTTTTTTAATGTTAATTCATGCTTTTATCTTCTTTCTGGATATTGAGTTGCATTTGTTCTTTTTTGGTTGTATATATGGCAAAAACTCAGTATTATTTTATGCCATCAATATTTATTAATATTTACTCTAATATTTATATTTTGTTGGTTTTCAATTTTTCCTTAGTTTTGAGAGTCTTCTATTTGAGATTATTTTCTTTCATATAAAGAAAATCCTATAGTATTTCTTTATTATAGGTCTATTGGTGACAAATTTTCTTAGTTTGTCTGAACTGTCTTTATTTAGCTCTTATTCTAAGAGAATAAGTTTTATTCCAGAAGAATAGTTCTAGAAAACTAGGATCTGGATTGCCAGTAACTTTCCCCCTACAACTTAAAGATATTGTTGCATTTTATTCTGACTTCCATGCCTTTTGTTGAGAGGGTGACTACAGTCTTCATCTTTTCAATGATTTTGCTATTATACCACTTGGGATGACTTTCTATTTATTTTGTGTATGGTTCACAGGGCTTCTTGAATCTATGGCTTTATATCTTTCATCTGTTTTAGAATATTCTCAATCATTATAGTTTTAAATGTTGCTCCTGCCTCACTCTCTTTTATTCTGTTTTTTAGACTTTCAAATATACATGTTAAATTTAAATTCAACCATATTCAACTGTGTCATCATTAGCTAAAGAGATCTGTAGGATCTATTGTACCTTTGTGAATTTGTTTCTATTTTGTGTTTTTACTACTTTTTAAAATTGCTATTTTTTGTCTCTGCGTGTTCCTGGTTAGTTTTACTTTATTTTATTTTCGGTGCACTGGATGTTACATGTGAAAACTTGTTCACAGAAATTATATGGAGACTAGGATGTTGTCTTCTAGATAAGATTTTTACAGATGCCTGGAAAATATGCTGGAGAAACTTGGTTTCAGAGAAGTTCATCCAGTGTCTGGCATTGAGATTCTTTAATGCTGACATGCAGTCAGGTTTCTATTCTGTAGTTACTATAAAAGAATGAAGTGGGGGTGGGGGATGCCTGGGTGGCTCAGTTGGTTAAGTGACTGATTCTTGCTTTCAGCTCAGGCCACGATCTCACATTTTCATGGGTTAGAGCCTGTCGCCGGGCTCTGTGCTGACAGTGCAGAACCTGCTTGGGTTTTCCTCTCTCACTCTCTCTCTGCCTCTCCTCCACTTGTGCTGTCCCTGTCTCTTAAAATAAATAAATAAACTAAAAAAAAAAAAAAAGAAGAATGAAGTGATATAAATGGCAGTAGCTTTAAACACTTATTGTCTAAAATTCCTTAGCTTTTACAGCAAGCTCCATGGCTTGTGATAGAGAATACTTAGGTAGAGAAAAAAAAAAAAAGTAGACTTCTTGAAAATTAGCTTTGACATATGATCAAACAATTTTAGTAAATTTTTATATTGCAGTTTGAAAGACAAAAAATTCTAATTGGCAATGGATATTTGTCTAAAATACATACTTATAAAGGGGGAAGATGTCACCTACAGTACTATAGCACAAAAATGTTATCCAGAACCAGATTTTAAAAGAATCTGAACTTCTCTTACCTCTGGTGAGCCAAATATCAACCCTCAAATCAGAGATGATGAATCCTTTTGAGACTTATTTCCAACATTACTTGTGGAAAATAATTTTGCATCAGGAAAGCTATCTTGGATCCCACCTAAGGAAATTTCAATAGTAAAGGGCCCAAGCACAATTACAGGCCAATCAGGTAGTGGAAATGGTTTGGCACCATGAGAAAGCTACACAAAAGGGCTATAAAGTATAGTTAATTGATTGTATTTCACTCCTGATATTAAACATTCCCGTCCATCCTATAGAGAATCAACATTTTTTGTAAAGTGGTTACTTCTAGCTTGATGATCTTTCCAATTCCGTGGACAGATTCTCAGAAAACTTGAAAAGTTCTCTGAAGACTCGTCTCTTCTGATTCACCTGTCACCTCAAGTTCATGTTTACTTGGGGTTAATGTGTACCTTCTTAGAAAGACAGACTGTTCAATCATTTTCTGAATTTAGTAGCTAAATATCAATGTCATTTCTAGCAGGCTCACATTTTTTCCTGGGCTTTGTGTATTCCTCTTTGGGCCAGGAGCTCCCTTGTAAATCAAAGGCAGCTTCTTGTAGAGAAGGGAGACGTGCAGGGGCAGAGGTGCCCAGAAACCGACCCCCGTGTTACTGCCTCTGCTTGAGAAAGCAGAGAAGTTAAAAACACTCACTAAATAATTCCCTTTAAATCAGAAGAAAAATGATTTTTTACAGTTAACAGTTAGATGCATGATGATTAATGTTTTCAACCTTGAGGGCAAACTCTGCCTGTTTAGTATGAATTTTTTATTTCCATGTTTCAAATGAAAAATATCCTAGGGTCCTTTTGAATTTCAAACAATTAGTCCAAATTCAAAATGTATTAGGTTAATTGTATATTTTTAATCTAATTTTAATATTCTTTGACTCTGAAACTGATAAGCTAGCATTTATTTGCTCTTGAAACCTTTCAAAGTTTACACCAATCTTTATCTCTTTTAGATGGTATTAATGCTTACTGATAAAAGGCTGGCCTAAGGAAGAGATAACATTCAAGAACTATATGAACCCATGGGGCCAGGATGTAAACCATCTATCTGGTCTACTCCCTTTCCATAAGTATGTATTTTATGTTATGGAATTTAGTGTGGGGCTTCCTCCTCTAAGGGGCAATTGACTCAGATGTAAGTAATGGACTAGGCAGATGTGAGTGCTGTCATTAGCTGTACCACTGGATTTCATAGGACAAAGGCAGCAATTTGCATGGTCTTTGTATGAGGAAATAAGAGGCGACTGCCTATCTTTCCCAATAGAAATATAGGAGATAGACCCAAGTTAGGATCCCTGATCATTTGTATTATTCTAGGCAAGTATAAAATTCCTCCACTGGTAAATGTAGGAAACAAAACATAGTTTAATGTGCACTTAAAAAGGGGGGAGAGGCATACAACAACAGGTTAACAGTATTTACTTTAGGGAAGTGATTTTTGTCCTTTAGACAGATTTATAATTTTTTATAACAAGAAAAATATATAATAATCTTGTAAGACTTTTTAAAAGTTTATTGCTCCCCCCAAATGATTTTATCAGTAGAGCCTCTATTTGACAAAGAACCTTACATGAAACTTCAGTACATAAATAGATGTAAGTGGAACTGCTCTTCTGGAGTGCTGATAAGAATTCAAAGCCCCAGGGTCACATGGGTGGCTCAGTTGGTCAACCATCAGATGCTTAATTTCGGCTCAAGTCATGATCTCATGGTTCCTGAGATCAGGCCCCACGTAGGGCACTGCTCCCACAGCACAGACCCCTGCCTGAGATTCTCTCTTTCTCTCTCTGCTCTCTCCCTCACTCTCTCTCAAAATAAACTAAAAAATAAAAACAAAACAAAAAACAAAAAAGCAAAGTCACAATCCCCATGCCTTGTCTTCCCTCTTCAGGTAGGCCCCCATGGGGCCCTGGGCTCCAGGGAACGTTTGTATCCCACTTTGATATGGGTTAATGGAAACCACAAAGTAAAGTGCTTTGAAAAATGCCAGCCATGTAGAAACTGCCCTTGTAATGCTAACTGTTAATGCTATTGTCACCAATTATTTTTAGATTTCACTGTGGAAGAAAGTAGAATAATTTATGAGAGGGAGATCAGATAACATGTCTTTTGCTGGAAGAGAATTTACCAATTCACAGTCTCTACCATAGCAATGCTTAATTGGTGAGTCTCTTGTTGCCGGTCCAGACTTCTGTGTTGAGCCTGAACTGGATGGTCAGCCAGTGTCAGTAGCACAGGGTTTCATAATTTCACATTTTCTAGTCCAAGCCAAGCAAATAAAATAGTACTGGAAGAGCATGGCTGTATCAAAGCTTGTGACAAAGCTTGCTCACTTTTCTTTTCAGGAGGGCTACCTGGTTGCCCTTCTCCAAAGCTCAGCTTTGTCCAGTCCAGGTTAGGATCAAACCTGACCTGTAGCAAGAGGAATGAAGAAGGTCAAGTTCATCATTTGGGGATTCAGCACTAATGTTTTGACTCTTTATCTGTCTTTAACCTTTCCTCTCAATTCTGAAAACCAGCCTTCATTGTGTGCTGGAGCTGACTTCTGGCTCCTGAGAGCCATGTGTTAATATCTGAGGAACTTTGCAGTCTAGTGGGTGTTACATAGGTGGCTTGAAATCAGAATATCAAGAGGATTTACACTATGGAAATTAGCAAACTCTAAATGTCAAGTGTTTCCTCTGAGATCTGTTTAAATATTTACCATTGGTCTAGGAACTGGTTACTAGCTCATGGTCCAGGTCTCATAAATCAATCTTCATTCTTCCCAAGACCCAAGTTCCTGCCTTGGCATCATAGGAAGAGTTGAATCCTTCAATCTTGTCAGATTCCCCTCCAGTGGCAGGAGTTTGATCATATATCCTAGCTCTGAACTGGGACCCTGCTTTTTATACTTGCTCACAGATCACCCTGCTTCTCAGACCTGCTCACAGATATCTCCCAAGACCTACTTAGTTATATTATGAATAAATCACTATTACCTAGATTTTCTTATCTTGCTGCTTATGAGTCTTGAATCACCATTCTGTATTCCCTGTTATGTGATATTAGATCCCTTAGTGTTTGTCCTAATGCCCATTTATTGACTTCTGCTTTGATTGATGTATTTTATCTCATAGTCTGGAATTCCTTTCAGTCTGTGGTTCTGGATCTGCTTTGCCCTCCTCCCATTATCTTTATTCTGTCTCAATTAACTGAAATAACTCTATTCCCTATGTAGAATTAAAAAAAAATAAAGTTTTGGATGTACTCCTCCTAGAAATCTTTTCTCATATTATTAGGCTCTAAATTATTTAAGTGTAATTTGTTAGTGGTTTTAATTTTAAAACCTAATTTAGCATTTTAATAAATAATAACATTTAATATCCATAATGAGGATTCACCATATATAAAGTATTTAATTTCTTAACACAGCACCTATATTTTCTCATAAAATAACGGACATTAATTGTTGCTCTCCACGTCCCAGACACTGTTCTGAGTGCTTTGCATGTATTAATTCACTTAATCCTACAGAATTCCTGTGAGACATGTACTATTATCATCCTCATTTTACAAATGAGGAAATTGAGATAAAGAGGGGTCTTGGAGCTAATAAATGGCAGAGTGATGGTTTGAACCGGAACTGTCTGTCTCCAGAGCCATGTACTTAACCCTTCTGCTATCCCGCCTTTCCCTAAAATGAAGCACAGAGCTATTACGTGTGAGAAACTCCACATTCTCTTATTGTTAATGTTGGCAGCTCCTGCTGTTATAAGGGAGAATGAGGGAGGTGTGGCCCATAAGAGATCTTCAAACTGTCAAAGTTGCCTCTCAGATGCAGGGAGCGCTGAGGAAATGACGTGATGGGGAGACTTTTGAATTACATAGAACTACAAGCTAAGAAATAAATATACCACCTCACTCTGGGTTCCTTCAGTTTAGTTCTTCTCCGGTTATAACAATAGTTACTGAGGCTGGCCATAGCAGATGCAGAAAATTGGGAAAGGAGTTATATGCTAACTTAAGCAGAGCTGCTAACAAAATCCAATTCCTTTTTGTTATTGGAGGAGATATAAAAATATGTATAAATAAACATGTTAATAATTTTATTTTGAATATAAAATTAAGTATGTAATAGATAAATCTGTGTTTTATTATAATGTTTATACTGTCCAGTAAAACTGAGGTTCCAGAGTAATGTTAGACCAGGATAACTCTGAAAAATTGTCTCTAATGCTATTTTGCCATCTACGCCCAGAAAAGTAAAACCAAATTATATCTATACAGGTCAAGACATTTGGCATATTGCACAGAAAATGATGATATTAAATTGCAGTGGAAGAGGCAATAGTTCTTAATCCTAGGATATTTTCGAGAAAGTCCAGGAGAGAAAATAAAACCTAGCAGGTTGAAAGGCCTCAGGAATCCTGTGCATCTAAAAACCATCTTCTCCAGGTGATTCCTACCAACATTATGGTTTAAGAACTAGTCTACAGCGACTCAAGCAAAATATTGAGTGATTCACTAGTGATTCACTGAACAATCCCAATTCCAATCCTTAGCCTCACCCTCTGGATGGAACTTGGAAAAACAGAAAGGGTAGAAAGTAAGGACCATTTGTAAATGTCGGTCCCTGCATGGGGTTGACTCTTCCTCGGGGCTTTCATCACAGCTGCTGACCAATGGATTTGTGGGGAAAAAAAAAACAAAAACAAAAACAAAAAAACATCTGAAGGCCATGGAAACATTGAAGGCAGGCAACTGGAGTCTCTAAAATATGATTTCCACTTTGGAGTCTAAGCAGGAGACAAACCTAGCAGGGAGCCTGGGTTTGGTTTCTCATGGGTTTCATCCTTTGTTAGCCCATTTTCTTATATCTTCATGCCAGAAGAAGAGTGGAAAGGAATCTGTGGTTTCTTTTCCTGCGGGTCATCAGTGGGGGAAATGGTTGGATCCTTTCAGTACGTACTTAGATCTGCTCTGTCTAACCCAAGAGATACTATTATCCTCAATTTCCAGAAGAAGCAATGGAAACTCAGAAAACATAAATGATGTGAATATGTGACCAGTAACTGGTGGATTTGAACTACAGGCCATGTATTTGGTTCCTAGTGTTGGAATAGCCCTTTCAGGCGATGTTTTCACACATTTTTTTAAAACTTTTTAAAAATGTTTATTTATTTTTGAGACACAGAGAGACAGAGCTTCAGATGGGGAGGGGCAGAGAGAGAAGGAGACAGAATCTGAAGCAGGCTCCAGGCTCCGAGCTGTCAGCACAGAGCCTGATGCAGGGCTCGAACCCACAAACTGCGAGATTATGACCTGAGCCGAAGTCGGATGCTTAACCGATTGAACCACCCAGGTCCCCCTTCGCTTTTATGAGTAGAAAATATGAATATGATGCTCATACTTAATTACTTTCTGTTGAATTGAATGATAATGGAAGAAAGCCCCTGGCAAGCATTTGTGGCAGAGGCAAATCTTTCCTGCTTTTTCTTTTCTGCCCCCAGTTGGCACTTTCTCTTCTATTATTGCTCTTAGACCTGGTGCCTGGGACCACTGCCAGTCTCCTAGATGCTTAGGTCTTCTACCTGGTCCACTCAGTACTTAACCCCACAGCCTTCCCCAACTGTGCTTAGACTTTTCTTCTCTCTATATGATAATGTACTTTTCCTCCTTCCTAAATCCCTAAGACACAAAATCCTGCTGTGTATTGGTCAGATAAACCAACTCTTGCTATTATCTGTGTATCTATCTATGTATCTATCTACCTATCATCTATCTATCTATCTATCTATCTATCTATCTATCTATCTCTCATCTATCTATATTATTTAGCAATATCTGATCCAAGTTAAATTATTTCCTTAAGGAAGTACTTCCAGAGCTAGAGAAGTACCTGATAGGAATTCCATATTCAGACAGTGATGCTTCATTGTGTTTAAACCAAATAGTCAGAGGCTCCATCCACTTATACATAAGGCCAGCCCTGAACATTGGCATTTATTTAAATACCCTCCAGGGATACTCAAGTCTTCAGTGCTGCACACACAGGTTCAAACCAAATATATACACTGACATTTCTCCCCCTGCCCTCGCCTCCTTCCCTAGGGCTCATAATATTTAAGGCTGAACTGATGTCAGGGACCCTCCTGAGAAGGGAGCTGCTCTTCTGGGAGTTTGCCTAATGGAGAAACTGGCATTTCCTAGTTCACCAGAGGAGTACTGAGCGTGAGGCCTTTGCAGAGTCCCCAGGGCTATCAGTTAGCATGAAGCCAGATAGAGCAGTCTGTTCATACCAGATCCAAGCCAGCTCAGAAATCAAGTATATAGAAGACGGGACTCTCTTCTTTCTCTCCCACCTCTCAGCTGCCAATTACTACCTGGTTTGCAAGGAGCATGAAACAACACAAAGTAACTGCTACTGCTAATATTTTCCTATTACCAATTTCTTTTTCATATGCCTGCCCTCCTTTGAGGCTCACAAGTCTTATTTTTCTGTTTTTTTTTTTTTAAAGCTGGGATTATAGTGGAACTTTCCCAGGGCCACCTAGCTAGCTGCAGGCATGATGGGATAATTTACTAAGATTTTAATTTCTTCTTATGTTTCCAACCCCAATCTGGCCTTATTGTTCTTTAGCCCCTTTTGATGGAGTCAAAATCAAAGAAACCCAAGGACTGGTACCTTTTCTGCTTTGCTTTCTATACTAAACTCTTTGAGGGGGTCATACCAGGGAAATGGAGAGAAGTGAGATCCCTGGAAGGGAGAGGGCTGCTTGCTGCAGAGAGTTTGGAAGGGAGGGGGGAGCTCTCTGAGAGGGGCAGCAGCAGCAGTTTGGGATACTTTAGAACTGGTGCTTCTCTTTCCTCGTGGAGCCTTGGTGACACAGGACAAAAGGACTGTATGATCCACCTAAGAAGACTGGACCATAGGTACCAAGGTTTCCAGTCTCCACAAAGATACCCTGCCTAACAAAAGTAAGCGTGAGCTTACTTCTCAGGGACTACACAGGCTTGGCCAAAGACCACATCAAGGGTGATCAGAGACCAGAGAGGCCACTATAGCTGTCTCTTTTGCATAGAATTCTAGAACACTGGTATCCTCCTGGACTGGAGAGGGAGACCCTGTAGGGACTGTGATGAGATGTGATGAAATAGGACTTCTGACAGATTCAATGGTTTAAAGACCTGAGTGTGTTAGGGAAAACCTAAGCCTATTCAACACTGCAAATTTAGTTGTCTTTCTACAGGACTTCTAACAAAATTTATATATCGATGAATCTCAGTGGGGAAAATACAGCAGAACCATTGTTATGTATACTGGTGGCAAAAAAGAAATCCAGCCCCTGTCCCTTTTTGAATTGTTCAGGATTTAATTCTATGAGCCACATTGTGTTTCTGGATGACTTGATCAATCAGCTAATATCAGAGGCGTAGGATACCCATATGGGCAATGCTAAAGGCCCAAATGGAGCTCATGAAATACAAAATTGATAGCTTTCTGTGGTGGGAATAATGACTTATAAAACATACTGCAAGAGACTACAGGGGTTGTTTAAAAATCAAATTGCTTATTAGACTTTCCAACTCCTTGAACAACTTCTAATATTTTCTATAGAGAACCATCTACATATACCCTTTGTCTTTTGATGGTGAAATATAACAATTTTATTGTTATGTTGCTTCATAGCAGAAAAATTTTCATGATTCTGTGTTTCAGTAAAAATCTTTGATCCCCATCTTAAATTAAGCTGAAGCTAAGAACTAGTCTATCCATTTACATATGGTATTTGGTCATTACATCCCCCCCTCCCCCGCAAAAAAAAAAACACAAAACAAAAACAAGAGGAAGGGACTAAACAGAAGAATCTCGTTAACCTCTTATCTCCTCCTTCTCTTCCTCCCTGTCTTCTCTCTTCAATATACAGACCTCAGAGAAACACTGCAGAACCACAAATTACTGTGGGGTGCAACTCCTACTTAATAATGACATCCGTAAGTTAGCAAAAATCTGCCAACATCTGCAAGCTCCTCTACAGAGTTGTGAGCCAAAGTTAAAAATCATGTGTGACAGTGCTGTGGAAAATACAATTGATTCCAGTCTGATTGTGTCAGTTCCAAACAGAGACAATATTGATGATGCTGAACAGTAATCTTATTGGGCTTGGACCCAACTGAACATTGGTCTTTGTCAACTCATTATTCCTCTATCAGAGGGATCTCCGAAGATTGATCTTGCCAGCACCTCTTGATGTGTCTCACAAATCACTGCTCTCCTGTTGGCAGGCAGATTTGAGTATTGCACAGTAATTGCTGGCTTTTTTCCCTCTCTCCCCGCCTTACTCCCTGCCAGGAGACAGTGACTACACATTGCAAGTCATTGTCATATGAAAGACCAAAAAGTTCCCAGCAAGAGAGTGTACATAGGTGTGCGGTCCCAGTGATGCCAAGAGCTGTGGCCATCCCACTGCTGTTTTCAGATTGGCAAAATAAAGTATTAAATCCTCTCTTTTCCCTTTAGACAGTTAATTAGAGAGATCCCTGAACTTTTCAGAAGTCTGCAGCATTGCCTGTAGGAAAGTTCAGCTCTGCAGTCGAAGAGTCTAGTTTGGATGATTAACGTTGTCGCTGCATTTTTAGCGAGTTTGAGAAGTGTATTGTGTCATAAGTAGTGGTGGGTGAGAATAACAAGGCAGTGGGCCTAACATTTTAGAATCATGACGCTATCTTCTGAGATTTGATCTGCCCTTCCTCCGGACAATCTGACATTCCCGTCTAGACATGAAAGCCTTCAGAAATCAGTTAATTGAGTTAATAAGATACCAAAATATAAATGAATTTCTGGTGTTCCCAGTTAAACTGATGAGGATAAGGTCAGGACTTTATAATGGTGGGACAGTTAGTTTTCTTCTGTGACAGGCAATGTCTATCTGTGTATTTGTTGGATTACTTAGCTAATTGGAGGGGAGCAGCACCGAGAATGATCCAGGATCACATAGTTCCAGAATGTGCGTTTGACATTACAGGTGTCCTCGATCATAAGGATTGGTTTGCTATTCTGGGAATTTATAATACTTTGAATCAGTGATTGAAGTGTAAGTCCCACACTTCTAAGCAATCATGATGGAAAGAGCCCTTAACACTATGTCTTCTGTAGTTTAATTGCTTTTTAATTTCTTTTTTATTATATTGAGAGAGAGCTAGAGAGCAAGTGGGGGAGGGGCAGAGACAGAGGAAGAGACAGAATCTCAGGCAGGCTCCATGCTGTCAGTGTAGGGCCTGACATGGGGCTGGAACCCACAAACCGTGAGATTATGACCTGAGCCAAAATCAAGAGATGGACACTCAACCAACTGAGTCACTCAGGAGCCTGAGTCTTCCATAGTTTAAAAAGCAGGAGCAAGTGGGATTTATTCATGCTGGGAGATGCATGCTGAGGAGGCTGGCTGAGACTGCTTCTTTCATTTTGACTCCCTTTAGCTCTATACCTCCCTTCTCAACTCAGACCTGTATCTTACGAAGACTTACAGCAAGCTGAAATCAGTGTTCTTCAGCAAAAAGAGATTTTCTACAAGCTTAGTGAAAGGAAAATCAGATTCAATAAAATGTTTGTACACAGTGTCTTGAAGACTCCTGATAGTGATGCTTGTGGAATTAACAGAATCTAGGATATTGTGACTTTGTTCTTGCTGTCCGTTATTTCAAGAGTCAGCCTTGTTCTTTTGGCAGGAGTCATGCCTGTACAACAAACTTCATCAGCAAGCTGAGTGGTCATGTACTGATGTTGGTCTGAGAAGCTGAGCATCGTGTATCTCTCCACTCCACTCCTTACACACAGTCGTTCCTTGCTCTCTACTCCATGCCAAGAACTAGAATCAACTGAGAGTTCATAGGATGAATCGGTTAGGTGAAACTTACTTTTTCTCCTGGACTTGGCTCTATTTACTTTTCACTCCTCTCCTTGGTTGGAGAAGGTAATTGAGTGTTAGGGTTGGAAGTCCCCCTGCTGGCATGGCAAGCTGCATCAGGACGTAAAAATAAACAAACGATAGTTAATTGTGCCCACCTATCAAGCTCAATTATTCACACAGAACAAGAGAGCAACATTTACACCAGAGGACTGACAGTGCAGATAATGGAGAGCTGACTGTTTAGAATCCATTTGACACCACAATCAGAGCGTAGCCGGAGCAGAGGTGGAGGGCGAGGTCATGCTGTTTCCTTCCCCTCCTTTATGGGTGAAAACAGCCTAACTTGGTCATCGTGGTCAGTCTTAAAGACACACTGAGTAACAAGTAGGAAGTGAGAGGAAATCATATCTCTCATTTATCTGAATTTTAGGTAAGAATATTGGTGTTCCTGAACTGATTGGATAGATGAAGGGGTACCTGATTGAGAAATTTGGGTCTTATTTTTTACTGTTGACTCATTGCAAAAGAACAAAATATCTTTTTCTCTCTTCAAAAATTGGCAGACTTTCATCACATCAAGAAAGCTCGACCACTGTAAGCAGCAGTCACTACAGTTGTTGGCTATACTGTGTAATGGTGGTTAGTGGTTTGAGTCCTCAGGAAATCTTGTAACATCATTAAAAGAAAATAAGAAGATAAGTGGAGGGTTGAACAAAAAGCCTATACTGAAAGTACCATTTTCTTTTTGCCTCTTCTGTCATTTTATTTGCTTTTTTTGAGTGATTGAATTTTATTGTTTTTGGTGATTTCTCATACCTTCTTTGGGATGTCTGTCTGAAATGGATAATAGATGTTCACATAAAATTGTTGAAGATGAGGAAATCTGGGATCAGTGGGAATCAGAGGAGAGATGTTAGCCCGAGCCTTTTAGGCATTTCATTAATGCTGCCATGACCACATGTGAAGTTAAGGCTGTCCAGTGACTTAGCAGTTGCTTGTGACCATCAAATTTCTTTCTTTTTTGAAAGAGAGAGAGAGAGAGAGAGAGAGAATCCTAAGCAGAAACAGGCTCTGTGCTGTCAGCACAAAGTCCCATGTGGGATTTGAACTCACAAATTGTGAGAGCATGATCTGAATTGAAACCAAGATTCACTTACTTAACCAACTGAGCCACCTAGGTGTCTTGAATTTCTAATAAGATACAAAAGACTTCTAATGTTTAGCAGTTTTAATGCTGGCTTTTATTTTTTTCCACGATGGCCATTTTAAATGGGAAATTAAAAGACAGCATAAAGATTCTATAGTTCTCAAAATACCCAATCCAGAAAACTCTATTATATATGTTTCTTGAACCCACCTATATGAGTGAACCCCCAGTCCCCTCCTTTCAGAAAGAAGATAGCCTATTAGCAGTTTGGCCTTACTATAAAAAAGGTGCCATTACATTCTTGTTTGAGGCCTATAATATTAGGAATCAAAACTAACTTCGTGGGTCTGTGACCCACCTGTGCAGTCAGACATGGCACATGCTTGCTTAATGCACTGCTGTTTCCATCTTGAGATTATTAATATATATATATATATATATNTATATATATATTTTTATTAGAGAGAGTGCACGTATGCACACACACATGAGTTGGGAAGGGGCAGAAGGAGAAGGAGAGAGTACCTTAAGAAGGCTCCATGCCCAGCATGGACGCTGACACAGGGCTTGACATGGGGCTTGATCTCAACAACCATGAGATCATGACCTGAGCCAAAATCAAGAGTGGGACGCTTAACCTACTAAGCTGCTCAGGCGTCCCAAGATTCTTAATTTTTTCACAAAGGGCCCCACATTTTCCTTTTGCACTGAGCCCCACTCATTATGTAGTCAATTCGATCAGGAGCCTCTGATTTGCTATCTTCTCCCTTCCATCCCTTATAGGGAGAGGGATGGTAGAGAGCTGGAGGCAGAGATACATATGAACCATCATATGAGTCGGCAAAGTCCCTTCCCAACGATCATGGTAATACTCTTCCAGTGGAACCAGTCGACTGCCTTATCCTTTAATGTAATGACAGTTACATTTCATTTTAAATTATACTTAAAATTCCCATTAATACTGACTTACGAAAAATAAAAACAGTACCCCTTCTCCTTTGAAACCTATAAAGCAAAATAAATCTAAAGCCTCATAATAATATTCCTTAGATAAAGATGGGAAGAACATTTGCCAGATCAAATAGCCACTTTCCACAAGAAATGCCACTTCTAATTACTAAATCTTGTCTACCTTTGTACCATTTGCCAATGTTTAATAAAAAACTATTTTATCTCTGATAATATTTGGCACTATGTCAAAACTTCATTTCTGAGGGAGCATATCCAGGATGGTTTTTTTTTTTTAAATGCTTTATTTATTTCTGAGAGAAAGAGAGAGAGAGCGTGAGCAGGGGAGGGGCAGAGAGAGGGGAAGACATAGAATCTGAAACAGGCTCCAGGCTCTGAGCTGTCAGCACAGAGCCCGATGCGGGGCTCGAACCCACAAACCGTGAGATCATGACCTGAGCTGAAGCCAGACACTCAAACGACTGAGCCACCCAGGCGCCCCAGGATGTTTTTGGTAGTATTGTCAGTCCATAGATGGGCTTCGGCCTGGTTTTGTTCAAATGGGCTGTCCTTTGGACTTCTCTCCCCACAGTTTGATCATATGTGGTGTTACACAGTGGCTCACTGCAGAGGCTCCCAACAATTACTGTTCCCACTTTGCAAATATTTGCATGATTAATTTTTCCTGATGTGTATATTTCCAACCACGAGTACAAACAGCTTTTCATTTCAGACAAGTGAGGAGGCACCCTGAGGGGCAAGATCATACATTTTTATGAAGTTGCTGCTATGGAAATTTATAATTTTTGCAGAAAATTTCCCTTTTTTTCTGGGGCAAAATGAAAATTTAATACCTGTGAAACGACTTTTCATTTTAATAAAATAAAGTGATGGCAAGAATAAAACATATTTAGATTCTTATAATTTTTAGGGGGAGGGGGTGGTACTCTGTTCTCTTTGTGTTTACTCCCAACAGGAGTAGGTGCTTATAACTTTGACACTTGTGTGTGTCTCTATTCCTACAAAAAACAACTCTTGGGTCACTTCATCAGTTATGAACATAATACACCAAGGAAATAAACCCTGGGTTATTAAGCATTTGGGAAACATTTCCTGATGCAAGGAATCAGTGCCAGAAATGTCTCTGATAATGGGGAAATCAACAAAAGAAAGCATTTGCTTTTTTGTCTAATGGAGGAAAAGAGAAATTTTCTTTTACAAGGTTCCAGTAAACTAAATGTGTCATTTATTTTGAGTTTCTATTTTGAGTTACTGAGAACATTTAAGAGCCTGTGACCTTTTAATCCAAGAGTCTTTGACCATTTAATTCATGCTAGGAGTTTCAACTTGAATGACAATTCTAAATGTTTGTCTAAAGGCAAGACAGGATTTCCTAAAGTATGGTTCTCATGGACCATCTTCTGGAGGTACATGACATGACTTTAGGTGCTATAAGGATGAACAGTTTTTGTTTTAAGTACCTACATTTTTTAATGAGTAACTGAATATGTATTGAATATATAATGAGTAATTATATATATAGTATATATGTATATATACGGTGTTTGTGTGTACTGTGTGTGTGTATATGTGTATGTATGTGTACATATGTGTGTGTATACACACACACATATATATATGGTGTGTGTGTATTGTGTATATGTATATCCATCCATATATATGGAGTATATATACATCCATATATATGTATCCAAATGTATATACCATATATATATATGCATCCATATATATATATGGATATACATATCCATATATATATATATATCCATATATATATATGACGTTTGTGTCTATTGTAATGCCAACTAGCACACCAAACCTGAAGTTCTACAAATCCTATTAGCAGTAGCTTAGAAATATCCAGGATCCCACCTCACCATCTTCATACTGTACCCATGACTTATCCACCATGATGTTCCTGCTAAATTAAGACCACAGTCTCCTGTCTGACCTATCTGCTTCTACCCTTGCCTTCCTGCCATTCCTCCTTCTTATGGGAATCAGAAAGAAGCTTTAAAACCCTAAATTAGATCCTGTCATTCAGTTAGATACTGACTGTCAGCTCAAGTTCTTCCAGGGCCTTCCCATCTCACCTATAACTAAATCCTTGCCATGGCCCATAAGCCCTGCTACGTTTCCCTTTGGCAGCATGTCTGACTCCATGTCCTACCACGCTCTTCCTTTCTCTCTGCTCCAGCTTCCTTGCTATTTCTCAACCATGCTGAATATATATTCGATTCAGGGCCTTTGGAGTTCCTTCTCCTTTCCCTATCCAGAATTCTCTTTCCCACCTATCCACATAGCTCTCTCCCTTGCTGAATTCATGTCTCTTGCACAGAGATGTCATCCAATTTGGCCCCTTCACTGATGCCTTCACTCTCTCTCTCTCCTTCCCCTGCTTTGTGTTTCTCCATAGTTTCATGCACAGTATTAAACTGAAGAAATGGCCCCCATTTGTCATCCCATCTAGTATCTGCACCCTTTGCCATGTGACTTTGTACTCTCTCTCACTCTGGCACTGGGTTTGGCTATGACTTGCTTTGGCCCATGGAATGATAGCAGATATGACACAGGCAGAATCTCAAAAAAGCTTGTGCTCATTTCTGTTTGTTACTCTTCTGCTGTTTCTAGGAAGGCATTCTGGGGGATAAGGTTCATGGAGCGGGAATTAATCACCCTAGTGATCCCAGCTGTAGCAGTCTAGATCAGCCCATAGATGGCTGACTTTTGGTTATATGAACAAATTCAGTGGAGACTACAAGAGCTGAACAGCCAAGCCCTAAATAAATGCCCCACAGACTCACGAAGGAAATAAATGCCTATTATTTTTAAGACAGTCAGTATTGGAGTGCTCTGTTATGTTGCACTATTATGGCAAAATATAGCTCATATATCCCCTAATGACATATTACATTCTTAAAATGTATCTACTCCAGAATATGAGTTCGCAAGAAGAAATGCTCTGTCAGTTATAGTTAGTTTTAGTGGATGATGTTTGGCACCAAGAAAATATTTATTTAATAAAAGTTTGTTGAAGTCAGTGCATTTTATGGATAATAGTGCTTAGGATAAATACAACATAGGCCGTGCTACGGCCATCCATTCGGGCGTAGAAGCCGCAACTGCAATTGTAAGATGCTCTGGAGTTTTGGGATTGAGCAATCATGGGTTGGTCCACTAATGATTAAAGTTTGGGAAACTGGTTTAAGGTACTGGGATGCTATCAAATACCATGTTTCAAGCCTTTCTAAATTGTCAAGCATAGGTAAGGGTTTGCAGGTGGTTTTAATGAAACTTCCACAGAAGTTTTCTACAATCCTAAGATAGATAAACAACTTGGACATTGAGTCTCCTGAGATTCCTAATTAACCCAGGAAGATGCTATGGTGACATTTTCAGAAATGCACAGTCACAAATCACTGTTACCACTGCTATCTAATATTAAGAGATGGGTAGGGGCACTTGGGTGGCTCAGTTGGTTAAATGTCTGACTTCAGCTCGGGTGACAATCTCATGGTTCGTGGGTTCGTGCCCTGCATCCGGCTCTGTGCTGACACCTTAGAGCCTGGAGCCTGCTTCAGATTCTGTGTCTCCCTCTCTCTGTCCCTCTCCAGCTCATGCTCTGTCTCTGTCTCCCTCTCTCTCAAAAAATAAATAGAACATTAAAAAGAGAGAGAGAGATGGGGAGTCTAAAGCAGTTCTTTCATTAATTAACATCCATCATTACATACAATTGTTTATTGAACACCTAGTATATACCCAGTCTCCATGTAGGCACTGGGAATACAAAATCAAAATAGACATGGCTCATTTGCCAATACATCAAAAAGTATCACACTTTTTGAAAGATTCCTCCAAATAATTAATGACAAGTTCTTGGTTGGGGGGTCAGGTGACACAAAAATAAAAATATATGGATCTCTCACCAGTTAATTAAATGCTACAGAAAACCAAAGACTGAGTCTCTCTATAACATTCATTGAGGCGTCAAGCCCCATGAACCTCCATTACTTGCAACTGAACATTTAAACTAGTAATTTGTAATTTGTTTTAATGCTTGGGCAGAGTTGTCAACTACAAAGTATCAAGTTTCCAGAAATCAAAAAGATAATTGAAAGTATCTATATGGCATGCTTAATTACAACAGCATATCTTAAATGAAAGACTTCTTCACATAATTTATAAAGCAAGGAAGTGACTTCTTAACTTTTTACTGCTGTGATCATGACTGTTCTGTACCTGTTTGCAGAACGTTATTTAACTTTCTATGATGTTGAGTATGGCACCACATACATTTCTGCTAGATGGTAAATTTGATACATATGCTTCTACTAGATGGTAAATTTGATACTTTGTTATTGTCCATATTAGCCAGGAGTGCCAAGGTGGGTTGAATGTTGCATATATATGTATAGTATACATATGTTTATAGTACATGAGGGCTCCACCTTGACCTATCCTTTACTATTTAAAATTTTTCTATTATATATAATTAAAAAAATTATTTTAGGCATAAGATGGAATGTGTTTAAAGCCACAAATGACTGACTTCCTGATCCCCATGATTTATGTGTTCCTTGAATGCAAAGAGTGACCATATTATTGATAAAATATGTACTCATCCAGTACATATTTTAATGAAATAAGATTGAAGTTTTATGAAATACTTCCCTTCTCTATTTTGTTTATACCAAAGCTAGTGTATATTTTAAAATTTCAGGTGTTTTAGCTGCATGACAGTTTTTGTTCCAGTGTGAAGCTAGAAAAACTACAAATCAAACTCTTAACAGTAACAAGCATCTAATAAGGGAGAAAGAGTATGTATGTTTCCTTAATATATTTCAAATCGGAAACCTCCTCCCTGTCCCCAGTGGTACATGTAACTGAATTAATATCTTATAGAATATGCTTTGAGAACTTCTGTGTGATATATACACATCTGGATCACCCTTTTACTCCTAGACCAATGATAATATTTCACCATTTAGATAACCAGTTAACAAATTCAACATTTGTTGAGTTTCTGACTCTTTTCTGGATTTAGGAAGAAGATACAAAGATGGTCTTGATACTCTTTATAATAATTCACTTTTTAATATATTTTTAGTATATAGACTAGTTCTGGGGTAGTACTGATCAGAAGGAATCATACACTAAAGATATGTGTTTCATTATAAGCCAACTAGTTGGAATTAGGCAGTGAACACTTTAACACATGGGAAGGCAGGGGCGAGATGTGTTCCTCCACTTCACATCTTTTTTCATTCTCCTTCCCGTCTGCCATTATCTTTCCCCTTAAATTGCTGGCTCTTTACTGTCTCAACTTATTGTCAAAATGCATACATGTATATCTTTTCACTGTCTCTTAAGTTGATATTTCAGTAAATATCGTAATAAGTTAACACGGTCATACTTACCTGTCATTTTGCCAACTTGGCTCTGAGCTCGCTGAAGGCAGGGATTCTGTTTATCCCTCCTTGCAACCTTTGAAGCACCATATCTCACGCGAACTAGTTGTCCAAGAGTTATTTAGTAATTTGATTTAATTGAGTTGTCACTTCTGTCTACCAGTAGTGTTCATGACATTAAGCATTTCTAATCCCATTGGTGGACCCCAGGGAAAAGTGGGCCAAACGTTGCTGCACTCACACAAACAGGAGATTGTAGGATACAGTTCCATGGTAGAGGATATTTTAAGTGCATTTTGAAATTGGCAACGTGGCTAGAGAGAGGTTCCTCTTTGAGCTTGGGCTAAGATGATATATTTGAACATATATGTTCCTCTTTATTTCTCAAGCATCTGTATCAAAGATTTCACCATGATTTAAATCTGATTCAGGTGGTGAAACATCTGGAAATCATGATGGCATTTACTGAGCATCATAAAATGTTGACATATAAAGCTAAAATTGTGTAATGTACCATTTTGTGCTAAATCAGATGCCATCTTATGCTAGATACTCCCACAAATGAAGAATGGCAGGTGCCAAACATAAGAAAATACTATGAGAGAAATCATTTAAAGGAATTTGGCTTTTCAAATTAATGAATTGGAAAAAGTCTGCATTGTATTCAATTTTGATCATGAAGCCTCTAAATATATCTATAGAACCATTGTTTAAAACAGCCTAAATGTGTACCCAAGTGAAATTTGACTTTTAGTTATGAGTAACTCTACAATATTATATTTCATAGGCTGAAAGATGGAAGCACTAGTCTGGATAAAATTATTCCCCTTTTTTAAACTAAAAAAAAAAAAGTAAAATTGGTTACAGCCCTGTTTCTGCAATTAGAGAATTAGAAGAATTTGGGTTAGTTTGACTCTTTTGTTTTGCACATTTCTAATCCATCTTGGTATTTTGGAAAAAAAAAAAAAGAGTTATAAGGCGGACATCTGTTGCTATTCATGTCATTTTCCATCTACATCATGTTCCGTAGGAGTTTCAGAGGGCCTCTCTCCCTCTCTTTTAAGAAGTATAGTCCTTAACCAGAATGCTAAGGATTTTGCCTTGCCGTTTCAGTAAAATTATTAAAACAAACAGATACTGTTTCCCTCACCTTTCCTACTTCTGTTAATAACTGTTCTCTTCCCTCCCATTCCTCCAGGCAAGGGCTCCCCTCCTCATCTTCCTCGAGCCACTTCCCTCTGCTCTTCCTCTCCAAAGCCCCTGCAAAAGTGCTATGCATTTTCTCCTTTTGTTTACTTAGATTTCTATCTTCGTGCTCACTGCCTTTCTGTGCTTCATCCCACATTCTTCAATCCAGCCTTAAATTTCTTCCTTCCTTCCTTCCTTCCTTCTTCCTTTTCTCTCCTCTCTTCTCCTCCCTTCCCCTCCTCTCTCTCCCCTCCCTCCTCTCTCTCCCCTTCCCTCCTCTCTTTCCCCTCACTCCTCTCCTCTCCTCTGCTTTCAAGCATGGTAACTTTGGAATTAAATAAAGAAAGATTACTGAAAAAATCTTTTTCCCTTCCATTCACAAATATCTACTGAGCATCTATATGTGACGAGAACATATTATACATGTTGGGGGTAGGGTGAGAGAACAAGAAAAGGGAAATTTCTGCTTGGAGAAGCTTATATTCCAGCATGGGGGTAGAGGAGAGCAGACAATACAAAAAAAAAATCAGGTAAATTTAAGCATTATGCAGGGTTGTCAGATTTAGCAATTAAAAATATCAGCTATCCAGATAAATTTAAATATCAGTTTTTAACCTAAGTATATCCCATGCAATATTTGGGGTTAAAATAAAAAGTGATCCAGATGGGATAATTTGAGGCAGTTGAACAGCTATCCTTTCCCCCAAAGACTTATATGCCCAACTTGCACCCATGTGCCTATATTCTCATTATTTCCTGTGCATAATCTCCCACTCCTGCACTCCAATCTCAGCTCATCTAGATTTTGCTCACTCTCATATTCCACCTTCTTTAAACATTTTCTTGCAATAATGCCAACTTACATCATGCTCTTCTTTTATAAATCACCTTTACAGTTACTACCCACATTATACCAGTAACATAAGAATGTATGGCCCCAGTCCAGTGTTTCTGTCTGAGGATGGATCCATGGAACTCTGCTGCCATATTTGTGAACCCTCCTATGTGTGCATTTCTTGTGTCTCCAAACGTGAAGTGTCGGAAACAAGAGCCCAGGCTCTGAAATCAGTCTGGGGTTCAAATCCTGATTCTGCTGCTTATCAGTAATGGGACCTCATGTGGGTTACTTGCTGTCCCTTAGTTTCCACGTTTGTAACAAGGGGAGAATAACAGACCTCTGTCATACTGTTTTCATAATTACAAAATATGATTATGTATGTAGAACACCTGCACAATGCCTATTATTACTTTTCTTTCTCCTTCTCATCTTCATTATTATTATTATTACCACAACATACATATGATTTCCAGCATAGTGGGGAATTGGGCAAAGACCATGAACAAATACAAACTACAGTATTAGGTGATGATTAAAATAAACAGTTGGGGTGCCTGGGTGGCTCAGTCAGTTGGGTGTCCGCCTTCGGCTCAGGTCATGATCTCATGGTTTGTGGGTTCGAGCCCCGCGTTGGACTCTGCTGACAGCTAGCTCAGAGCCTGGAGCCTGCTTCTGATTCTGTGTCTCCCTCTCTCTTTGACTCTCCCCTGCTCACGCTGTCTCTATCTCTCTTCCTCAAAAATAAATAAAACATTAAAAAGATTGAAATAAACAGTGGTCTTTATAGTTTTGCTAATTTCCTATATGTATCTGGCCCTCTGTTTGGTCACAATGGGCAGTCAGAAACAAGCTCTACTGTCTTCACAGAAAAAGAGTTTGTAGATTACTAGTAAGTGGGGAATGAAACAAAAAAGGAACATACTTAAAAGCACTACCCTCTAAAAAACAAAAACAACAACCCACAAAACTCCAATATATGACTTAAATATTATGTAAGCCCGTTGTCTCTCATCCCTTATGAAAAATAAATTTCCAGAGGGCAGTATCAATTTCTTTTGTAAGAGGTCACTCTCTTCAATGCACAAGCTTTGGCCACTAGGAAAGGTATTTAGATTTAGTGACAATTGTGGTGATGGCCCCCCCACCCCATGATCTGTTCAATGAAATTAGATTCTGTAGCAGTTTTCTATACCTGCCGCTCAGCAGGAAATTACTCGTTTTATAGTATGCTCTTGTAACTGATGTTTTTGGTATTATGTTATTTGTTGTAGTTATATCTGTTGCCAAGTTTGTAAATTGAATTCTACAACATACCTTCTAATGTTATGAGGAAAAAAAATCTTTTGGGTTGAAATAATGTATGTTTGGTCTTGCCAAAAGAATATGGGGGAAGCCCAGAATAAAATAATATGTCCCATCTGCCAGATTAGTGAAACTGTAAAAATCATTACTGTTATAAATCTATAATATATTTTCAATTTAAAACTATAGTGCATTTTTTGGAAATGATAGTCATGAAAGAAATACCTCTGAAATAGTCCCCTAAACTGTAGTGAATCTAAGGTTGAAAATCATGTTAGAAGAAAAGCCAAAAATTATTCTGGACATGGTACTCTCTATTTGGAAAGAAATAAATCTTTGGGATAAATAACAGCATGTTAGAATTAAAATGACTGTAAGAACATCAATGGAAAAGGAGATCATGATAAGATCTTCTCCATCCCCCACAATCCAAAAAGGGCTTTAAAAAGTTTCCTCCTTTCTTAGATTATGTGAACACTTTAATTGTATCCAGAAGGAAAATGTCTTCTGGAGAGGCCTGTTTAACGGAGTGGCTTCTCTCTCTCTGTCTCTGTCTCTGTCTCTGTCTCTGTCTCTCTCTCTCTCTCTCTCTCTCTCTCACACACACACACACACACACACACACACACACAGGTTCTGAGTTTAACCGACCATAAAAGTGTGGGATTTTTTTACAGCAAAAATACAATAAAATTTGAGTTTCCATTATTCTCATACTCATTTAAGGATTCAATTACTACATATGACTATGTCTAACCTTTTAATTTGTACAAATTCTATCTTTCCATTGCTTTGCATATTCACAATGTATTATTTACTTATTTTAAATCCCAATTCACAATGAGATTTAGGAACAAAGTATATTTTTCAGCAGTGTTTTACACTGTGTGATGGTTGAGTGTATTCTGTTTTTAGGCAATTTCCCCAATTCTTTTTTTAGTGATAAGGATCTATGTTGGGTTGATAGGAAGAAAAGGAGAAGCCCGCACCTTCCCCAAATACCTCTCCTAAATGCTTGAATGTGACATCATTTGCTTCTCCTTTCCTAGGTGAAATTCTATTAAAATAATTTGAGGTATAAACAAAGGCCTCAGAAATATTCCCTTACAGAAAACTGATATGGGTGACCTCAGGGCAGTGTGTGTGTGTGTGTGTGTGTGTGTGTGTGTGTGTGTGTGTGTGTGGTGGGTGGCAGGTGGAGAAGTTTCCTGAAAATCCCCCTTAATGTCCATGAGGACTTACTACTTATTTTCAGACAAAGTAACACTTGGCCAACAAAGCATTCTGACCTGATGGCTTTAGAATTTAGGAAGCTCTCAAATGTGGGGAACACAGAAAGAGAAGCGGAATATTGGATAAAGGAATAGAGCCGGTGCTAAGGAGGAAAAAAGTAGAGTGCCTGGGTTGCTCACCTGGCTAAACCTCTGACTTTGGCTCAGGTAATGATCTCACGGTTGGTGGTTTCAAGCCCCGCGTCAGTCTTGATGCTGACAGCTCAGAGCCTGGAGCCTGCTTCAGATTCTGTGTCTCCCTCTCTCTCTGACCCTCCCCTGCTCATTCTCTCTCTCTCTCTCTCTCATAAATAAACATTAAAACTTTTTTTAAAAGAGGAAAAAGGTAAAGGACAGAATAAGATTTCATACTTCTTACATGTGAGAAAGGAGGAAACTGAGGCTCAGAGAAGCTGAATAATTTGTCAACGATGCTACAAACTAGCAATGGATGGACTGGTAGTTGAACTTGGCTTCAACAACCCAAGGCAGGCTCAGTGTAGTTCCTGAACAAGACCCAAGATAAGCTCCGTGATATCTGTTGCTAGAAAAAGGATGTACTTAAGTGTTAATTTACAATGTATTTCAAATTCCTTATGTCCAACTGCCTTGGGATGGGATGCTTTATCCCTTTGCCTGAGCGCCCCCTCAGCAGGCCCTGACCAGGCTTTTCACTGAGTCCCCAGCCGCTGGCAGTGACCTGCCCTTGAAGTGCTGGCTTCACAACCTTTACCCAAGCGCTCTCTGGCTCTTTGTACATCTTTAATAGTTTCCTTGACGGACTATGAAGAACTGCCAGATGACAGTTCTATTTCATTTTTGTCACTGCCTGGCGCTCCTTTTTTCTCTCTGGCTTTTTCTCAAGGGCATGATTCTATAAGTCAATGTGGCAATGTTCGCGATGGGTATTGCTCTTTCAACCACTGTATATTGATGCAGTGTGAGCAAGTCACGGACATGTCAAGATTTCAGGCCTTCAAAAAAGTAATCAAGGAGTATTTTATAAACTCTAATGTCCTTTCCATTGAAAGCAAATTGAAACTGGGGATTGGGATCTGATATTAAGGGTTTACTTTAAAACACTGCTGCCAGAGGCATAAAACAGCCCCTTTGATTAATATACCATAGGATTTTGTTCGCTTGGAAAAAGCGCAAGTGATGTGCTTTTGTTCCCCAAGTTTTAAATAAAACATTTGTCATTCTTGCACACGGTTTATTACTAATTGCACAATTATTTTATTATATGGCACCAGGAAAATAGGATTTGAGGTTCCTCCTGCATATTCTATGTTTTAAGTAAATAATCACTTCAGTCAAAATAATTTATTAAATTACATTATATTTTGCTAAACATAATGGGGATGTCAGGACTTTTTTTTATTAGTGCTGCATAATGAAATAATTGAGGAATTAGTAATAAATTTTTCCTCTGGTAACTTAGAATAAATAAAAAACAATTACTAGGGTTTTCTTTAAGAATGTAGGATTCTTAAAATTATCTCTCATAAAATTATACTGATGGATGTCATATGTTTCTTTAGCAAAAAACAAAATGAAATGGCTTTCCTTTGTCATCTCTGCAGAATCAGCATAGCTCTCCTGCACTGCATGGGTGTACAGATCTCTTTGTATAGTGTTTCCATTTGATGATCTCAGTATGGGGAAGGCAGCTTAGTTTCAAATATTAGAATCCTGATACCTTTGAAGACATTTTCCTGAGGATCATTGATTTTCATATGTTACCAAATTCCAGCTTTTATAGTAAGAGTAGGAAATGTCTTTCCAAGCTAAGTCATAACTTTTTGTGACATCACGATCCATAAATACTTACTGTGACACCTGCTCTAAGGTGTCCTCTCAGGCGGAGTGAGGGACATGAATGTGGAACATGTATGGACCCCGCCTTCAAGGAGCTCACTATCTAACGAGGGAGATAATGAATGTACATAGGTTATCAGAGTTCCAGCTATAAAGTAGATATTGGCAAAGTGATATGTGTTTTCACAGGAAGGAAAGAGTCCTTATGGCTTGGGAAGGAGAGATGTGGAGACATGCAAGGGGGAGTATCAAGGGATTGGCATTTGAACTTGAAGGATGGATATGAATAGAAACAGCTAACATTTACTGAGCTCTTATGTGACCAGACACTGTCTGACTCTAAAGTCCATTTTCCTAACCACTAAACCGTAGGATGTAGTATGGAGGGACACAGAGAATGGATATTCTTGACCCAGAGGAAACAGTATGAGCAAAGACACAAAGGGGACCTGCTTCTGTCTTCTAAATCATTTGCAGATAGTAATTTAGGACTTGTGCGTACAGAAGATAGAGCCGCTCTTTCAGATTGCCTACAGTGAAGTCTAGTTAGTGTACTTACAGCCTATAATGAATGCCAACAGCGATATGTGCCCTAAAAAAAATTAGACACAGCCATGCTGCACTGTATAATGTTTTGATTATGCAGTTACATATTTATTAACAAAGGTTCCTCTCTATTCTTCCAACTGTGAAATTCTAGAATATACAGTTATTGATATATACCTCTATAGCACGGATAGAATCATAAGGGGAACAGTCAGGACCCTCCTTAGTGTGGCCTCAGTTTACTCCCTTATCTTCTTTTCCTCTTCACACACTTCATGCTCTAGTCAATAAAGTTACTGTTTGCTGCATGGGCCTAGTCCTGTCACACTGCCTACTGTTCCTGGGTGTCTTTGGATCTCTAGGGCTGACTCAGCCTAGAAAGCCTTCTCCGTGGCAGCTAGAGCTCTTGGAACCACGTTAAGTTTGGTGACATGTTGGGTGGCATGCATGCTGATATTCTGGAGGATGCAATCTCATGTCTTTTGTGGGCGCTGACATATCTACCACATTTATGAGATGGCTTATTGGCCCAGAACTGACTGGAGGAAATTGCAGGCTTACAACTCAACTGAGTTTCATGCCCCCTCTCAGCCCCTTTCTGGGTCTATACCCTCTAGTTTATATTAAGGAACAGGGCCCTTTATTTTACCCCAGTCTGGAGTTGTTGCCTTTCCAGCATTCCACACCAGTTTCCTCATCATTCCTGGTTTTACAGGGATCCCCCTTCACTTTCTTGCCTTTCATTCTTGGGCTCTGCTCTTTGCCAACTCTGGGAAATTCTGGGAAAGTACTTCCTTCCTCATATTGCTACCCTGTGGTCCATTACCCATCACTTAGAAAAGTCCTCTGGGCCATTCCACTCCTATGAATTTACCCAAGAGAAATGAAAAACATGTAGCAAATGTTTATAGCAGCATTGTTAAGAAAATGCCAACTACTTCCTGATTAAGTGGCTTAATCAACTTACATTTCCACCTGCCATGTAATGTGAGTTCACTGCCAACACTTAGCAGTGGCAGTGTTTGTAATCTTAGCTCTTCTGCTAGTTGTGAGGGGGCATCTCATTATGACTTTAATTTGCATTTCCCTAATGACTAATAATGTTGAACATATTTTCATGTGCTTATTTGTCATTCACGTATATTATTTGGTCAAATTCTTTTTGTGTGTGTGCAGTTTTAATTGAATTGTTTGTCCTATTATTGAGTTGCCTACTTCCAGCTTTTGGCAATTATACTTAAAGCTGCCACAGAGTTTTGTGTGAATGTAATTTTCAGGTAACTTGGGTAAGTACCCAGAAGTACAATTGTTGGGTCATGTGGTAAGTCTATACTCTATAATATAAGAAACTGCCAAATTGTCTTTCAAAGTGGCTGTACCAGTTTGCATTTCTACTAGCAATGTGAGAGAGTTCTTACTGGAATCTGAATTGAATCTAGTTATCAATTTAGGAAGGATGGACATACTAATACTACTGGGACTCCTGATCCATAAGAACAATATGTCTCTACATTTATTAATCACCATTACTTTTTGTCAGCAATATTTTGTGGTTTTCAGTGTACATCTTTTATAAAATTTGTAAAATTTTACAGTTTTTAATACAGTAAGTAGTATTTTATTTATTTATTTATTTATTTATTTATTTATTTATTTATTTATTTTGAGAGAGANCCAGTTTCATTTCTTTCTAATCTTTGTTTTCTTCCTTCTTGGCAAGGACCTTCAGTATAATGTGAATAACAGTACTGAGAAGAAGAATCTTTTCCTTGTTTTCATATTACAGGTTTTTCACTACTAGGTATCATGCTAGCTGTAGGGTTTTTTTGTGGGGGGGTTGTTTGTTTGGTTTTGGTTTTTAGTTATTACTATCAAAATACAAATATACCTGAAAGAGGAGGGTATATATTTCAATCTAGTATAAGTTTTCCCTTTGGCAAGGATTCATTGACATCATGTTTAAAGCAACTGCTTCTAGAATGGCACCTGTATGGTGACAAATACAGCCTTCCCATGCCTAACTTGACTGGCTTCATAATTCAGGCTGACACAGACATGTCATTGGCCATTGTAGCCATTGCGCCCTTACTGTTTTTCTGTGTATCCTGATGAGATGGAGATTCGAGGGACCTATTCATGGACAGATTCCTTTTCAGAGTATTTAAAACCAGTTCCTTTTATAATCAGAACTTCATCATTAATAGAGGAATTTAGTACCTATTTTGAAGATCTAAACATAGATGGTAGTTTTGGTTAACCTACAAAATTTTTAAATAAGATGGACCTTGATAGGCAATGGCAGATAATAAGGTTGTACACTTGTTTATCTATTTACAATACAACAAACCTTTAAATCCAGGGCTCCTCATGAGTCTGTAATTTGCCTAAAGGGATACCAAAAGTGGCAGAGTCAAATGTTAGCAATTAGTGATTTCAGAGGTGAAAATTTGTCTATATGACTCATCTAAAGCTATGAGAATTTGAATGAGTTTCTTAGATTTTTAAAATAAAGTGAAAATAAAACTTTGACACTTTCCCACCCACTCCACCCCCCACCCCAGGCTGCATGGCCCTGATTAGAAATGAATGGTCAATTACAATTTCTTGAACGATTCAGAATTTCTCAAAAGGATCTGTCTGTAAAATGAGAAAAGGGATGAATGCCAAGACATAGGAGTAGTTTTTTTAAGTATTGAATTCAATTTTTTTCGTATCTCATGATGTTTATTCACATCGCTCATCGTTTCCCATACTTTTCCAGAGCCTGTCTGAGCCACAGTAGTATTGGATGTCTGCTCATATCTTAAGGATCTTTAGATCTTCAGAAGCTCACTATGGAAATGTAAATGACTCTGACAGGATCCCGTATTGAGCCTTCTGAAGTGTATTGGATGACATCACTTTGAAAGCAATACAGGGCTTTGGTACAGGAGACAGTATTGTTCATTTTTCCTTTTTAGGGTAGGAAAGAACATCACTTAGGGTTTGCTTTTTCTCTACCTTATATTCTGAATCCTACTTTGTTCTATGGTTGACTTTTATAGAAAATGAGAGTCTTGGGGCATCTGGGTGGCTCAATTGGTTGAGCGTCTGACTTTGGCTCGGGTCATGATCTTGCGATTTGTGAGTTTGAGTCCCATGTCGGGCTCTGTGCTGATGGCTCGGAGCCTGGAGCCTCCTAAGGATTCCATGTCTCCCTCTCTCTCTGCCCCTCCCATGCTCATGTTCTGACTCTCTTGGTCTCTCAATAATAAATAAAAACATTAAAAATTTTAAAAAAGAAAAAAAAGGAAAATGAGAGTCGGGTAACGCATGGTTTAGCAGCTCTTTTTAGATTCCAGTTAATTCAGGTTAATTACAGTCAACATTCTATTTAAATCTCTCATGATCATCTAATTTTTCTTTGACCACAGAGATCCCTGCCAACTTAGTGTTCAGTGTGTAAATAATAATAGTTGACATTTACTGAGTATTTCCCATGAGGCAGGTACTTCCCATAAGGCAAAGGGATGATGCCACCATATACTTTTTAAGATTAGAAGTTTTTTTTTTTAAATAGTTTTAGTTTACAGAAAGATTAGGAAGATAATACAGAGTCTCCATATACCCTGTACCCCATTCCACCTATTACTAATTAATAATAGATACATTATAATGATACATTTGGTACGTGTACATTAATGATACATTTGTCACAATTAATGAACCAAATTGACACACTATTAACTAAAAGTAATCATTTTTCAAGTTTCCTTAAATTGTTACATAATGTTCTTTTTCTGTCCCAGGATCCTATTCTGAATAACATGTTACATTTAATTGTTATGTCTTTTTAGGTTCCTCTTGGCTGTGACAGTTTCTTAGACTCTTCTTGTTTTTAATGATCTTGACAGTTATGATAAAATGTAGTGTGTTTCTCTACTAGTATTTGATGGTTTTCTCATGATTAGACTGAGGTAATGGGCTTTGGGGGAATAAGACAATAGAGGTAAAGTCATATATCAAACCAAGGGTACGTACTATCAAAGTGACATCATTGTTGATGTTCACCTTGACCCTCTGGCTGAGGTAGCGTGTATCAGTTCTCTTAACTGTAAAGTTATAATCCCTGCTTTCCTTCTTCCATACTGTATTCTTTGGAAGGAAGTCACTATTCACAACACTCATTTAAGAAATGATGAGTTATGTTCTACCACTTTGAGGGTGAAATATCTACATAAATTATTTAGAATTAATCTACATGGGTTATTTGTCTATTCTGCCCAATTTATTTATTTACTCCATTATTTGTTATATTGGTATGGATTTGCAGATCTTTGCTTTATACCTTAGATTATGATCTAATACTACTTTATTTTCTTGCTTTAATTGTTTCAGCTTTGGTAATTGGTAACTCCTTCAGTTGGCTCCCAGGTCCCTTTAACATGTCCTTATTTATTTATTTAAAAAAAATTTTTAGTGTTTATTTATTTTGAGGGAGAGAGACAGAGTGCAAGCAGGGGAGGAGCAGAGACAGAGGGAGACACAGAATCCAAAGCAGGCTCCAGGCTCTGAGCTGTCAGCACAGAGTCCAATGCAGGGCTCGAACTCACGAGCCGTGAGTTTATGACCTGAGCCAAAGTCGGACACTTAACTGACTGAGCCACCAGGGCACCCCTAACATGCCCTTATTATTGTGGGTTTCTTTTATTATATTTTTCTTTTTTGCACACTTTCATACTTTCTTGCACTACAGATGCTTCAGACTCGTCTTATATATTTCCTGCTTCAGTCCTAGACTCAGCCATTTCTCCAGGATCCCTGCTTCCTTTTGTTGGAGAATTAGAAACCCAAGATGGGTGAATTGCTTACCCGGGTATTGTTTTTGCCCCTCTCAGAGCAAGGATATGTATGTATATACTAGCCTTTGTATATACACATATTTATAAATGTTTTTATGTTCTACTATCAGTATCCATATTAACCTAAAGATAAATCCATACTGATGTTTCCAACTCTAATCCATTACATTGTGGATCATTCTTGCCTCCACCTGTTGCTTATCTGTAGTGGTTGTCGAATTGCTAGCCCATACCTCCATGCGAAGCGATTTAATCAACTAGAGTACAGTGCTTATATATCATTTCTGTTACCTTTAGTCTTGCAAACTCTACTTATTTCTGTAGTTATAGAGGCAGGCATCTTCCCCCCCTATTTCCTTCAATGAAGTCATTTCATACATTTGTAACAGTTAAATTGTTATGTTACATTGTACATTCCATATTGGAACTTCCAACCTTCAAAATGATTTTTCTTTGTTAATTTTTATATGTTAAGGTTCATTTCTGTGCTACAAAATTCTATGGGTTTTGACAAGTATGTCAAGTCATGTGTTCATCATTACAATATCATTCAGAATAGTTTTACTGCCACCCAAAAAATTAAAAAACAACAACAGCCCTGTCTCACCTAATAACACAGCTTCCCTGAAACCTTGGTGAATACTGATTTGTTTATTATCTCTATAGTTTTTCATTTTATAGAATATCATATAATTGAGATCATAACGTATTTAGACTCTTTAGACCAGCTTCTTTCAGTTACAATATGTTTTTAAATATCCCATGCCTGGGTTTGGTTTGATAGCTCCTTATTTTTGTGGCTGTGGAAGATTATTGTATTGTATGGATAAACCAATGTGTTTATCCATTTACTTCTGGAAGACATTTTGGTTGCTTCCAGTTTAAGGTGATCATGAATAAAGCTTCTATAAGCATGTATATGCAAGTTTTTGTGTGGATAGAGTTTTCAGGTGAGTTGAGTAAATACATAGGAGTGTGATTGCTGGATTATATGGTAAACCTATGTTATACTTTTTAAGAACCTGCGAAGTTTTCTTCCAATGTGGTGGTCGATTTTTCATTCCCAGTAGCCTGGTAATTTTTTGTTGAAAGCTGGACATGCTGTACTGAGGGAAATAGGACTTTAGCTTGAAGATCTATGTTAATCTGTCTAGTAGTTGCTGTAGTAGCTGTGAGTCGTGTTTGCTGTAGTGGCAGAGGCCTCCATTTCTCCAGGGTCTTAGTTTTTGTCTCCCTTCTTGAGACGAGGCTTCCCTAAGTGATCCTCCCCAGCGTTCACATCTTGCAGCTCTTTAGGTGTAATCTACCACTATTATATACCAACAGGAGCCCTATGGATGTGGTGAGTAGATATGGGGAAAAGGAAGCAGTCTACTTTGTATGATTAAATTTGAGTCTTTTAGTGGGCCTGTATCCCTAGGCTGTGACCTTCACAAGTGTATTTCCCCATCCCCATTCTCCCCCTGGCTACAGCATTCCTAACCTATTTCCCTAGCCATGACTCTGTGGAGTTTTTCTTTTTTAACTCAAGTGAGACAGGAAATCTATTTGGGGAGTGGTGTTGGAAGGATGTCCCAAGATGCCAAAGTCTTCTCTCCTGGAGGGTAGCCCTTTGTAATGGAGAAGGTTCTGGGATTATTACATAAAATTACTCTTCCCCAATCCCTGCTAAAGTAGAGCCATGAACTAGGGGGAACTTCTTTGATCTTCACCATGAGAACCTAGTGAAATTGATGAAAGTAAAGCTCATGAGAGTGTGGGGCCCATGCGAAGACTGCAGTAGCGAAAGTTTCTCACAGTTGTATTAATCCAAATTCATCCTTCCACAATTTACCAAAATTATCATTTAAGGACTCTTACCAGTGTATGACTCCAGCTGCTTCGGCTTTAGACAAGCAGATCTTGTCTGTAACTCCTAGATGTGCCTATATTTCCAGACTGTGGGTATTGGTTTGCCTTGTGACCTAAGTTATCTAATGGGCCCCATAAAGTTGCTGGTTTTTAGTTTGTCCAGCTTCTTGTTATAAGGACAGAAGTGATAAGTTTTAGGCTCTTTCCATGTTGGAGCAGAACCAGGAAGCCTTCCATGCCAGGATCTTAACAGGCATTAACAGTAATAGTAGTTACTATCATTCCCCCATTTTATATATGAGAGAAATTGATTAAACTATGGACTCTTAAATTTTGTAAATGAGATAAAAACTAAGATCAAAGTGCTTTGAAAAGTTAGACGAAAAAGCAGTAGTTTCTTGGAGAATGCAGCTTCCTAAAGTGTTTACGTTTTGGTTTTGCCAAAACATATTTGATCACCACTTTATAGCTAATGCTTCTTTTAAGAATCAGTATCGGGGCGCCTGGGTGGCTTAGTCGGTTAAGCGTCCGACTTTCGCTTGGGTCATGATCTCGCGGTTCGTGGGTTCGAGCCCCGCGTCGGGCTCTGTGCTGACTGCCAGCTCAGAGCCTGGAGCCTGTTTCATTCTGTGACTCCCTCTCTCTCTGACCCTCCCCTGCTCACGCTGTCTCTCTCTCTTTCTCCAAGAAATAAATAAAAAAACATAAAAAAAAGAATCAGTATCAAATAATTAAAAAGTAAGTTCTTTTGTTAGCAGAGAATAATTATAATACTAGATAACTTTTCATTAATTTCTACCTAGTGTAAAATTCATGTAGGCTGTTGGCATTATACCTTCATTTTCATGTTATAATCTCTGTACATATCTTAAAATTGACCTATTGGAAAAACTAGGCTGTGATGATGTCTTTCTATAATCCCAAATAATAAAACACCTTGAAATGGATTCAATGTCTACCAAAAATGCTGAATTCTATAGTTGGTTATATTTCAGTAATCTTTAAAATCATTCTTTATATATGGCAATAGCGATTTTTCTATATATCAATATATATTTTCACTTTATCAGAGACAACATAAAAGTACATATTCATAGAATAAAATAAAAATGGTTACATTTCTGTTCATTCTTATCTGTAAGTAAACAGTGGTTGAAAGATGGATTGAAGAGGTTAAGTGATGTTCTCACAGATTCACTATGATGTGTAAGATAAAAGAGAACCATTAAATTGTATATCTTATTTATGGGGAATCGGAGGTGGGCCCTATGGATTGTGAAATATTGTGTGAAATACAACGGAGCCTAGTAATGTGTTTTTGCTAATCATTCTATTGTTTGTCTGAGCCTCAGCAGTAAGGTAGTTTGCTCAGTAGTGGCTCAGTGGTTTATTTGTTTTCATGGCATTTGGGGACTGTTTTCATAATTAATGTTTAAATTATGCTAATGAGTGGTTCATGCATTCTCTTTAGAGAAGGCCCTCAGTCATGTGACACAGAGCCCTGGCAGCATGCCTAGCCTAGGAAACTTCATGCAGTGTCAAAAGCATTGAAGAACCTGGAGGGAGACAGAAAAATATAGGTGTGCACTTATACTCAAGTGATGGAAGAGAGGCTACTTTATGCCCAGTTTTCTGAAGTGACCTGTTGGACATTTGGACTCCTGAATAGGCAAGGATGTAGCCTTTGGCTTAGGGACCCTATTTCCACAGTGACTTTGGGCAAAGTCATTAAGTACAGTTTCTGAGGTATATATACAGTACAGTTTCTGAGGTATATATATAGAGAAAACTGTATTTTTCAAGTATAGTTATGAAGTGTAGTCATCAAGAAGGATTAAAGGTATAGTCACCAAGAAGAGGATTCTGTTGCTGATTAACTGCCTATGTCTAGGTGCATTTGATAATGAAGAAATAGGAAGCCCCATTAGAAAGAAGATGGATAGGGGTGCTTGGGTGGCTTAATGGGTTAAGCATCTGACTTCAGCTCAGGTCATGATCTCATGGCTCATGGGTTTGAGCCCCGTGTCAGGCTCTGTGCTGACAGCCAGCTCAGAGCCTGGAGCCTGTTTCAGATTCTGTATCTCCCTCTCTCTCTGACCCTCCACTGCTCAGGCTATCCGTCTGTCTCTCTCTCAGAAATAAATAAAAAACAATAAAATTTTTTTTTTAAAAAAAGAAAGAGGATCGGGGCACCTGGGTGGCTTAGTCGGTTAAGCGTCCGACTTTCGCTTAGGACATGATCTCGCGGTTCGTGGGTTCGAGCCCCGCGTCGGGCTCTGTGCTGACTGNTCTGTCTCTCTCTCAGAAATAAATAAAAAACAATAAAAATTTTTTTTTAAAAAAGAAAGAGGATGGATAGCTTCTCTGACTTAGAAACAAATAACACTTTCAGAAATACAAACATCAGAACAAGAGCAAACAGTGTAGATTCCAGTCTAAAGTAGAGAGATATTTGACATTCCTTGTTGTAGGGATTCTTAACCTGAGATTCATGCTGGGCATAGGGAAGAAAGTGGAAGTTTTCACAAACCTTCTGATGTTATTGACAAACTCGGGCATGTATGTTTATTTCAGTGGGGAGAGAGTGCTCTAAACAGATTCTCCAAGATTTCCAGATCTATTAACCAAAAAGTATAAGAAAGATTAATAAACAGTGGCTTAGTTACATCTTTGAGTACATACTAAAAAATGTGTTTATATCTCTTATGCTGTAAAATGGGTGACATATTGCTTTGCAGGTAAATAGACTTAGATTTGAACTACAACTGTATTGCTTCAAATTATTTTGGGTAGATTAAGAGTTCTTCCTTGTCAAGCAGAAATTCACAATGTTACCTACTTAATTGAGTTATTATAATTCTCTAGATGAAGAATATAAATGGAATTATAAGACACCTAACAGACTGATTCGCATATAGTGGATGCTCAATAAATGTTATTTCCAAGGCAGGATTCGAAGGTTGTTATTGTGTATATGTATGTATGTATTTATTAAAGTTTATTTATTTATTTTGGGGAAGAGAGAGTGTATGCTGAAGGGGCAGAGAAAGAGGGAGAGAGAGAGAGAGCTCCAAGCAGACTCTGCACCATCAGCATGGAGCCTGATGTGGGCCTCAAAGTCACAAACCATGAGATCAAGACCTGACCCAAAATCAAGAGTCAAATGCTTAACTGACTGAGCCACCATGGTGCCCCATGATACTTACAATTTACTTTAAAATATTTCTACAAAATTTTAAGTGACATGTGTGATAAATGAAGGTACTGCTTAGTTTGAGTGACATGCTATATATTGTCCTAATCATAAGTTCAATTTTCACAGGTGACCAGGTGGTATCATATCAGAAGGTACAGACTCTGAAATGTGTGCACTGCAAGTGCTACAGTTATATTTATTTTTGATTCTACAACAGGTGGTAGAATGAAAGCTAGAAATGAATTTTCATTGGTAAAATTTGTGGTCCATTAATTAGCATCATATAAGTTTCCACTGGTGAAATGAGTAATATTTTTGGTATGTGGAATGGATAGAATATTTTAGAGACAATCTCCATACTTCACAAATCTAAGCAGGCCCTGTGTAGCCAGAACCCTGAAGGTTGGTGCCTGCAGCTCTACCCTGTACCTTGCTATTAGTACTAATGTAGGTTATCAGAGCCTTGAAATCCTGCTTCTAGAATATTGACCCATCTACCTCCACTGAGTCTCTAATCTATGGTATGGTAGGTGCACTTAAGGGGACAGGGAACTAGGTCTTCATTGAATTGACAGCACAGGCTGTACCTACTGTTTTGTGTCTGCTAGCTGGTAAAAATGTATTTAGCAAATGGCAACGTATTTGGGAGCCTTTGGTCAGGAAGTTATTCTTACTGAAGAGTCTGAAATTGTATGTGTGGCTATAATTATATGTCAAAAAAGATGTGACCAAATTGGCTTAGGCTGGTTTGTAATAAGCGTCATGGAGTAAAACCTTCATTCTGAACAAAGTAGGTAAACCCAAGTCCATGTGTTAATGAAAAAAGAAGGTAAAAACAGGTCCACTGGGCAGATGACAAACAAGAAGGACACAACTAACTGAGATCAAAGGAGGTGAAAAGGCCCCAAATGAAAGCAAACAGGAGTCAAGATAACTGGGGAATTTGAAAAAAAAAATTCAGATTCCTTACGATCCAGCCATCTCACGACTAAACGTTTTTCCAAGGGAAATGAAAGCATACATTCATACACAGATTTGTGTGTGAACGTCATAGCAGCTTTATTCATAATAGTCGCAAAGTAGAAAAAACTTAAATAGCCATCTGTTGATGAATGGACAGACAAAACTCTGGGACATACACAATTAGAATACTACTCAGTAGCCAAAGGAATTAATTATGATAATCTGATATATTATTTGTCCAAATATTACCATGTGTTTGTACATTATCAACTTTGCTGCCTTGTGGGCAGCAGAGAATAGGAAAATTTTTGTAAGGGAAGTAAACCCTAAGGGAAGAACAGAACTGGTAGGGATTTCAGGCAAAGAGGCAAGTCCGTGGAGAAAATAGGTTTTGTTTGGAAGCTAATCTGAAAATTCTCTACGTTAGCCACGGAAGGTATCTATTCCATTAGGGAAAGGTGTCCATTTTGGACACCCAGATGACTTGCAAATGAGGCATTTTGTTTCCTGTGGATACCGCTCCCTCAGAAACTTGAAGTTAAGCAATGTTTATAATTTTTTCACTAGCTTCTTTCCCATTTAAAAATAACACCTATATTCTTTCTCCTTTGAAAATAACAGATGCTAAGTTATTAAATGATAAAAGCTGCTCTTTCAAATTTTCGTACAGGGAAGGAATTTCCTTTGTAAATTCTAGTTTACTGTCCCTGAAATCAGGGAGGAAAAAAGCAGAAGGGAAAGAGATCCTCTTTGGGGATCTGTTATAGAATACCTAAAACTGCATGAATGCTTTTTGTACGTATAGGAGTCTATTGGGAGAAATTCTACACCCAAGACCAAGAACATAGTCCAGTGTCATTTGGAAGATGAAATTTAGACACAAGCTAGCAATCAGTGGAAAGTTTTTAATTTAGGATTCAGTCAGAGGATGGTTGAAGCCAAAATTTTAAAAGAAAACAGTCTGTTTCTTTGTGTACAGGTCTTTATGTCAATAAATGATTATTATGTATCTAATAATCCCCAGTCGGGGTGCCTGCATGGCTCAGTTGGTTGAGCATCCAACTTCTGGCTTTAGTTCAGGTTGTGATCCCAGGGCTGTGGGATCATGGGATCTAGCCCCACTGTGGGCTCCACACTGAGCGTGGAGCCTGCTTAAGACTCTCTCTCTCTCTCTCTCTCTCTCTCTTCCTCCCTCCCTTTGCCCCTCTCCCCAGCTTGCATGCTCTCCCTCTCTCTCTGTAAAACAAAAATAAAATAAAATAAAAAGTGAAGTAAAATAATCCCCAGTTGAAATGAACAGAAGAGTTTTATTTAACAATAGTTATCCGTGAAGTTTCTTGATGAACTAGTTTTAAGTCTAACTTGTGTTCTTCTAGTGAAAATTCACTGCAACAGTGTTGTCTTTTGAACTCCTCCCTTCCTGAAGGCTGGGAAGGGGTGACACAGGATTGCCAAAGGGAAGAATCTCTAGAATGAAATCAGAAGCTGTTAATATAATTCAAAGGAGATAAAATTAATAAGCCACACCTTGTTTACAGGTATAGTCTCTGCCCATTTTCTGGAATAGAGATGTTTACAAAGCCCTCTGTTAACTAGTAGGCAACTTTAAATCAACATTTTCATGTGATGTATTCACAGAAGCTATTATAATATCCAGTGTTTTGTTCTCCCACCCATCCTCCTAATGTGAGTGCCAGGAGGCAAAATGGGTGCAAGGGAACAGAAATCAGGCATTGGAAGCAATCAAATAGACAGGCATACTTGGACTCTCAGAGGACATCAGGAACACATCAGGTAAAGTCATCAAGGCAACTGTCTCTATGAAAACTAGTGTAGTCTTAAGACAGTCAAAAGTCTACAAACTGGGAGAAGATAGTTGCAAAACATGTATCTGATAAAGGACTTGCATCAAAAATATACAAAGAACTCAACAAGAAAAGAAACAATTCAGTTTCTGAAACGTGGGTGAAAAATCTGCATAAGCACCTCACAGAACGAGAGAGAGATTTAAAAAAAAAAAATAAGCGTGGGGGCGCCTGGGTGGCTCAGTTGGTTAAGTGTCCAACTTAGGCTCAGGTCATAATCTCATGGTCCGTGGGTTCGAGCCCCTCATCGGGCTGTGTGCTGACAGCTAGGCTAGCTCAGAGCCTGGAGCCTGTCTTTGAATTCTGTGCCTCCCTCTTTCTCTGACCCTCCCCTGCTCATGTGGTCTCTCTCTCTCTCTCTCAAGAATAAATAAAACATTAAAAAAATAAGCATGAAAGATGCTCCACTTTATGTATCATTAGGAAATGTAAATTATATGCCATGACATGCCTATTAGAATGGCTAAAATCTAAAATGCTGGCAACAGCAAATGCTGAAAAAAATGTGGAGCAAAAGGAACTCTCATTCATTGCTGGTGGAAATGTCAAATGGAAGGGCCATGGGTAGACAGTTTGGCAGTTTCTGTTAAAAACTTGGGCTTGCCATATGATCTAGAAATCCTGTCCCTATTTATTTACCAAAATGAGTTGTAAACTCATATCCACACAAAAACTTATACATACATGTTTATAGCAACTTTACTCATTATTGTCAAAAATTGGAAGCAGCCAATTGAAATATCCTTCAGTAAGTAAATGGATAAACAAACTATGGTAGATATATATGATGGACTATGGCTCACTGTGATAAAATAAATATATATTTTATATTTAAATATAAATATTTGCAGTAGTGATAAACACAGATGAGCTATCAGGACAGGAAAATACATGGATACTTTTTTAATGTACACTAAGTGAAAGAAGCCAGTCTAAAAAGGTTACAAACTATATGATTCCAACTGTATGACATTATGGAAAAGGCAAAACTATGGAGACAGTAAAAAGATCAGTGGTTAGAGGGGCTTCATGGAAGGGCAGGAGAAATGAATAAGGGGGAGCACAAAGCATTTTTTTGGGCTGCAAAACTATTCTGTATGTACTATAATGGTGAATCCATGATGTTATGAATTTGTCAAAACCTGCAGAATATGCAACATCAAGACATACTGATAATGTAATCTATGAACTTCAGTTAATACTATATCGGCATTGGTTCATCAATTATAACAAGTGTGCCAAAGTAATGCAAGATGTGTGTGCGGTGAGGGAAAGAGTATATGGGAAGTCTCTGTAAGGGTATATGGAACCCTATGAAGTTTTCTGTAAATCTAAAACTGCTCTAAAATAGTTGATTAAAATAAAAAACAATAACAATAACAAAAGCTACACTTTCTTGAGATTACAGTCTTTTAGCCTATTAATTCCACTCATTAGGAAAAACCCTGTCACTTTTCTTCCTTGGCTTTTCGAGATTATAACATCTTCTGACATTTATTATTCATTCAACAACTATTTACAGAGAGCCAATAGTGCCAAGCACTGTTTTAGATCCTGGAGATGTAGCAGTAAGCAAAATGAATTAAATAGCTTTTCCTATAGGGCTTACACTTTATGGGGAAAGACAAATACATAGAAGCAAAATCATTAGAGTAATTTCAGATGGTGACAACCAACAGGAAGGAAAATTTTAAAGTATAATAATGGAATAGGTAGTGCTGGAGTAGGAGTTGAGGAATCAACTTGAGCTAGGGTCATCCTAGGTGGCCTCCTGAGATGTCTTCTAAACTGAGCCGTGAATGTTAAGGAGACTGTATGGAAAAGGTATACTAAGCAAGAGGAACAGAAAGTTTAAAGTCCTCAGGTGAGAACATATTTGGAATGACTGAAGCTTGAAAAAGACAGTCTGTGTCACCAAGCGTAGAGAATGAAGTAGTAAATGGCAAAAATTGAGGTTGAGGCTGTGGAGGCACTGGAACCTGCTCATGTTTGTTTCCTCTGTTCAGGGAAACTTCCAGAAGATGGAATTTCTCCCCAAATTCCTTCCAGATGATTTTTTCAATTCAGCAAATGTGTCCACCTCAAGTGGGTGGATCTTTACTGTTCATTCTATATATTCATCTATTACCTACCTTACAGTTGCAGAAGTAATGCAGTAAGAAATAGCAACTACCATCAATAAGACTGTACCATATTTTGCCCAATATTCTGCATCTCAATATTTTGTTCAGAAATATGAAATGTTTCAAACATGATGAAAATAACAAAACAGGTATCAAAAAACTCATAGCCCAGATTTATTGGAAGTTAACAATTTGCCATTTTGCCTCAGGTTTTGGTTTTACTTGTTTTTCAATAAGATAGTATGGAATACAGTTAAGGCCTAATTCTCCCATCCCTTCCCCCTGTCCTTCTATCCTGAGGTAATTACTCTTCTGAAGTTGGTACCATTTCCAGACTTATTTTAACCAGTTTCTATAAAGATATTTTTACCCGTAAACAATACATAGTATTTCTTCATGTATATTTTTTATGACCCCTCTCTGGGCTATATCTTGATTCTTTTTTTTTGACAGAATTCCTCTGAATAGATGTCAAAGAAAATCAGTCTGAAAGAACTGTAGATCATGCCATCATTCATGGAGTTGAGCATACTGGGGACTGGCACGGCCACCATGAAGTAGGTTCAGGTAAGAAGTATCTGCTCTGATGATTGGCAAGCACTGAAGGAAAGATCTTTCTAGAAGATATGGATGCAGAGAACTAGCACTGAAACACATTGACAAATAACAGTTGACTGAGATTCATTCATTTATTCATTCATTTTACCAAGATTTACTGAACTATGTGTCCCCTGAGATTATAAAACTGATTAAGGCAAAATCCTTGCCTACAAGATATGTATGTATGGTCCCAGGTTGAGCTAGAATGCTATTCTTCTCTGGGAGTAAAGAAGATTTTAAGGACTTTAAAAGATTTAACTTTTATGAAGGCAGAGAATAAGTCCTTGGTCATGGTTTCAGTGATATATCTTGAACTGAGGATTAGAATCCATTTTAGGAAAATGGAGGCAAATGTTGGGAAAATCATGATAACATAAACTGTATGTCCTCTTATTTCCTCAGCGGCAGCATGGCATCCTTTTGAAATATTCTAACTTTCTTTGTCTTAACACTGCTTCCTTCATTGCTAACTTTCAAAGACATTTGCTCCATGTATTTTTATAACTTGCATCAGTGGTATCATACTTCATATATATTTTCATAACTTGCTTTTTTCCTCTCAAAGTTGTTTGAGGTATGTCTGCATGGATTTAAGTAAATAAGATTAATGATTTTATTTTTTATTTTTTTTTATTTACTTATTTTGTGTAATCTCTGTACCCAACGTCGGGCTCAAACTCACGACCCCAGGATCAAGAGTCTCATGCTCTTCTGACTGAGCCAGCCAGGTGCCCCTAAAATTATATGTTGATGGACATTGTTCCATATTAAGAATAAACCACAGTTTATGCATTCACTCTCAGTCTGACAGGCAGTTTGACTATTTGAAACAGTACCACAATGAAAATCCCTATCCATTTTTCTGTCTAGCCATGTGAAAGACTTTCTCCAAGGCATGTACCTAAATACGGACTTTCTGAGTCATAAGGTATGTGCATGTTTGATTTTATTAGGTGACGCAGAAACCGCTAGTTTCCAACCACAAAACTCATTGTTCTTGATTTTTGATTAGACACATGGACATCTGAAAGAGACATTTCCTACCCTCCCTTGCTAATATGATTGAACTAAAATTTGGCCAGTAATATGTAAGTGGAAATGTTGTATGGCAGCTTTTAGCATTTTACCTTAAAAGATGGCTGGCGTGTATTCTTTGCCTTTTCTTTTGCCTTGTTCCTTTCCTCTTTACTGGCATCAGAATTATAGATGTGATGACTACAGATCTAGGAGCCATTTTGGGTTGTGTGCACAAGGGCTCCATTGCAGGGATATCAGAACCAGCCAGTGCCTGGGTACCCTTCTGAAGTCACTTTGCTAGCAATAAACTTTATTTCTTGAGACTTTATTAGAAAAATGTGGATTTATTTCTCATATAAGCCATTACTGTTTTAGGTTTTCAGTCACAGCTAGCCAGATATAATCCTAACTAATGCAGTAATACTCTAAATTAGTTTCCATTGGTTGTACTGTTCATATTCCCACAAACCATGAATGAGCTTGTAATTCTTATACTTTATTTTATAATTATTCAAAGCATTTTATAACTAAATCTCACTTTTACCCTCACATATCATATGAGAAAGAAAAACAAGTATATTAGGATCTTCACTCTGGTTTAGAGGGGTAGAACCTAGGAACTTCAATGACTTGACCAAGGTCTCTGGTGACATTAGTATCAAGGATAAATGTGATCTCTCTCAAACAAATGCTGGGCTCCTATGCGGCTACATGAGGAGAGATTGTTTTGAAAGTGATCTAGTTATGCTGGCAAACCTTACCTGTTCTACCCCCAGTTAATTCACCTAACACTGTGATAAAAGTCTATCATTAGCTGTGCTATTGCTAAGCAAAAGCCTGTGGAATCACATACTAGAATGTGCTCTTTGGGTATTGGCTTGAACTGGAGAGAGAGAGTCAGTCCAACTCAAGAAGCTAATTGGTTTACAGAGGGGAGGGGAAAGTATACATTCATCATAGGAAACTAGCCAATTTCCTGGTCTCTTGGTACTGTCTGCCAGCCAATTCTCAGGCTGATGTTGGCATTGAATCTGAAAAAGTCACTGATCTCCCTGCACAGCTGTAGGGCATTGGCCTAAAAGAGCAGAATTTGAAAAGGCAGAAGATACTGAGACCTAATTCTATTTTAAACTTTTTTTTTTTTCTAATCTGGGAGTGACTTACAGAAAATGGAGTGATGTCAGAACTATTCAGGCTATAGGCTCTGTGGGAGAGGCTGTACTGAGGTTGCTCTTGAAGACAGAAGAATGTTTCCTAGGAAATGTCCAGAAATGGTTGCTGTCTGGGACATGAAATGGTCTGAAGATGTGTTTTTGGCTGCTGTGTCCCTAAAAGGGTTTTGTAAGCAAATCAGAATGTGTACATGCATAACAGAGAACTTTGGGGTTTGGTTGATGTCAAGTCTAAGGGATCATGAATTTCCATCTCCAACCAAGAACATGTTAGCCTCCATCATCTTCTCTGTCACCTCTGAGGTCAGGGTGCAAGGGCTCTTGAATAGAGAAGCATGGTCGGTACAGATATGTGGAAAGAAGAGGCTGTGAGGAAAGATGAGAGAAAAATTCTCTATATTTTGTCCTCCTCTGAACTAAACCCTCACTCAGGTAATTCTAAATATATTCTCTTTAAAAAATTTCCCCTCTGCCAACTGTGTTTTCAGCTATTATGGGAAATTAAAGTACCAAATTTTAAATCTATTTTCAACCCCAGTAAAAATGATACTTAGAGAAGAATGAGCTATAAATCAAGCTCACTGTGCTACGGGACACAATCCAGTTCATATATGCCCAATAAATGCCAGCAGATTTTTCCAAACCAGAAGTTAACTATCTGTGCTTGATGTGGGAGGGCAACATACATACTTAATAAAATTTCAAATCCCAGGCCTCAGGGCTCAACAAATTCAGTTCCTGCTACTGATTTTCTCCTTGAAAATAACACACTGCATTGAAAATGGAAAGTCCAAGGAGCTGGAGTTTCTACTAAAATTAGACAGAAGGCTCTACTGTATTTAATCAACTAACATGAGACACTGGCTCTGGCTGAACCATGAAAGCTCTGTTTTTATCTGCCTTCTACTGATGAGGAGGACACACAATCGCATGTGGACAATGTTGTGAGAAGATCATCATGCAGTGGGAGGAATATACTGGATAAGGATTCTGGACACCTAGCTTCTAGTTTGTCTTACGTCTAGTTCTGAAGGCTTGGATGATCGTTTAGCCTTAGTTCCCATTATTATAAAACAGGGAAAGGAAGATATTTTTTAATAGCTAGTCTAGCTTCAGCAGCCTCCAGTTATCTCACAATTTACTCCACTGATTGGGATTGCTTCTGACAAGAATAAAATACAATGATGTGGTAAAGACTTCTAGTGCTTAACCATATCCAATTCTTCTCTCCTTTCTGGATCCCTTGCCCAAGTAAGGACATGTGACTCCTGATCAGTGGGCTCTCGATATGATGTCTGTCTGGGTCAAAGAATAGAAGAGCAATGTGAATTCTTCATTCTCTCTGTTCCCCCTGCCATGGCAACCCTGCAAGCTAAATATTGAGATCATAGAGCCACAAGTGGAAAGGATCAGATCACTGATACTTGAAGAGGGCTGCTACAGAGAGCCATTAAACTTGTGAAGAACTTGGGAGAGTGAGAAACACAAGAGATTTTAAGGGATTTAAATGTAATGTTGTCTGATCTGTACAAAATGACATATCATTGCCCCAGATCCAGGTGACACATCCAGAAGGACCCATTTACACCCATGCAGCAAATGAATAATTGTTCACAGGCAAGAGAATACAAGTCCCTGTCTATATCATTAAAAGCAGGCACAGGAGGAAATATGGAGCTAGGGATATTTATAATGCACAGCAATTGCTCAACAAATGCTTGTTTTATGAAAGAACAATATGAAGTTCCCCCTTCTGTGTGTTTGACAGGAAAAAGAGATGTGGAGGAGGATGAACTCATCGAGAGCATCTCCGTATCCTGATCCCTGTAGCACATGGTAGTGCTCAAGAAGTGTTTGTTGAATTCAGATGAATTGAGTGAACACTTAGTATGGTGAAGCATATGGCTGACTTTAAAACTGACAATATAGAAATGAATATTGGTCCCATTCCTTACTCATAGCCTCTACTCTAAAAATAGAAAATATCTAAAATCTATACATGTGTAGGATTGTCATTCACACATTCATTCATTCAGTAAATATTTATTGAGTGCCTACATTACTCAAGGCATGATGTTAAGCACTGATGCAATAGGACTAGAAAAGTCCTCTTGAAGTTTACATTCTAAGGCATTGGGGCTGAATGATGGCAGGGCAGAGGGGGTGGTAGGCACTAATTATTTAAATAACATTGTGATAAGTATCACCACAGAGAATTCTAGGATGCCCTGAGAGCGTATGATGGGGGCCCCAACCTAGGCTGGTGGTCAGGGAAGGTGTCCAGTTTTAACCCAAATCCCAGTTCCTGCTATAATTTTGTTACTAAAAGACTTGCTGGATTTTTCAGCCCACATGTGGAACCTTGCAACTGTGGCTCTGCTTACAGACACAGTGGTTGCCAATGTGAAAGGAAGGCAGATGTTTTTCCAGCATTTGTCTTGTTTTCATTTTGCTTGAATTTCAATGTGGCAGCCATTAGGAGAACACACGAAATATTGCAGGACTCTGGAAAATGGAGGAAGGAGAGAGAGGAATCCTATCCATCTTTATAACAAGATTTGCACGTGGTTTTGCCACTGTGTAACCCAGAGTCCCTCCTTATGAAGGAGGGACTATTACTTCACTATTATTTCATAGATGAGGAAGCTGAGAATGAAGGGGTAAGCAACTTGCCTGAAGAAGTTGCACAGTTCATAAATGCCAGAGGGAGAATTTGAACTTAGTCAATGTGGCTATAAGTGAAAACTTTTAACCCTTACTATACACTGTATTGCCTCCCTCAAGGCTGAATTTGATAAGAGCAGAGTCCTCTTGCAAGGAGATCAAGTTCTGAGGTTAACAGGTAGCTGAAAATCAACATTAGCAAAATTATCCTGGAAGACTCTGAAAGAGGTCTCTTAATTGTGGAAATCTTTTCTGCCAGCTTGGAACAGATTATTGCTTATTTGACTGAATACCTGATAAAGCAACCGATTCATGTTTTGGGGCCATGTTGTTCGAAAAGTACACGTCTTCAGACACTCGAGTCCCCTGCAACGTGGGAATATGGTCACAGAGAAAGGCACAGTGGTGTTGAGGCTGACCAAGGGCACGTGTCCTCTTCTATGGAGTGCAGAGAAAGAATTTTGCACTGTTTATAGTTTTTCTATTCATTTGTTTTATTTCCTGTTTCTAAGCTTACATACATAATTCCCAGCAGGCTAAGTATATTTTGGATATAACACTATGTATTTTGATCTGCTACATTTTTCTTTTCTTTTTTTTTAATTTTTTATTTATTTCTAGGAGAGAGAGAGAGACAGCGTGAGCAGGGGAGGGTCAGAGAGAGAGGGGGAGATACAGACTCTGAAATTGGCTCCAGGCTCTGAGCTGGCAGTCAGCACAGAGCCCGACGCGGGGCTCGAACCCACGAACCGCGAGATCATGACCTAAGCGAAAGTCGGACGCTTAACCGACTAAGCCACCCAGGCGCCCCGATCTGGTACATTTCTTAAGGAATAGAGTCCTTTTATAGACAATATCTATTTCCCTCTTTCCCCCATCAGAAAAAGTCTAATAGAAATTTTAGGGAACTTGGGAAGTGAAAAAGGAAGATTCTTTCAAATAGGATGCAAATCATGCTGCTTACATGAGCATTTCTGAAAGGATGATTTGATTACCATATTTTAAAATTGTTTATTACAACTTTAAAGTTTTATTTGTTTGGAAAGAGACAGAGAGAGAGAAAGAGAGAAAGAGAGAGAGCAAGCGAGCACAAGTTGGGGAGGGGCAGAGAGAGAGAATCCCCAGCAGGGTCTGCACTGACAGTGCTCAGTCTCATGAACCCTGAGATCATGACCTGAACAAAACCCAAGAGCTGGACCCTTAACCCACTGAGCCAGGCACCTGGGGACACCACATTTTTTAAGTAAGCTTCCAAAGTGATTCTTAAGTTTGAAGGTCATCAGTCATCTACGTGTCTACGGCATCCTACAGAGAGGATAACATCAGGTTCTTCTATCCATTAGGTTGAGTGGAGTCTGCCTTTCATTTGGGCATTTCCTGCAGTGCTGCGTCCTGGTGTTGTATCTGTGACTCCTTGTGCTTGTTTCCTCGTTGTCAGATCCAATGGACCTCAGCAGAGTAAGTGGGTCACTCGCCTGGTGCCAGAGTGAACCCTCCCAAGTTCATTTCTCACCACACATAGAATAGGGAACTTCAGGAGCCAAATATCACTACAAGCAAGATTCACATCTGGTAACTATAACAGTATCAGTCAGGGCTCATGGCTGCAAGCCTCAAAAGTGACTGTCTATTTTGAGCCCAAAGGGAATTTCCTGATTATTTCGAGAGCTTTGGGGCTGCTGTATCAGTAGAGATCTGGAGGCTCAGGCAGAAAAGCAGCCAGAACAGAAACTCTGGAGAATTCTACAGCAGGAACAGTCTGGTGTGCCTCATTGTACCCCTTCAAATTCGCTTCCCCAGAGGGGTGCCTGAGCAGCTGAGGCTGAATCAGGTGCTTCCTGAGTCTGGGAGGTATTGCCCCCCACCCCCTCGCTCATATACTAGGTGAGGGGCAGCTCCCACAACAGCTCAACTCAAGGGAATGGGCTGCTCTCCCAAAGGGAGGCTTAATTGGGGTTGGTGGCTGGGCAGCCACAAATGACAAAAGCATTTTCTCCTATGCCTGCTTGGGGGCAGCCTCCCCCCTACAGGATCTACATAGGTACCATTGTCTATCCTCTCCTCATGCTGTATTTAAGAAATAGGAGCTTAGGAGCACCTGGGTGGCTCAGTTGGCTGAGCCTCCAACTTTGGCTCAGCTCATGATCTCATGGGTCATGAGTTCGAACCCCACATCGGGCTCGCTGCCGGCAGCCTGTCAACACAGAGCCTGTTTCAGATCCGCTGTCCCGTCTGCCCCTCCCCTGCTTGCGCTCTCTCAAAAATAAATAAAGTATTTAAAAAAACAGGAGCTTATAGGGGAATATTGTGATGAATACATGGACCCTTTAAGGCAAAGCAAAACACATCCTCAAGTTCTTTCTCTGCATATCAGCCGGTTGCTTTTATCTGCATGGGAAATAATAAAGAAACCAATTAAGGAATTGAAACTGTCACAGTGTGGCGTGGTTTAAGGAAAGGACCTTGTTTTTCTTTTGTGTTCTTTACTGAGGGGCTATGGGTGCCTGAGGTCACTTATCATTTGCTATCTGCTCATTCATTTTGGTGTGTCCTAGGACCCAGTTGTTGAAGACAACTTACTCACTTGCAGCAGGTGCCTCTACACAGTCTCTTACTTATCGCTCCTTTTCCTGCTGCCTGTGCTTCAGCTCTAGGTTTTCTTGAGTATGACCAACCTACCTCTTCCAGCATTGTAATAATCTTGCTTGCTTGTTAATTTGTAACTTTGGAAAAATAATCTGCATCGCTCCACTGGGAATTATTCAACCCAATGGTGTCCTTTGGTAGACAAGGATATTTACATTGTGGTTATTAGTTTCCTCTAATGGTAGGAACCGACTGGACATGGCCCAAGGGGGTGGATGACAGGAGGCAGGATGGAAATAGCTCCTTGTAGATAGGTAGAGATATTGAGAGAGAAAACAATCAGCAATGTGCCAATATCTATGAAGAGAGGCAATAAAATGTTTCCATAGTGTTGACTCAGATCCAGTAAAGGTATACATTATGAATAAAACACCAGCTATTATATGGAGAAGTAAAAAAAATGACAATCAAATCACAGTGTTTGAAAGGAAAAATGAGGCTGTTATGGTAAAGGAAACAGAGGCAGAAAGATAGTTTTTGAGTTGGAGTAGATGCCCTCCTAGAAACCAGACATAAGGCCAGTAAAAGAAATCCACCCGGGATTCTCATGGTAGACCCTTAAGCACACGCTTGCAGCCACACCTGAATATGAGGTACAACATGCCACCTTTTGAACTTCACTACCACTTAGTCCTCAAACTTGGTTGAATATTTGAAATGCTAAGCAATTTACCCTGTATATCAAGGATGACTGTCTTGCTTAAACTGTATGTGTCAGAAATATTAACACATGACCCAGTGATGCAAATGACCTGTTACTTCCCTTCTGACTGACATGTAACCCTTTTGCTTAGCTAAATATTTCCCTCCAAATCATACTAACAGTTATCCTCTTAACTCCCCACACTGGAGGGGAAGAGTAGTCACAGTTCCAGTTTTTATTTTTCCAAGTCAGATTCTTAGCAAATTTATTCTAGATTCAAAAAATAATTGCTATTTCCTTTCTATCTTTTCTCGGGGAGGGAGAAAAACTTTCAAGGGCTGCCATGCCTTCCTCTCATGGTGAGCTGAGAAATGTACAACTCAGGGCTGCTAATGCACAGAATAAATGGACAATCTTGCTAACTCCTATTATCATCATTGTGTCTAGAGTCAATGTCAGTTCAAAACTAAAATGTCCTCCTTTGCCTCTGTAGTACTTTAAATATCCCAACAGTATCTGCATTTATATAATGCCCATCTGCACGATATCAGATCATCTTGACAAATGTTCCATATTTCCATCTTTTCGTGTGTGTGTGGCTAAGAAAACTGAGAGGTTACACAAGACGAGCTTTTTTGGGTTATATGCACATCTAAAACTTGCAGCCTTCACTCATATCCAGGGTCAAGCGGCTTGGAGAAAACACGGGCATAAAACGAATCCACATACATCAGAAATGATTAGTCAGCTCCATTTTCTTTTCTGCCACATTATTTTACATTATTCATTTGAAATGCAAGAGACTGGAAAAAATTGACTTCTTTTTAATGAGGTTTGATTTATTCAACCTTGTGTTATTAGTGAAAATAGGATACCTTGTTAGTTGGAAAATACATTTAAAATAATGCACTGTTTTGAATAAATTATCAGGTTGATGAGTATATAATGATAATATTGATATTACTTTACATTTGCACAGAATTTTGGCAGGTTACAAAGCACATTCATACACATTGCTCTGCTCAATCCTCATAATTGTCTGGGCAATATTGTTCATATTTTATAGATAGGATCGGAAGGCTCAGGGAGGGTCAATGACAGGTAATAAGTGAAAAACAAGGGCTCTGTCTCTTTGGTTTTCTCTCCAAACCTTTTTAGAAGTCACTTGTACCAAAAATAACCAAACTAAAAGATGGCCTTCATGATCTCTTACCTGCACTTTTCCTGTGGCCTCTTAACCACTATCTCTGGCACAAACTTCCCCACTACTCTGGATCTTCCCGGAAGCAATTCAAATCACCATTCTTCTAGCAGAACACTCTTGGAGCTCCTTGGCCTAGAAGTTAAATTTTGACCTCGTATATTGACATCCAGTGTCCTTTATCGTGAGACCTAAATTTGGCCCCAACCTGGTTCTTCAGTCTCTTATGTTCCCGCCACACCAACCTTGTGATTCACTCACCATGCTCTGCTGTTCCATAGCTTGCATCTTTGTGCCTGTTTCTTTTTCTTTTTCCTAGAATGCCAGTTCTTTATTCCTTACCTAGCAAATTTCTACTTATGACCTGAGCACCAGCTGAGACAGCCTCCTATAAGGGGCCTTTCCTCCCTTCCTAGGACCTGCACACATCTTGTTATTGTTAGTACAACATGAGTTGAAATAATGTGACTGGCTTTCTAAGGGTATAGACAACATCTTTTTGATCTTTACTCCCCGGGCCCTAGCACAGTGTCTGGCATTCAATAACTAGTTATAGAATTAAGAAATTATCAACTATCTCTTCAATTTCAGTGAAAATACCTACATATATTAGGCACCAACAGTTTTTATAGCAATTTTTCTTCTGAGTCTCTTTCCAAAATAATTGAAAACAGGTTCTCAAAGAGATATTTGCACCCCCCACATTCTTAGCAGTGCTATTCACAATAGCCAAAAGGTGGAAGCAACTCAAATGTACATCAACAGATGAATGGATAAACAAAATGAGGTGTATATATACCCACAATGAAATATTCAGCTTTAAGAAGGAAGGATTTTCTGACTTGCTACTACATGGATGAACCTTGAAGACATACGCAAAGTGAAATAACTCAGTCACAACAAGACAACTATTGTATGATTCTACCTACCTGAAGTATCTAGAAGAGTCAGATTTATAGAAACAGAAAGTAGAATGGGGGTTGCCAGGAACCGGGGGAAGGGAGAATTGGGGAGTTGTTTAATGGATACAAAGTTTTAGTCTTACAAGATGAAAAAGTTCTGAGGATTGGTTGCACAACAGGGTGAATGTATTTGACAGGACTGAACTCTACACTTAAAAATGGTTAAGATAATAAATTTTAGTCATTAAATTAATTTATGTGTATTTGTCACAATTAACAATTTTTAAGTAAAAAAAACCCTTTTTTTAGTGACATGCCCTTCTTAAAGAAAAAAATGAATTAAAGGAACTATTTTGAATATTACAGTATGTATACATGGTGTAGATAAAAAGATAGGGTGGAACAAGAAACAGAAGACAAAATATTTTTACTCTTAAGAGCTAACTTTCTAACTGGAGAGATAGCAGTCAGACCTAAAAACCAATGAGATAGAAATCAGACATATTAAGTGATGATATAATTTCAAAACAATAAATTCCCATAATAGTTTAATCATGGAGCACCTGGGTGGCTCAGTTGGTTAAGCGTCCGACTTCGGCTCAGGTTATGATCTTGCAGTTCATGGGTTTGAGCCCCACGTTGGCACCTCAGAGCCTGGAACCTTCCTTAGATTCTGTCTGTCTGTCTCTCTCTCTCTCTCTGCCCCTCCCCAGCTCACACTCTGTCTCTCGAAAATAAATAAACATTTAAAAAATTTTTACATAGTTTAATCACTATTGCAGTCCCAAGATAAGACTGAGTAAAGAGATTAGCAATAAATTGGATTAATCTTGGAGCTCTTTCTGGAGGAGGTAGATATATAGAGAGTGGTTTTGAAGAAGCAGGGGATGGACTATAGTGCTATCGAGGGTGCAATGGATGAGCTATTCGTGAGGGGGATATACTTGCTTTACAGGAATTAATTTATTAAATTCTACAACAGCCATATCAAAAAATACTGTTTAATTTTTTTAATGTTTTATTTATTTGTGTGAGAGAGAGAGAGACAGCATGAGCAGGGGAGGGTCAGAGAGAGAGGGAGATACAGAATCTGAAACAGCCTCCAGGCTCTGAGCTAGCTGTCAGTACAGAGCCCGACATGGGGCTCGAACCCACAAACCATGAAATCATGACCTGAGCAGAAGTCAGACGCTTAACCACTGAGCCACTCAGGCGCCCCTAAAAAATACTGTTTATAATCTCTCTTTTAGCAAACTGAGGTACAGTGAAGTTGGCTAACTTGCCCAAAGAGAATGTGTAGTGAAGGACAGAGTAAGGTTTTAAACCCAGGCCACCTGGCTCCAACACCTGTGCAATGACCCAATAAGCCATGCTTTGCTCTCCACTTAATTTCTTGATGAACTGGTTCTCAGTGTCTCATTTCCTTTTATTGATTTTTGAATGTTTATTCATTTTGAGAAAGAGAGCATGGGTGAGGAGCAGAGAGAGAGGGGAACAGAGGATCCTAAGTGGGCTCCGTGCTGACAGCACTCAGCGGGACTTGAACTCATGAATGGTGAGATCATTACCTGAGCCAAAGTCAGACCCTTAACTCACTGAGCCACCCTGGTGCCCCTTTAGTGTCTCTTTTCTATACACCTTTCCTAAGGGCCTATGGTTTTTAACAGTTTCCAGAACACAGCACATTACTTTAGTAGATCTTGGAATCCAGCTGTCTGAATGTTCACAGAGGGCTTGATGAAATAAAATAGTTTAAGAACAATATGAGAAATTCAGTTTAGGGAGACAACTTTTCTGACATGAGTCAGTCCCTTTGACATGGGATTGAGGTTAAGGAATCTACTTTCCTGGGAGATGGTCTCACTGTCGTGCTTTAGCACCTCAACTCTGTAGCCCCACGGACGTTCTTCACATATAATGATTTTGGGGTTTGGCATTTCATGAGAGTGCCTTTGCATCTAGCACAGTATTTTCAAGGGCATCAGGCTACAGATTGTCATCCACATAACTGACTTTCATCTGAATTTACATGTTTTTCCATCCCCAGCTTTTCAGCAGACATGTTACATTATTTGCACAAGAAAATCAGATATGGGGAATGGGGAGTGGGTGTATATGAATATGGTGAGAGGGGTGGTCCAGAGAAGCGGACTCTTCCATATTAAGTCACATCTATTAACATTTAATACTATGAAAAACTCAGAAAAAGACATGTGTCATCTACAGTAAATTATCTGATGCATATTCTAACAGAACAAGGTGGTGATTATTTCATCTTTATTCTGACACAGACTGGCAAACTGGGAAGTGCTTTACCATGTTCTTTTCTTCCCTCTGTTTTAACAATTCAAAAAAAACCATATAAATCAGTAAGATTTTATGAAGTATTTAAAAATGATATTCAAATGATCAGGGCATAGATACTTGTAGATAAAAAGTGAGAAACAAGGGTACGCATTTTTCCAGGTGTCAAAGTGAAAGGGACCCATTCTATTGAAGCATCACTAGTTAGAAAGAAATCATTTGGATTCAGATCAGCATAGACAGAAAAAAAGAAAGAAAGAAAGAAAATATTGAAGTTTCTCAAAAGCCCTTTCGGACAGCAGACCGCTGATAAAATACTTCGTTTTGTTAATTGTAAATGAATTAGAGACATGTGGGCTGTGTCTTCCCCAGAATCAGCAGGGGCTTAAAATGTAAGAGAAAATAACTTTTGGCATGCCCTATTTGGTATTTTGCTAACCCTGAACCACTTTTGCCAAAAGTTCACTCTTGTGATGACGTTGAGATACAGAAAAGAATCCATCAGGTTTCTAAGCTGAACATGTTTTAGAATCAATGACAACTGAAGGTTCTTCTAGAAATAGGTGGATTTCATGTGAAAAACACTGAATAGCTCTGTTGCCTTTTGGCTTTATACCTGAGTGTGCCAGAAATTTTCAAATTTTGCCTTGTGACATGGAAAGACCTGAATATGCTTCAGGAAACACTTCTTTGAAATAGAACCTGAATTTCAGGGCTCTGCCTTTGGTTCTGATCTGCCTACCAGTTGTGGTGCCTGGGACCCCTTCACAGGATCAGCAAACAGCCAGCAGGCTGGTGAGTCATGTTCGTGCAATTGGTGAGTTCAACACAGCCCCAGTAAGATGATTGCAGCCACCCTAACTCAAATTCGCCTGTGCTAGAGGTTAGGACGATATTGGTATTTAACAGCTTTTATCATTTAATTCAGTTTTTTTTTTTCAACATCAGTAGAACTATATCTTTTTGGTATTAATTTATTCTGTGAAGTGTGACATAGAGAGATGCATTCTAAATACTTCATAGTGGAAGACCAGTGGAAACCCTTTGATTATCTTGAGCTATGTCTGCCAATGCCATAGCAAGTAGTTAAGTGGGGGCATGGGGGGGGTACATAAGGAGTGTCAAGTGTACCAGTCATTTGGTAGACCACCTTCATATATATCACCTGCTCACTCCCCCCAGTGTATATCCATACATGCATTTATCAGCAAACAAAACTCAAAACTTTTCATGCTTTAATAATATTGTCATGAAGATATTACTTCAGGGTAAGCTATCTTAGAAGACTAAACAAAATTTCTCCATGTCTGCAATCTTCTATTAATAAATGGTTCTATTCATGGTGCCTACATCAGTTATTACTATTCTCTAGAATGGTAAAGAAATTTTCTAATATTTCCTTGGAATGCTAAGATCAAAAGCTCTCGAGATGTGTCTTTCAATTTTATCTTTGAAACTTAAAATAGCAAAAGCAACCACAAAAGCAAAGGGCATTAGTCAATGTTTAAAGCCTCAGCATCAACTCTTATATTCCTCAGGACAGCTGCAAATTCTGTAAAAGGATATCTAACCTCTAGATGAGAAGACTAGGCTGGTTATGTTAGTGAGACAAGAAAAATAGAAAGATTCCCTAAGACCCTTCATCTTCATCTTTTTTTCTCATTTTCGTATTTGCTTTAAGAAGTCAGGAAAAAATACCTGCCATTTTGGCTGTGTAAATAATTAAGGACTACTTTGTCTAAAATCATATGATTCCAGTGTTTTTGACCAATCTATTTTTACACTATTTCCGTTGAACTCCTTCCTTTGTGTATTAGCAACCTTCACCCAGTGCCCCAACGTGCAATAGGCTGCAGACCTTCACACACCTATAGTTAGCCCTGTACGTCATTTATTCATCTGGTTTTAGCCTATCAGAACAAAATCAGGCAGAATTAGACCTAAAGATAAACTCAACTGTATATACACATACAGGTTCAAAGCGAGCCTCATTATTACATGAATAGGAAACTACCTAAAGGATTACATTTTTGGATACTATAAGGCACAATGTATAGGAAATGAAGGGGTGAGATTTCTGGCCTTTCGCTATTGTCTTGGATGAGCATTAACATTTTTACACTGTTCTTTGTAATATGGAAGCTTTAGGTATTGGGATAGAAGTAACAGTCATAGGCATACAGGGTATTGGAGAAGCTTTACGTAAGGAGAGCTTTATGTAAGCTTTAGGTCACTGGATGGCTAGGGCAGGAGAAGGAACGATCACCAAATTCATTATTTATAGGTTAGTGATACCTTGATTTTGCTTTTTGTAATAATGTGTTTCAGAGAACATGTTTTGAACTATAGCATTTAGATTTCTATACTGAAATAGGAAAGTAGGATGGAAAGGACAAGTAAATGAGGATTGTAAGTGAGCATTGGTTATGAACTAGCACTTTCCTAACATGATCTCACTTAATTACTCTAACAAACTTAAGAGGCAAGAATGACCTCCATTGGTCAAGTGGAAGATAGAAGATGAAATATCATATCCCGAGCCATGTAGCTAGTAAGTAGAAGTATACAGTCTGAACCCAGATCTCTAAGCATAAAATAATTTTGTTTCTTAAGACCCATGGTATAACTTACATCCTATATGTAGATTGGAAAAAGTTTACATTATCACTGGTAAAATGTCACCAATAGCATAGAAACAATTCCCTTTTGACTTTTAGATCCTGCCAGGACATACATCTTCAAACTGTTCTGCATCAGAAATGTCTAAAAAAATGTGTGTGTGTGTGTGTGTGTGTGTGTGTGTGTGTGTTTGTGTGTGTGTGTGTGATTATTATGAATTATTTTGCATCTTCCCTGATTATTGTAAAAATACACAGAGGTGATGTTTGAACTTTTACCATTATGCTTTTATTATAAGTAAACACAAAGCTTTGTTTTCAGAAGGAAATAATATATTCCAGAAAGGAGATTTCTCTTTCTTTTTTATTCTTTCCCTTAAGAGGCATACTTCCAGTCTGAAGAGGCTTCTAAATTTGGTACCAGGGTGTAATGGTAGAAATAGAGATATTCAGTGTAGAATCTATCTAGAGATAGATTGCTAAAATTGCCACATTGTATTTAAATTTTTTTAATGTTTATTTATTTTTTGAGAGAGAGACCGACAGAGTGGGAGCAGGAGATGGGCAGAGAGAGAGGGAGACCCAGGATCCGAAGCAGGCTCCAGGCTCTGAGCTGTCAGCACAGAGCCCAACACAGGGCTTGAACTCACAAACCATGAGATCATGGCCTGAGCCAGAGTTGAACAGTTAACTGACTGAGCCACCCTGGCGCCCCTAGAATTGCCACGTTGCAAAGCAGAGTTTGATTTTATGCACATATTCCTATGGGAAACTGAGAACGCAGCTTAAGCGTCATTCCTTTTCTGTCACTTTTAAATTTAGGGCATTGGTTTGGAAAACAAACCCAGGAGTCCCCATCCATACTCTCACAAGTTCTTGCCTTGATGATCCCCTGATTCAGCCATCTCCCAGCGCTTACTCTAAAAATTCCAAGATGTCAGCCCTTCCACATGTGAGGGGGGGAAATGAAGCTAATTACCTTCTTCAATATTAATTATTTCTCAAGCCAGTGAAATCAGCTTTGTCTTCATCTAAGGGGCTTCATCCACCATTCTACATGATAGGTCATTGAAATTTTGACTTTAGGAAATCCACAGCTCAGAGTACTTATACTAGTCCAGTTCAGACACTATATCTAGGTCTAATGTGTCTGATGATCTCATCTGCGTGCAGAGAATAGCAGGCATAAGAGAATGCTGCTCCCATTATGTAAAAGTGTTGTTATAAAAGCACTAAGTGCCAGACAGCTTACATACATCTCTTGGTATGTTTCGAAGACAAAACAGTATATGCAGAATTAAATGCAACGAGACCATTAAATGAAACATCACCTTTATCTGATAACATTTTCTGTTGAAGTACTGGCAACTCCTCTCTGTCGGGAAGACAGAAGGCTGGGAGCAAGGTCTTTATGCTCTGCAGTTACTCAAAGGGATTACAGATAAAATACATGGTCCTCCACAGAATTCTCCTCAAGTATTGAACATTCGGAGGCATGTGTGTTCTGAATGAAAGGCTGTAAAAATTAAAGATGATGTGGCGATACTGGTGGTTATATCTTGACATGTTCAAATTTCTTTCGCCCATCTCTTAAGATTTTTCTACACCATGATAACCTTACCCCTGCATGACTTTTCAAAGATTTAGATTTAGTCCACTTCTAGCGTTCCTATTACATAATTTCCTTTACCCTGTTACCCTTCATCTGCCTTTTAGTAGTTGTGGCTTTTCTTAGGTGGAATATTTTATGTCAGAAGTTTCTCTGCTGTTTATAGCTAAAAGTCTCTCCATGAAAGCCCTGTCATATACAGCTAAGCAAACTACATTGGAAGTTCACTATAACATGGCTTTTATGTAAGTACTGACACCCGCTTGGTCTGTCATAGTTATTCATAGGTCAAATGAAACAACTCTTTAATCACAGGCTGATATTATAAAGCATGTGTTTCAACCATGTTGACCTTATTGGGGAATACATGAAATCAAGGGTATATAGGTCACTTCTGGGATACAAGGAAAGATGAATAATCGCCAGTGTTTGGAAAAGGAGAGTCACTTGGAGAAGTCAAGATTGAATCTAGGATGTAATCATTCCAGATAGGAGGAATTTTAACACAGGAAACTATTGAGTAGCCAAACAGAAGATAGTATGCGAACCTAGATATTAGCAAGAACAGATAGCCACTATCACTCTTAAGCTGGAAGACTAATGGGAGGAGACAGATTTCTTGGATCCCAGGCTCTGGGGCCACATTCAGAAGAAGCCACTTCAGGTATGCCTGATAATAGCCGGAACCAGAAAGGCAGGACTATCTAGTCTGATTTGGAATCATAGAGGAGGCCTGATTGCTATTGTAGATATTACCTAAGGGGAAGGGAGAGAGACAGAGAAATACATAGATTTATTTTTCCCTTTTACGTACCCTCTAAATTCCTTTCAGTGCCTGCTATCAGCCGAACCTAGCTGGAAGTTGGTAAGCGGGACTGGGAAGATCAGTTCTTGGGACACAGCCAGAGCGAGGGAAGGAGGGAGGGGATCTGAGGACAGGCAGATGACATAGCAGCCAGGTAAATGATGAAGGCAACAATATTAGAACCCAAGATTAGGAACTCAGTAACCCAACACTAATTCAGCATGATCCGACCATTCGGACTAATGCTTCCATCAAATGTGGGACAACATTAAATGGTCGTGTAGCTATGGGTTTATTGTACCGTTGTTTTCCCCAAGGTACTGTCTGGGTCCTAAATCAATGGTTTAGATATTCGATGTGTATTTTCTTCCTGCAAAGGTGATAATTACCACTGGGCACTTTGCCTTGGTAATTCCAAGTAGTTTTTCCAGATGGAACTATTAGATGCCAAATTCTCATCAATAAAGCACTTGGGGCATTGGGTTGGAGTTGACAGAAATCTACTTAATGAAAGTCATTTTATTCTTTTTAACCCAAATTAACTTTTTATTTATGAATTTAGAATACATAGTAGATGATCTCACTAAAAAGTTAAAGCTTCCATTTTGAGGCTTCTTCCTCTGTTAGCAAATGATACTTGTTTAAATTGAACATCAATACCAATATACTATTTTGATATGCTTTTTAAATCACTTTCCTCTGAGATTGAAAGACAATTTTTAAATTGGTGTTTCTTTAAATGTTCCCCATAGATTTACATTTGAATCTGCTGAGTCAGAACCTTTGAGAAGAAGGGCTAGAGAGGATGTCTGAGTAGTTCTTATGTAACTTGAGAAACTCTGGCCCAAATTAACCTTTTTTGTTGCTGGTAACTACTAACAGATTAATTAACTTAATCACCTATCCCACATCTTATAGAGCAGAATCATGATGATGTTTACCCTTGTGTATTATGTCTTTGTGCAGACTGAGAGTGACCCAAAGGGCTGAATGTTCTTATGTGGAAAGACCAAAAAGATCTATTGCATTTCTTTTATACTTGTCTCTTCTGTAATTTTTGTATATCTTAAATTAAATATAACTCACCTGCGTTAGGGTAAATATTATGCTAATTTCATCCTCTGCAATGGTCTTTCATTCTTTCTTACTAGAATGTCTTAGATAGGTTTCTCATATTTCTTTAAGTAAGCAAGGAATTTTAATGATGTTATAAATCTTCATGATTGGGAAAGAATGACACATCATTTCACTTGATGCTCTCAGTTACAATTTACAGAAAACCCACTTGAAAATGGCTTATGCAAACACATTGTTATCTTTGTTGTCTAACAATAAGTCTTCATATAATTGTTACAGGGTTGGTTCATTTAGGGGCTCAGTGAAATCATCAAGGACTTATCCACAGAATGTTGGTATTTGTTCTTAGCCTAGTGTCCTGTATCCCAAAGCAGCTTCAAGCTCATATCCTCAAAGAATAATGTCCTCACATTTCTTTGGACAAAATGGCACCACACACCCATTTCTGAAACAACTGTGGGAAACAGGAATAGCATTTACCTGACTGAGTTTAAGCCAAGTTTATATGCACCTTTGGGCTGGGACTTACTCTCCTTTAACATAGCCACCCATACTTGAACAAAATCAAGTTAACAGTGTTTGTATTATTATTATTATTATTATTTTATTTTTTTATTTTTAGTAATCTGTGCCCAATATGGGGCTTGAACTCAAGACCCTGAGATGTAGAGTTGCATACTTTACCAACTGAGTCAGCCAGGCACTCATCAGTAGTAGTAGTAGTAGCAGCAGCAGCTAACTCTAATATAGCATTTACATTGTGCTAGGCACTGTTCCACTAGTTATAGTATATTAACTCATTTCAATTTTTTTTAACGTTTATTCATTCTGACAGAGACAGAGCACAAGGAGAGGAAGGGCAGAGAGAGGGAGACACAGAATCCGAAGCAAGTCCCAGGCTCTGAGCTGTTAGCACAGAACCCGATGCAGGGCTTGAACTCACTGTCTGTGAGATCATGACCTGAGCTGAAGTCAGACGCTTAAACTAACTGAGCCACCTAGGTGCCCCTACATTAACTCATTTAAACATCACAAGGATATGAAGTAGTTACCATTATTATCTTTGATTTACAGGCTAAATAACTTAAATAAGTTCACACAATTAGTCAGTGGTGACACCAGGACTGTAATCCAGGTGGTTTGACCTTAGAGTTGGTGCTTTTAAATTTAATACCAGGCTGTGTCTATGGATGGGTGTGTATGCGAGGGGGTGAGGCCTATGGCTATTAGAACGCCAGTGACTACTGCCACAGCAAACAGAGCCTGGCACTAGGTAAGTACTCATAGTATTTGTTGAACAGGCAAAAAATTAAGAATGAATTAAACTCTTTGATAGCCTTCAAGGATGATGCCCTGTATCTAATAGTCACTCACTGAGTGTTTCATTGATAGTGGAGAGTTATATTTCTGTATAATTTCAGGAGAGAATTTGGAACAGGCCAACTGTTCTGTCATTTTCCTTAAAATAAATGAGGGATGGTTGTCGAAATCCATTGGAGTAAGATGGATTGACATTCAGGAGTTTTATTTGGGAAGCCCCAGGAGTCCAGGTTGCTTTCTCATTGCTGTTTATAAAAAAAAAAAAGCAAGTTGATTCTATTGTTTAAACTTGTAATTTGCATCATCAAGCCTTATATCCTACGCCAAGCTCCTCTACAACCTCTATTCTGAAGATATCTGGCCATCTGACATTTGCTTTCCAATCATTGGTTGGGATGCACACCTGAGAGAACCCATCTCATTGACTACAGCCCCAAGTCCCCATAGTCAGCATGCCTGCATGCTGTTCACATTTGTTTCCTTAAAAGCAGAATGTAAACTAGCTTGATCCTCTTTTACATACAATCAGACTAAGTTATCCTATATTAGTTTGTCAGAAATATACATTATATAATTTAATATTAAGTAGGGAATCATATGTCACCATTCACAAAGGCTTGGCTATACTCTTCCCTACTTCAAGACTTTAAATAAATGGAGATATTTATTTATTTATTAATAATGGAGATATTTATTGATTTATAAATCAATATTAAGAGGTGATTATTCTGGTTACAGATAATCAACTTCCAAATCTGTGAGTGGGTCAGAGACTACTTGCCAGATTTCAGATTAGAGTGGGGGAAAAAAAAAGAAAAAAAAACAACTTAAAAGTTTCTATGTTATAGGATATCATTAAGAAATGCCTTTCTAGGACTCTAGAGCCAAAGGACTAATCTAACAATCAATGCTATCAATAACTTTCTCTACAGTATTTAATGTGAACTATTGGTTCCCAGAAATCCAACCCTGATCCAAATGTGTTCTTTTAATTTATGAGCATTTCTTTCAACATATCATTCCCCACGTCCCACAACAAGCAAGTGAACATTGAGTTCATAGTTTTCTAATTATTAAGAATGGGAAGGGCTCTCATAGATCATTTAACCCTGACTTCTTGTTTTGTAGAAGCAATGATATAAGGCCTAGTTACTATGCCAAGGCTACAGAGCTAATCAAGTACAGGGCCAGGAGTTGAATTTTAGTCTGGGGTTCTTTCCTGTCACCATATTACATAATGAATTTATTTGCATGCCAAAGTCACTACAACTTAGAGTCATTGCCTACATGACTTTGCACCTTGCCTAAAATACAACCTCCAAACACACATTACTCCTATGGTTTTTTGCTTCCCCCCCACCCCACCTTGATTTCAGAGTGCAGAAGACTCTTGGAGGATATGGTAGATTATATTTTTCAAAGATGGTCATGTTAGTTATTTCCCACTTCATATACTCTTCTACATTATGGCCTTTCCATTCCCTCATTAAGAGTTTTTTTCTCCAAGCTCTTTGAATCTGAGTGAGTCCTGCAATTTTTTTTTTTTTCAATAGAACATGAAGAAGCGGGGCACCTGGGTGGCTCAGTCAGTTAAGTGTCTGACTGGCTCAGGTCGTGATCTCATGGTTCATGAGTTTGAGCCCCGTTTTGGGGCCCCACACTCACAATGTCGAGCCTGCTTGGGATTCTCTCCCTCTTTGCTCCTCACCAACTCACATTTTCTCTCCCTCTCAAAATAAATACATAAACTTAAAAGAAAAAGAAAGAACACAGAAGAAGTGATGATGTGTTAGTTCTGAGCATAACCTTAAGTAGCCTGGTTGCTTCTGGGTTTTTTTTTTTTTGTTTTTTTTTTGGAGTGTTGGCTATTGGGACATTTCCTCTCAAAACTCAGTCTCTATCCTGTGAGAAGCTGAAGCCACACAGAGGCAAGTCTAGATATTCCAGCCCAGCTGAGCTTCTAGGTGACACCCAATTCAGATGGAATTAGAACATCCAGCTCTGTTGAGTTTCAGATGATTCCAGTCCTAGCTGAAAGCTGCCTGTAAGTACATGGGACGCCCACAGTGAAAACTGTCCTGATGAGCCCAGTCACCTCATAGACTTGAAGAAATATTAACCAATTTTTGTTTCTATTCCATTACAGTGTACGGGGGTTTGTTATATACAGCAATAGGCAACCAGAATGGTTGGCACAGAAGTCAGCGGTCCTGGCTGCCCACGGGTTCATGACATAAGACCTCAGATGCACTCTCACCTCTGTCAGGCAAACCCTTTTCAGGCCCCACTGACTCCCCCACATACTGCTCACCTTGACAGATCCATCTCTCCCACTCTTCCTGTTAGTGAAATCTGTCAGGTTTGAAACTGATGGCTGGGTATGCGGATGTTCAATAGAAATTCTAGGGAAACTTCGACGTTTCTTAATAGAGAGGAAGTATACTCTGTTTCTCCATATGGGTATCTCCCTTAGATAAAAAAGGGCAGCAGAGGTCATAGAGCCCATGAGTGAGTTGGATATCATGTTGACCTTTCCAGAAAGCACAGAGATAAATTTAATTCCACATTGTAACTATTTTAGCCTGGAGGGACAGTAGATTTGCTTTTTTCTTCTACATAGTTCTGACATTTATATTTTTTACATTAACAGTCTTATTGCATACATGTTTTAATTTTAAGCCATCTCTACATCCTTCTGAAAGCAGACCGGGTCTGAATGACAAACAAATAATACTAAGTCCCTTCCCCAGGTCCCTGATGGTCAGGTCCCTTCTAAAATCTATGATAGACACTTGACTTTTCTCATTTAGAATAGAGCTTCCCAAAGCAAAGAGATTTGTACCAGAACATGAGGAATTTTAAGGTAGACCACAGATTTCTAAATTTTTCATTTCAACAGTTATGTATTTATTTTAATACATATTAGAAAATATTAAACTAGTATATCACATATATTACTACACAGAACAAGGCTAAGTTAAAAACTGAATTGATTTCAATAATAAGGTTAATTTTAAAAATGTGTTGTAGATACAGTGAAACCAATAATGGTAGTAAATATATGATTGGGAAAAACCAATTCAGAATTTCTGAAAATCTTTCGGGTTCTAGGTTCCCCTTCTCTTACCAATGATTTGTTATGGGGTAGCTATACCATTCTGGCTTATTGATTTCCTGTCTGTTTGAGTCAGCAAGCTATTACCTGCCACCATTAGAACGCACATAGCCGACAGTTTCTCTCTAATTCATTTCACCAGCAAGCTTAATTTATATTTTTTTCCAATTAATAGGAGCTCACCAAGGCCAGGTCATTAACATCCCCATAACCTGAAGAACTGCTTTCTAGAGATACTCTTGCTTTTCAGAAGTTTCCCAAAGCTAGGTAGCTCAGGGTTGGATATCAGAGCCTGCTCAGCCTAAGACAGCTCCATCCCTGAGATAGACGTCACTCTTATCCCATCCCCTTGCCTCCCCTGCTATAGCTTCCGCCTTTCTAGCGACTGAGTGATGCTGTGCATTGGCTCCCCGCCCCCACTGCCAGTTAGTAACCACCACCATTTTCTTTGTCTCTCCATCTTCATCTACCCCTGCCACCTTCACCTTATGCATTTTATGTTAGCGTTGGAAAGAGTATATTAACACTTCCTATAAAGTTACAATTTGTGTGGCTCATATAAATAAATTGCAATTGAAAATGGTACTGGAGACATCTTCAGAAAGATAGATTATTATGTCCTTTTATCAATGGGGAAATGAACTGTTTCTATTTTGGAACTTCAAGTACTGCTTAGGAATATGTGCCTCTTCAATCTTAACATCAAATAAACTATCCCCTGTAAGCCAGATCAAGATCCACAGGCACCGGCCCTGGTCTTAGATGCCTCACAGACTTCCTCATTTAAGACCTTTGAATTTACCGCCTGCTCTGGAGGTAAGGTTCTCATCAATTCCCATTTATTAGTAGGTGCTTAAAAGGAGGCACTTTCTGACATGCAATAAAAAGCAAACCTAATGAGCAAATGGCAGTGAACTTGAGGGGCACTTTAGGAGAAGGTCTATCAGTATTCATAACTCTGACACACTATAAAAGATACTTTAGTGCAACGAAAATGTGTCAGAAAAGATATTGAGTTAACTGAAGGGAGAATTTTCTGGTAAAACACATAAGAGCACCCATTTCAAGTGATCTGCACTATTAATATATTTTCACCTTTACTGACAACTCATTTACCAAGTGTCAGATGAATGGTATTGAAGACAGCACTGATATTAACTCCCAAATGAGGTTCTATAACAATGAAAGGTACATAAGTATTCCTCCCTAGCATCTTCTCTGTAATTAATGCCCTTGGCCTTGCCTAGGCAGCTGATGCCACTCAAAAATTAGAAAAATTATCTTTGGGAATAATTCTCATCATGCTATAAATGGCACATTATAGTTTATTTTTCAGACAACTCATCTTTCATATGATACAGACAAAAGTTAAAGGTTGTCTTCAGATTCCTAGGGCAATTGAATCTCGATATTTCAGAACACTGTAAGTAACATCGCATTAAGATTCTTTATGTATTTTTTTTCTTCAAAAGAGTTTTTTTAAAAGCCATTCTATACAAACAAAACTCAAAATCCAAAGAAAGTAGTCAAACAAAAATCTATGCATCTCACATCATGGAGGGGAAAATGTATAATGACACTTAACACTTAATATGATGATAAGCCTGGTCAATAAATGTAACCATTCCCTAAATCATACATGTATGCAATTTATATAAAATAGGAAAATTTTCTCTTTTTTATCCTTTTTTAAAAAAATAATGTTTTTCCAGATAACTTTCCTTTTTTACACTTGATTCATGGCACCTATATTTTTGCATCATTCTTTACAACTATATGTATATGGATGCTATACAGTATGAAAGTTAATATTAATATTCACAAAGAATGGGATACAGTGCTTGGAAGCAACATGAAGAACAAACCTAGTAAGAGCAGACTGTGAGTTTTACTGTCACAGCATCAGATTCAATTATTATGAGTTTTCTGTATGATTTCCACAGGTGGCAATGTGGATTATGGAAGAGCAGAATATTTCTAGAACTATGATCTTTTTAAATCTCTGTATCATTTAAATGAAAATACAGTTAATGAAGGTAATTTGATTAAATACTAAACTTTCTCATGTGAAATATAGAGGGAGGGAAAAAGCAATAATTCTATAGCATTGGCCAGGATTCAAGACCACCTTAAACTGCCTTTAACACTGAAACACAAAAAACTCCAATTTGGCCTGCATTATATTTCTACATTCACTGTAAATTTGCTGTGAAAGCCATGAGGCCACTTTATCCAGAAAATTGCAAAAGTAGACATAAGAATTTCACTGGAGAACTTCAAGTCCAACTAACATAGTCTATTTGCTTTCTAGCTAGCTTAGCTAGTAAAGACATGTTTTATATGATCATGAATTTTGACTTTGACCCATAAGCTGTATTACTAACTCTTCCAGTAAAAGTATGTAAAGCTTTTACATACTCTTCCATACCAGAGTATGCAAGAAACCATTAATCCATTGCTTTTAATATTCTTTGGAATCTTACCTTATTCATTTATTCCTTCATCCGTTCACTCATTTGTCATTCAACAGTAATATATGAAGCATCTAACATGGTTGTGGTCCTCTACTAGGCCTTGGATTCCAAATATGTGGTGACCACCATTGCACAATTTATAATCTGTGGGAATATCTGAATGGTAAGATACTCTCGCTACAATATGGTAAATACAGTCTTAATGCTTACCCAGGGTGCTCAGTTGCATGTGCAGATATGTGGAGTGGATAGTAGGGTGAGAGGGGAATTAGCAGGAAAATATTTTTTTAAGGAGAAGTCTACATAGAATTTTCAAGAATGAGCAGAGAATACCATTATTTAGGCATTCAGAAGACAAGTACCATCCCAGAGAAGACTCTGAACAGGGACTTAGGGAGGGAGGATGGAAAGCAGAGTAGAGATTGAAGGCAAGCAGAAAAGAAATATTGAGTATAATTTTATCTCTTTAGGAAAAAATACTGAGGGTTTTGGTATATTCTTGTAATTGGTTGTTGGTAGAACTGGGGTGTGAGTTCATGGATGAAATGATGAGTTTAGTTATAGATTTGTGTTGGAGGCAGTAGTGGGCCATACATTTGGATATCAAATATTTAGTTGAAATTCTATGTCTGAGAAATGCAGATTTCATTTCTGCATTTGTTTATTAATTTGTATACCAGGCAAATAATTGTTCTAGAGGTTACAGCAGTGGACATAGGCCACAGCTCCAAATCCCTGCCCCCATGTAGTTTATATGTTAGTAGGAATAGTGTGGAGTGGGGAGACAGATAATCATTGAATATATTAAGGTGCATTAAAAATACATTTTTTGTAGGTAACGGGGATGGCGGCATTGCAATTTTGGCTAGAAAAAATGGCCTTTGGCTAGAAAAAATGGCCTTTTGGCTAGAAAAGGCCTCAGTGATATGACATTTGTATAAAGGACACAGGGGAGTGAGTTATTTGGACGTCAAGGGGAAGAGTGTCATAGGAGGAGGGAATAACAAGTACAAAGACCCCAAGCCTGGAACTTTCCCAGAAAGTTTGAGAAAAAGGGAGAGAAGTGAGACTAGAGAAGCCTGAGCGGGGGGATTAGTAGGAGGCAGTGAAGAGTAGGCCAGATTATATAGGATCTTGCAGGCCATGGAGTTTTGGCTTTTACTCTGAGATGAAAAACTACATAGAGTTTTGAGCAGAGGTAGAATATGATTGGACTCCCATGCTAACAGGATGGTTCTCGCTGTTGTGTTGACAATGGACTGAATGGGGCAAGGCTGGAAGCAGAAAAATTAGCTGGGAGGCCATTGTGATAATCCTGGAGAGAGAGGATAGTGGTTGGAAAGGGTAGTAGAGGTGGAAGAGGAAAGAAGTGGTTAGACTCTGAATGTATTTTTGAAAGAACCACAGCATATGCCAGTGGATTAGCTAAGCAGTGTGAGGGCAGTAGAAGAGGCTATGATGACTAAGAGGTTTTTGCATGAACAAACGGAAACAGTCACCATTAACTGAGTTGATGTGGGGAGTGAAGAAGATAAGGACCTGGTGTGGGATGCTAGATTGAAATGAGCATTAGACACCCAAATGGAGATGTTCAGTAGTTGATGTATGAGTCTAGAGCTCAGATAAGAGATCTAGACTAGACATAGAAATTTATAGTCATCCATTTAAATATCATTCAGATGATATTTAAGGCCTTGTTACAGGATGAGAGCGTCACAGGTAGTATAGATATAACTATATCTATAACAGTTGACAGTTGAGGGGTCTGGAAGGTGAGAAGTAACCTGGCAAGGAAACTGAGAGGAAGTAATTATAGAGGCAGAGGGAAACCCAGAAGAGTATAACATCCCAAGAGCAGACGGAAGACAGTATTCTAAGAGGAAGTAATACCTGCGTCAAATGCTGCTGATAGGTCAAGTAAGATGAGGGATGGTCATTGACCTGGAGATTTATTTTCATGGAATCCTTTGGGACTCATTAGTACATTACATGACACTAGAAGACATTTTGAAGATGAACTAGCTTTAGAAGTGGATGGGATCAGAAACCAGATTACTGAGAGTCGAAGATGAAAAGGATGTAAGAAATTAGAGACACTAAATGAAGACTCATCTTTGCAGGATTTTAAGAAAAAAAGGCAGAAACCCTTAGGATTAGTAGGACCCCTACAGGTCAAGAGGAAAATATTCTTTTTCTAAGACATGTAGGCTAGACTTTACTCCTGGGGTTATAGGAGTGGGGAGTTAGGGGACAAAGAAAGGTTGAAGACTTGAGAGGAGAGAGTGTGGTGACCAAAGTTTCCTGTGTGATTGTAGAGCTCTTTCAGCTACTCACCTCTACTTCTATAGTTGCCAGTGTATTATCATGCTAGCAAATTATTCAGTAGTCTGATGCAGCACTGTCGAGGCGCCATGGTCCATAAGACCATCAATAAATGTGATGAAGGGTATATGTATATATGCATTTGTATATATCCATTTGATATATGTACACATTTGAAAAAATATGTCACTTGGTAGGTATGTGTGTATATGTACACATATATACACCACATATATGTATATATACATGCATACATGTATGTATGTAATATATGTGTACATGTTATCAATAGTATGTGATTATATACAAATGCATTTCCTTTCTTCCTCCCTCCCTCCCTCCCTTCTTTCCTTCCTTCCTTTCTTCCTTCCTCCCTTCTTTTAAACATTATTACTCTTGAGGGAAGGCTATAAGAAAATTCATATTAATTGCTTTCCCTAGGAAAGGGATCTGCTAAATATATCTGTAAAAGAATATTTGGCTGAACCTGGGACCCGCTAAAATTCTGTGGTTCTCAAATGAAAGCTAAACTGAATTGTTTATAATCCAGTTTATATACCCAGTAAAGTGAAATACCAACAAGGATAACACAAACACTTTCATGATGGATGTTTTAGAGACAGAGAACATATCTCTGATAATACTGCAGTAAACTCAGAGTTTTGTGATGAGACATAGATTACATCTCCTTTATCATAGAATAAACAATGGAGTAAGGGAATAAGCTAGATTTTCTTTATTCAGAGAAAATAATTGAAATTCAGAATGCAATGTATCTCATCTTTTCCACAGGCACAGAAAGTGCGTCACAAGGGGCTGGTGTGGGCATAACAGAGGTAATGTGAGTTCTGTTTCTGGATATTTTATCTGCTTCCAACACACTTTGTTTTACCAAATCTAAAAAAGACCAACAATCACATAAAAACAACAACAACAAAAACTCTTCACATCTTAGATGAAAGCTTATCTTTCTTTGGATCATACTTTCCAGGGTCCCGAAGTGCTGGCATAAATTGAAAATTAAACAAACTACAGCACTGTCAGAAGTAATCACACACCAGCCCAGCCCTCCCACCTCCGTTCCTCTCCTCCACAAAGAAGCTACAGTGCTGGACAGAACAGCCCCTTAAATCTTTATTGTATTTTGCCTCTGGGGCTTGCTCATCACTGTGGGTCTAAAAGTGTCTATTACGGTCAGAAATAACTTTAAAAAAATATTGCACCACTGAGCCAAAGAGTAGTTCAAATGACTCCAAAATTGTAAACTTGTAAAATGTAAGGTAGAGTAAGCACTTCAGCATTCGGAATAAACTGACTCCTTCACTATGTCATCCTCAGTGTTCTTGTTTTATGAAGACTGGAAATACTAAGTTGAAGCAAGAGTACCCATAAAGCCCCTGAAGGTAGTTGAGAATTTTCTTTCCTTCCTGGCCATGAAGGTGAATAGCAGAGCCAGGATCCTGTGGCTGAAAGGTATTCTCGGAGCCTGCGGCTCACTTCACAGCGCTTTCCACATGTCTGGGTGGAGAATGGCTGGGCAAAACACGTTTTGAACTAAGAATTAGAGACCAGTGTTTTTACATCTAAATACATGCATGAAGATGTCTGATATAAGTCAGGCCATTCACTGAGTGTTGCTTCTCAGTTTCGTCTGGGCAGCTGTGAAAAGATTTATCATGATTTTATATTTTCTTTTACTGATGTTTTGGGCCATTTGGTGGTCATTCTTTTGTTAGGTTAGTGTCTAAATGGTACTTTAATAGTACTTTTTGCTTTTTGGGGAGCCTGGGTGGCTCAGGCGCTTAAGTGTCTAACTTCATTTCAGCTCAGGTAATGATCTCATGGTTTGTGAGATCGAGCCCCATGATGGGTTCTATGCTGACAGTGTGAAACCTGCTTGAGATTTTTCTCTCTCCCTCTCCCTCTCCTCCCCTGCCCGTGCTCGCCCTCTCTCTCTCTCTCTTTCTCTCTCAAAAATAAATGTCTAAACCTTAAAAAATATAATACTTTTTGCTTTTAATTACGAGTTGATAGAGAATTGGAGTGGTTGGTGTTGTCTACAGGTGAAATTTTTATGAAAATACTTTATGCACATTTCAGGAGCAGTACATGTCTTCAAGTTGGCTAGTCAAAATATTTGGAAGTTGTGATCAATCTAAATAAGCAAGATGAATATGATATTGAGAACTTAGCATGATAAAGCAAATGGGGTCTTTTAAAATCTTTTAAATGAATTTTTTATTAATTACAGGAGAAACTTTGACATAGGCACTGATGATGTTCATTCCCTTTTAATGTGGCTTTGGCTTAGCTACCATAAGTTCTGCATATATTTGGACAAGATGAGAAGTATTTTTTTTTTTTTTTTTTTTTTTGNCCACGCAGGCGCCCCGAGAAGTATTTATTATGTGTATGTGGTTGTGTATAAAAATACATACATATATATGTTCATATATACACACATATATTAATACAGAAAGGGCAATAGTAAGACCAGGTCCTGGGCAGCATTTCTTGGGAACCTTTGCCTTTAGCCCACAAGGGTAAAACTTACTAGAGAGCATAAATTATTTGTCACCAGGGAAAAAAATCTCTGGTAAACCTAGAAGCACATCTCAATTCCAAATGTACATGATTAAAATTAAGCTGCCATATACTTGGCATTCGTGCTGGAAGATATAATTGTGCAACACTGGAAGACTGCGTATAGGGGTTGGCAAGCAACTGGGTTATTACACAATTCAGAAACCATGAAGCCTGTCTCCAGAGTTTAATGACAAGGCCATGACACTCTGTTTCCATTACCAGATTCCAAAGCACTGCATTAGGCCAGTTCAGTCTAGCCCTGGGACTCCCCATGCTCTTCTCTTTCTTGTTGGCCCAAGATTGTGGCCTTTATGCAATCAAAATTCTATGGAAGCTTTTTAATTGCATCTTGTGCAAAGGTACACTTTTGACTCTTGGCAATCATGTGTATCTAAGGACTTAGGGGACCAATGTAAGGGCATTCTTCAACATCTATGAAACTTCATTTACCATTATTTATTCAGTGAATATGTCAGTCACTGTGTTAGGGATTTTAGAAAACGTTAGCTCATTTAGTTGCCACATGATATTATTTATTCGATGCTTCTTGTGGGGCAGATACTGTGCAATTAGTAGAACAAACAGACATATGCACAGAGATAAGGCAAAATTTAAAATATTCAAGAACAGAATTATCAAAAAAGACAAATATGGTGGTTCCCAGAGAGTAATAATAAAGAATGAGGGTGAAACAATAATAAAATGATGATGATGATGATGATGGTGACTATCCTGTGATGTTTGCCTCAGGTCTTTAAAAAGTGAAATTATTTGATTCAAAGTCTCTTTAAAAAGTCCTTGTAAGTTGCCCAATTTCTAGGTGATAGTGAATGTAACTTTGAAGACATAGGATGAGATACTGCTCTTATAAGAGGCAAAAACCACTGTTTGCCTCACCTCAATTCAGTTTGGTGGCACAATATTTTCCTAACTTCTCCTTCATGGGGACATCGGTGGATTGGAACCCATTTAACATATACTCTTGCCTTCCTTACTGCTCATGTTACTAATGAGGTCATAGCTGATCTTGTAGTAGCTGTTAGCCAGAGGCTCATAAATGCCAGTTTTAACCAGAAACTTTATTTTATTAACATATTCCACAGTACACATTTGGCTTAAAACACTTTTTTAACAATTTAAAAATTTTACATGCTACCCTATAAAGGGAAACACATACTTCCACTTTGGAAGACTGCTTTCAGGTATTAGCTTTCCTAATCAAATATGAGTGTGTTTTAAAAACAACTAACATAGCATTAGCATGTCAGGCTTTTCCTACACAGATCCCAATATCCATTTAAAGAAGTCAACTCCACATAAGAGCTTTTTTTTTTTTTTTCCAAATACAGCACTGTCTCTATGCTGATTTAAACATTATAATGTTTTATGTATGCTCTGATGGGCAGAAAGCTCCCCGCCCCACGATGTCCATGTCCTAGTATACCAAACCTACATGGCATAAGGGACTTTATGGATGTGATTCAGTTAAAGACCTGATATGGGGAGTCTCTCCTAGATTACCATTGGGTCCACTATAATCACAAGGGTCCTTATAAATGGGAAGCAGGGGGGTTAGAGTCAGAGATGTGACAGTGGAAGCAGAGGTTGGGGTGAGGTGGTCATAAACCAAGGAATACAGGCAGTTTCTAGGACCCAGGCAAGGCAAAGAATGGTTTCTCCACTGGAGTTTCCATGGAAACTCTTCTGACATCTTGATTTTAGCCCCATAAGACCCATTTTAAACTTCTGACCACCTGCACTGTAAGATAATAAGTTTGTGCTGTTTTAAGCCACTATGTCTGTGGTATTTCAGTAAGTATCAGTTGGAAACTAATATACGCCCCCAACACACCTTTTGGGTTAGCTTTACTCCTCTATTTTATGACTCATTTTAGCCTCCATCTTCCTCATCTTCTTCACTCAATACTTATGGCCATTTGGAGAAACAAAACGTGCAATGTATTTATGATCTTGGGTTTTCAACGTGGAAATGATCATTACTGCACATCTCTATAAAATAAATATTTCAGGGGCACCTGGGTGGCTCAGTCAGTTAAGTGTCTGATTTCGGCTCTGGTTATCATCTCACTATTCCTGAAATCAGTCCCCGGGATGGGCTCTGCGCTGCCAGTGCAGAGCCTACTTAGGATTCTCTGTATCTCCCTCTGCCTCTGCCCTCCCCCTCTCCTACGTGTGTGCATGTGCTGTCTCTCAAAATAAATAAATAAACATTAAAAAATAAAATAAAATTTCATCTGAAAGCAGAGTAAAGTATATTTTCAAAATATTTGCAACAATTATTTTAATGAGGAAGAAGCCCTTACTTAGAAAAACTAAAGTTCTCTCACATAATTGAAAGCTTTTTGTGTCAGGATGTGCAAGCATTCTGTTTTATGCTTTAGGGGGAAAAAACGTATTACTTTGTAGTGTATTTTTATTGACACAGCTAGAGAGTAATGCCATATAAGAAAAAAAAAGGTGCTTTGGTGTGCTGTTCTAGTTGGAAATCTCTTAGCTGACACTATCTCTATAAAACAGGAGAAATTAATGGGAAAAAATTATAACCTTAAAGTACTAGAAGATTTTGAAGTGTCCTTTGGATTAAAGTTTAAATTTTCTCATGATGTCAAATGTATCTTTCTCAGGTCTGAATTTTTAGAAATTGGAACCCAGAAAATAAAAATGTTCTTTTCCTTCATCATGTCAGATCAAATAGGTTATAATGAAATATTTTTAAAATACTTTTCTATTTAAAAGATTAAAGCTTAATTCTCACTTTAGGTAGTATGTATCTGATATGATATTTAGGTAAGCATGGTAGAATAGAAATAATCATGAGGTAGGAATTAGAAGAGCTGGGTTTAAGCCCCAGATTAGTACACGACCTTGGAAGACCATTTAATATCCTAATATCCATCCACTTCTAGCATTGTTTGCCCTAGCTACCTTGCACAAAATAAGTGAGATAAAATAAGTTTCAAAAAATATGTTGAAGACTGTAAATTACTATTCAAATGAAAGAGATAACTCAAGAAGGACTCTGAAATACCCCATAGAAATGTAATACCTAGAAGTAAAATGTTCCCAAAGGAATTCTTTCATTTTCTCATTTGGAATTACTTAAGTGTGTGTGTGTGTGTGTGTGTGTGTGTGTGTATGTATGTATGTGTGTATCCCAGGCTGTTCATCCCTGGCTAGCAAATTTGAAAAGACATACAGAACTTCATAACAACTATAGATACTGAATTTTATATAAATTACTTAACCCTATTTCTTTCAAAATTAAGAATAGAGATTTGCTTATTTGATTGTAGGCAGATAGAAACAAACAAAAAAAGACAAATGAGAAAAATTGTTCTAAGACTCTAAAGATGTCGTTAAGCTTTGAGTTAAGGTTCAGGTTGATCTTTTTAATATTGCAGCAAATTCACACATCGTTAATCACTTAGAAGTGGCCCCAGGTCATGGTAAATGGATAGCCTAATAATCAGTCGAGATGTTTGCTATTTCCAAATTATTGTCAATAGGTAGAGAGAGGTGGTGACAATTCAATAACTAGTAATTATTAACTTAACTTTTTATTTTTCTAATGTTAATCAAGGAAATAAGAAGTAGGAAGGTGAACCAGAAGCATAACACATATAATTATAGACAAGTATGAAGACAGTAATAATCATGATAAAAGATGTGCTTATTAAAACCAACTCACATCCATCACTATATGTGAGTTGCTCTGTAGCTAGCGATGTTGTTTCTGGTTTTCTTAACTGTGTGTACATAACAACAAAAATGGGGCTCAAAGCATTCTCATTTTGAGGGAGCAAGAAAATGGTGGCTGTGGGGTACATGAAAAGCTGGGTGAGGATGCATGGGGAGTGAGGAAAAGGGACCTCAGTAGGATCAGTGCACATGTGGAAATAGAAAAGAAAACGAAACATGGAAAAGACAACCCACATGGAAAATGGGAGGGAAAAGGCAAAGCATTGAGAGGAAAGAAGATGGGGCTCTATGGTCAATGCAATCTACTTCAACAGGGAAAGAGATTTGGAGGCAAGGCTCTTAAAAGCAAACAGATATAGAGAATATCTAGGAAAGATGCCCTTTGGCACCAACCAATAAACCAAGATACAAAATGAACTGGTGCAAATGGCACTATGGTATTGTACATTCTTAGGAGCCTGCTCTCCTGGTAAGAGAGGTGCTATAGGAAAAGCTGGACATAGGGAAAGAAAGCAAAAATAATCTAAAAATAGGCAGGGGGACAAAACATAAGAGACTCTTAAAATATAGAGAACAAACAGAGGGCTGCTGGAGTGGTTGTGGGTCGGGGGGATGGGCTAAATAGGTAAGATGTTTAAGGAATCTATTCCTAAAATCATGGTTGTACCATGTGCTAACTAACTTAGATGTAAATTATAAAAAATAAGTAAATTATAGAAAGTAAAAAAAAAAGAAAAAAACTGGCAAAATAGGGCATAACACCATACAATGAAAAACAAACATTAGCATTGGCCCCAGACACCATATGGTAATTAAAGTAAAAGGAAAGATTTTCATGAACTGGGCAGTCAAGGAGTCCTGGAGAGGCATGGATAAGCATGGGATCAAAAGAGGGGGATAAAAGTGAATTGCAAATTTCAGTGCACTTACTGAAAACAAAAGACACTCCTTCAAATTCCGATTTGGTCTTGGGGAGATGAGTAGGGTTAGATGAGAAAAGCGCTGGCTTTGGAGTAAGAAACTTATGTCCAGATCCCCGCCTGATCATGAACCAGCTAAGTAAGATGTTGTACAGCACAAGTGGCTGAAAACCTAAGGTTTTATTGGTTTCTTCATCTATAAAATGAGGATATTAATAGCCCCTACCTCCAGATTGTTGTGAGAATTAAAAAACTCTTGGGGCACCTGGGTGGCTCAGTTGGTTAAACGTCTGGCTTCAGCTCAGGTCATGATCTCATGGTTCATGAGTTCAAGCCCTGAGTAGAGCTCTGAGCTGACAGCTCAGAGCTGGAGACTGCTTTGGATTCTGTGTCTCTCTCTGCCCCTCCCATGCTCTCTCTCTCTCTCTTTCAACAATAAACATTAATTTTTTTTAAAGAGAAAACCCATGAAAAAACTCACAGTATGTATGTTGATAATAAATGTTAGTTACCACCAGGAATAGTAACTACAGAACCTTAAGGAAATCCCTGGACCTCTGTCCGTCTTAGTTGTGCAATCTGTAAAATGGGGGTTACAATAACAAATGGATGGTCTGGAGGGAAACTTAAATGATATCATTTACACAAAGTGGCACACAGTAGGCTCCCAGTAAGTAGCAGGTATCATTATTTTAAAACGCAGCGGTTTCAAAATAAACCCAAGTTTCAATTTGTTCAGGTATAAAAATGTATTTAGAATGTCTGATTTACTTTTTTAGTTTATATGCTGGATGCATTTTATATTAAGAAGAAGGAACTCCACAGGTTGACAGCGATAATTATACTTTTCTTAGGAAAAGCACGAAGGATATTGCTTCTCAGCCTTTTGGCTAAGATCAAGTGTAGGAAGAACACTAAGTATAAATAGCTTCTGAAAGTCATTAGACCACCAAAATTCTGTTTGTCTGTCAAATTAGCTTTAAATCTGCTTCCAATTTTCAAAATTCCCTCCACCTCTTTTTAGCTATTATCATGTCCTTCTATAAAAAGACACAGTAGTTACCTCTTGGAAATAGGGAGTTCTGGTTGTACCAAGAGCCTTCAAATTCGTTCTCTGAAATAATAGAAAGAAGCAACAAGTAAATTTATTTTTAATATGCTGCCTGATCTCCAATAGCCCTAGTTCCTCTCATATTGCCATTGTTCTTTCCTGTGCTGTTCAGTTTCTAGCACCGTTGTGGGTGCCTAGAAGCCATGAAGTATATAGTTATTCATCTGGGTGCTTAGAAGCATAAGACTGAGTTTTCCCCATAATATTTTCTATTTAGTTATATTCAAAGACTCATATCAGCCGTGTTTTTGTAAACATAGATTTAGAGTAGGTGGCTAACTGAAAGCTACATTATTATAATTGATTCCAAATTTTTAAAAAATGCACACACACATCTAAAACAGTTATAATGAGAGCAAAACGCAACCCCGTCTTCTTTATTGGGGATCCATATTGCTGTCATTATAAATGTCACTTTTCAGCACCATGTCTCTTACCAAACAGAACTCATTTTGAAATGCCATTTTTTTGTGTGTGAAAAACTTTATCCATTTGTCCAAATGGTATTTGGACAAGAGAAGAGGTTTTTTTTCTTTGGGTTCATTTTCAGGTTGTTAGCCTAACCTAAAATAGAGCTTCTTTAAAAGTCTGCTCAAACATTTACTTAAAACAGAGAAGGGACAGCTGAGTGTTGAGTGGTAGTGTTACATTGAGTGAAGACACGACTGTAAATAACTCTGCAGTTTGGAAATGAATGATGCTTTTGACAGAGACGATTATGTCGTATTGACAACATTGATGTCAAATGTGGAGTGAAAATAGGAGATTGACTATCAGCAGTTCCCACCAGTGATCACTTGAAATAGCTTCCCTGAGATAAAGAAACAGAAACAAATGCTTCCCTCCATTTCCCTCTACTTACACTTTCCTCCCCTTCAAGCTAGCTTTGTCCACTTCTGCTTTGGGGGAAGGGGGCCTAGTGTTCACACTTCATCAAAGGGGGATCAAATACTCTTCGCCATTTCTTTTTAACTTAATTGTTTCCAGGGCATCATTAGTCACTCCCCCCCTCCCCCCAAAAAAGGAAGCCAAAATACCTAAGAAAAAAGTAAAACCCTGAACTTCTATACACATAATTACCATTTTCAAGTTAGACCTGACAAATCTGAAATAAGGTCTTTGTAATGAAAACCTCACGTGGGGTTTTTCGCAGCCGTCAAAGTCATTGTTCACATAACTGCTAAATACTGGCTTACATTTCTGGGCGGAGAATATTCCGTATGGTAAGTTTTCCAGCTTGGAAAAATGTCATGTACTGGAGAGTCTTGATGAGTAAATAATTTTTTCCATATCTGTCTCTTCATTCCATTCATTTGTTGTGTTATCGAGGCTCTGTGTTTTTATTGAATAGAAATTACACTCTTTTAATGTACCCTAAAAATGCTTTGCATTCTTTAATATTCATATATAAAAATGTAAAATAATTTTAATATTTATTAAAACTCGGATACAGCATAACAGTTAGCAGACTGTATTTACATTCTAGAGCCAGACAAATAACATTATGTGTGTAAGATCTCTGAGCCAGCAAATCTGGACTTGGTCAGAAGAATTTAGGGAGGAATTTCTGAGGGCATAGAATGTCTGTAAGGAAAATATTCGACTCCTCATTCTCAGAAGTTACAATGGGATATTTATCTTGGGATCCGGCAGTTACCTGCCCTGTGTCAATCCCGTCACTGTAGACCCTGTTAAGGCCAGGGGGCAATGATGTGGGTCATTCCTGGAAGGCACACTTCTTACAATAGGTATGATCTTTTGTGTTCAGGGTGAGGAGGTGGGTGAGTGCCTTTTTTCTGGTTCCGTTTGAAAAACAAATGGTGTGAGCCTTCTTAAAACTATATGTGATTTTCACACGGTAAAGGAAGTATCCAGTATCTGATACCAGAACTATATTCTTTAAAGCAAGTACCCCTCTGTGAAATATGTGTCAGTTTTGAAGGCTTGAAACTTAGTAAGGGATTTATGAGTTCACTGTCAAAATCACTGACATAGAGATATTCTCTTCATAGAATGAACAATAAAACCTATCAAAGAGGAGAAACCTAAGAAGTTAAATTTTAGTTTTAGTTAAATAAAACAAAGTAAGTAATTAAATGGCAATAGTTCACACTGTTTTATTAAAAAGAATGCCCTGAAATGTAATCTAATAACTCACCTTTGCCACTGGGTTCTACAAATCTGGACATGTATTTTCTTTTTTACCACAGCATGTTAATCGCCTCATGATAGGAGACTGATGGGATAGAGAAGAGTTTTCAACATAAAGGATTATCTAAATACTATCTTCTTATTTAAAAAGTATATTTATTTAATTTTCTAAAGTTGTACATGTTAACAAGATGTTATATTAGCCACTAGTAAAATAACAAGTATATTTGCCCTAGACCTGTCTCATTATACAGAAATCTGGCAAGACCATTCATTCCTGTGGACTTGCTGATTTCACTTCTACTGCCTGGGTGTCAACTCCCTTCCCCGCAAGATGATAGAACTGAACTACCCATGTTCGGGATCCTTCTGGCTCTAAAAGGTCATCAACTTATGATCTTTAATGAGAGAACAAATTTGGTGTATATTCTCATATGAATGCTTTTCTGTTCTAAGCTGATTTTTTCATTAAGTATTTTATTCTTTCGTCTAATTTCCTGTTTTGAGAGAGCTAATAAAGCTCCCCTCTTCACCAATGATCGCCTCTATGGAATTTGTCTCCACTGTGTTTAGACGGCTTTGTTCATTTTTACAAAGTACTAGAAAGTCTTACGTGCACCTCCTCTGTTGGCATTTTCTTTCAACATCTTCACTGTGCTCTCACAGGTCAGAGTGATGAGAGAATCTGTATTTATTCAGGTTTAGAAAATGGGTTTACTAAAAGGCCTTGGCTGGCATTTCTTGCTGCCTTTCTCCATTCTTTCAACAATATTAAAGAACACCCGCAAGGGGTCCTGACTGTGCTTGAGTATACATTACTAAGTGGCAGATCGGTGTTTTTGCCCTCCTGCTTACTATATAGTCGGGGAAATATGTATTAACACATAAACATACAAATGAATTTATATTTACATGAGGAATGAAAGGGAGAAGACACAGAAGAAGTAAGTGTCCTGGTAGAAATGGCTTATGTGATGAAATTGAGACATACCTGTTTTATAAGGTGGCCTTAAGTGGACTCTTGATGAAAAAGTAGGAGTTGGTCTGCCAGACGGTTCAGAGGGAATGTGTTGTTCTCCGAGGTGACAGCATACACAAGGACTCTGAAGCAGAAGACGGTGGGTGCCTTCAAGTTAGCTAATGTAAAATAACATGAGATAAGTTTGAAGTAAGTCATATGGGAATTTTGTATTTAAGAGTACAGTGACCAGGGGCTCCTGGATGGCTCAGCTGGTTGAGCCTCCATCTCTTGGTTTTGGCTCAGGTCATGATTCCAGGTTGTGGGTTAAAGTTCTGGCATGGAGCCTGCTTGAGATTCTCTCTCTCTCTGCCCCTCTCCCCTGCTCATGTACACATACACTCTTAATAAAATAAAAATAAAATAAAATAAAACAAAATAAAGTAAAATAACATAACATAACATAACATAAAAATAATTTTTTAAAAGAAAGAGTCGGGTGACCATATAATTGATCAGCCAAAATGGGATACTTTGAAGAATGAAAGTGGACCCTGCTGATAATTAAGCTAGGACAACAGACATAAAACAGGATGTGTCCCCAGAAAATCAAATTGTTACCAACTTAAATTTAATATAAAGACAATGAAAATCTTTAGGCAGAGGAGTGATACAATTTGATATCTGTTTTTGAGAGATTATCCTGTTTACTGTGTGCAGAGTGGATTGGAGGAAGACAGAAATGGAAGCAGACTCTTGCAATCGCCTAGATGGGGAATGAGATGATAAAGGGTGGACAAATTTTCATTAGAAATAGGCAGTTCAATTAGTAGAACTTAGTGATGGATTGTATGTAGGAAGGGAGAAGAAGGAGGTAGTCAAATGACTCAGGTTTCTATTGTGTATAATGGACTGAATGTAAGTGCCACTGATTAAGCTATGAGAAAGTGAAGAAGCAGCAGATTTGGGGCAGGACTGGGGAAAGATCAAGAGATTATTCGGGGCATTCTTAATATGAGATGCCTGATAAACCTCCAAATGGAGAGGCCATGTAGAAAACTATATTTGGAACTGCAATCTATGTGGTGGATAAAAATCTATGAGTTGTAGATATTTGGGTGCTGTTTTCAGCATAAGGAGAGCTGAGATTATTGGGAAGAGGTATAAATATAATTTCCCTTTAAAATGATGAGAAAAGACAGCCCAGGACTGAGTCCTGAGGACCACAAAACTTAAGTGATAGTAAAGAAGGAAGGGACAACAAAGTCATTCAGACAATTAGGAGGAAGCATGCCAGGAGCACCTGGGTGGCTCAGTTGATCTGACTTTGGCTCAGGTCATGATCTCACAGTTTGTGAGTTCAAGCCCCACATGGGGTCAGTACGGTCAGCCTGTCAGCACAGAGCCTGCTTCAGATCCTTTGTGTCCCTCTGTCTGCCCCTTTCCTGCTTGTGCTTTCCCCTAAAATAAAAAAAATATATATTAAAAAAAAAAAAAGAGGAAGCGTGCTATACACCTCTCAGGAGGCCTCAGAGGAGTTAGTTTCTTTACCCCTCTTGCCTATCATGCTGACCCTATAACCCACTTCTATTGCTTTATCCCCCTTGCCTATCTTCCTCTACCAAGTCCCTTGGATCATCTCTCAAATCAACCACTCGCACACAAGTCCTCACACCTTAGCCTCTGCTTGGGTCTGAGAAGGAAGAACCAAAAGAGTCTGTATTAATACAAAAGCAGAGAGGCTATGTCAGGAGGGACAGGGTGGGAAAGGGTTTTGAATGTGGCACAAAGGTTGACTAATGCAAGAACTGGTTTGATGATACGCACTGATGGTGATCAGAGAGGGAGCTGGGACCGTGGAGGTACAAGCAAGACTGACTGCCTTGGGGAAAGTGGAGTTGAATTTGGGTTGAAGGGAAGCTGAGAAATTAGACACTAATTGGAGATGTGGAATCAAGGGAACATCCTGTCTTGATTTTCATTTTTTTTTTTAAAGTGAGAGCTATTAGAGAGTCTGTGAATGCTGATGAAAATGATCCACTAGAGAGGTGGAAAAATAGGAAAGGGGATTTTGTTCTTTTGAGAGAGAGAAGAGTGTGAGTGGCAGGGAGGATAGAGAGGATAGAGAGAGAGAGAGAGAGAGAGAGAGAGAGAATCTTAAGCAGGCTTTATGCTCAGTATGGAGCCAGATCCTAGGCTCAATCTCATGGCTCTAAGATCATGACCTGAGCCAAAACCAAGAGTCATACTCTTAACTGATTGAGCCACCCAGGCTCCCCAGAAAAGGGTATGGTTACCTGAGGTACCGAACAGATAAAATTTTGAAAAAAGATCGCTCCTCCTTCATAGTTAGGAGGGAAAATGAGTGGGTGACTGCAGATGCAGATTTGGTAATGAGAAAGTAATGTGAAATGTATTACATGGTTTCTATGTTCTCAGTGAACCATGAAGCAGGTGATGTGCTAGAACAAAAGTGGGACAGTAGGGGGCACATGGCCAAGATGTTGAATAGCCTCTGTGGTGGTGAGTGGGGAGATCACCTGAGTCTCTCAGTGTTGAATGAACATTTGGGGCTGGTGACCATTAATGAATCATGATCACAGTTTCCCCTGTTGTAAGATTTTTGTCCAGCTGAGATTTAGCTCCGTGGATGCTGGCCCAGAGGACACACATTGCTGGATTCATCAGCGAGGTTTGCAAAGTGGATGTGATGGAAGGAGAAAGAGCCGAGGGAATTGAGGGTATTTTCACAAGAGTCATTATAAAGAAGAACCTCTGGAACCAGGGCTATTGAAGGAGGGAAGTGAATTCCTGAGGGCGTTGGTCAATAGAAATGAAGCAATAAGGATAAAGGATTACAGTTCTCTTTGAGGTCAAAGAATTGTCACAGTGGGAATGCTCTAGAAGAAGAAAGGTGTGATAAGAAAAGAGGATCTTTCAAAGAATGATTCTACTTGTGGTATAGTTTTTGGTGATGAATTCTGTTAGGTATCATGATTCTCTAAATTCCTACAAATTCTGTTCAGTGCTGTGCTAGGGCAATGCAGGAATAATGTACATTTTATTTGGTCTTAGAAACATCACTTTTACCTTTTCCTTATTTGTCAAAGGCACTCCTTTGAACTGGGCTTCGATCAACACATTATCTGTTCCAGGAAGGCATTGTGAATCTGATGTGGTTTTCTCAGATTCTGGGGGCCTTACCTGTCTCCTCCTGATTCACCCTGAGACTTTAGGAATTGACTAAGTTGAGGCAATCCTGATACTGAAAATAAATGTCATTACTTCCTCAAAGGAGTTTACAATGTTCAATTTCAGCAATACGCCAACTGTCATCTTATGTTCTATGTATGCCAAACTATTGACATGTATGTAGCCATGTTATTTTTTTTCTTTCATGTGTGCTTTTGCTGGAAATGGCTTCCTTCTGTTGTCTTATTCCTCTTTCAAAGATTATTCAAACACTGTCTTCTGTGTGATATCCAACTTGACTCTTCCTGACCTTCTTCCTGGTCTTATTAGTCATTCATCCTCTGTGCCGAAATGGAATTTTATACTTTATATTTTGTTATAATAACTTTATTACTTTATTATAATAACTTATTTACATGACTGTCTCTTGACTTGACTGTGAAGGGTTTTTTTGAAGGCAGGGAACATGTTAATTCATCTTTGTTTTCTTAATGCCTAGTTTAATCCCTGGCATATTTTAGGTGTTAAGCAAATATTTGTTAAAAAAAAAAGTTTAAGAAATGAGCCGATGAATTCTACTTACCTTTTTTATTTTATTTTTTATTTTTTTTAATGTTTTATTTATTTCTGAGAGAGAGAGAGAGAGAGAGAGAGAGAGAGCATGAGCAGGGGAGGGTCAGAGTGAGAGGGAGACACAGAATCTGAAACAGGCTCCAGGCTCTGAGCTATCAGCACAGAGCCTGACACAGGTCTCGAACCCACAAACCATGAGATCATGCTGAGCTGAAGTCAGATGCTTACCCGACTGAGCCACTCAGGCGCCCTTCCACTTACCTTTTTTATAAAGCGTGCAGTCATCAAGGACAACCATCAATGATATTAACTGGCATACACAGTTATAAGCCTGTTTACGGATTCTAACATTGTTGACTGTCAGAAGAGAAGTGTCACCAAACACATTTTCACAATGAAGCAGATCTGTAATCTGGCATTTATAACTCCTTTGCTGCTGTGGACTGAGTGTGGTGTAGGAGGTGGAGAGAGAGGGGAGATGACACAGCACTTCCCAATTCATGAGAGGGCTGAGGAGCAAAGATTAAAATGCGGAATGGCAATCAGATTAAAAGGGCTGATGAGATCCTAAATACATCTCAGGCCACTGGAGAGCCCTCGGGAGTGATCTTGGGAGGAGTAGAGGCTATTGAGTGGAGGGGAAAACTAGGCTTCCCACCACTAAAATAACAAGAGATAAAATGAAACCCACTTATCTGATTGTGAATTTTATCTGGACATAGAAGCCTTCAAATTATTTATTTATACATAGTGATATCAAGCTCTATCTACTTCCACTCCAAAGGGAACTCTTAAATAATCAAATAAAACTTTGAGGTTTCCTGCCTGCGTTACTCAAAGAGGAAGAAGAAGGAGGAGACACAACAGGTTTTGAGATACTCTTTTTCCAATAACATATTGTTAAGTGAATATCAAGAATTATTTGTTGTTTTATTCAACACAGAAAGGACTCACTTTTTCCTAAGTCCATTTCTGACCATCAAATCTATGTATTTTTAGGTTTACAGAAGTTTAAATACAAATATTTTCTTTTTTTTTTTATGTTTTATTTATTTCTAGGAGGGAGAGAGAGAGAGAGAGTGTGAGCAGGGGAGGGTCAGAGAGAGAGGGGGTCACAGACTGAAACAGGCTCCAGGCTCTGAGCTGGCAGTCAGCACAGAGCCCGACACGGGGTTGCAGGGCTCGAACCCACGAACCGCGAGATCATGACCTAAGCGAAAGTCGGACGCTTAACCGACTAAGCCACCCAGGCGCCCCATAAATATTTTCTTTTATCTTTATGTTGTAGACTATAAGACATTTGCTAAATGAGAAAAAATCCTTCAAATAGGTCAATTTTCACTCAGAGATAGGATTGAAATGTTTATATATTCTAATTTACAATAAAAGCTCATTTTAAATGATTTTAAGCACTTATGTTTAGCATCCATCTTAGACACTCAAATAACATGCTTTTAATAATGCCAGTCTTGCAGTCACACCAGCTTTATTTTGACTTTAAAAATATATTTCCTTTTTAACAGAGTAGCTTAAATTATTAGATCTGTTAACAGTTTGGAGAGAATGATGAGGTAAATTATAGATATTTTTCTACGTGGGGAAACCAAGGGAGACAATTTGACTTATCAGAGGCCATTGTCAAAACTTAGGAAGTACATAACTAAATTTGGGGTTACAAGACACAAAGGCAAATTCATTATTCAAACAGGTTTAGGTGCCCTGGTAATCAAACAGGTAGAGTTTTATTTAGGGGTTTATCTTTGCTTCGTTCTTCCTTCAGAGATTCTATGTAGACGAGGGAGAGGGGGCTTCCGAATACCTAAGAAGGATGTTGGATTTAAACCAGGAGCAAGCGAGGAGATCAGGAAAGAGAAAGACAAAACCCCAGGAAGTTAGGATGAGGGAGAAATCCACCCATGGTTGGAATTTTAGGGTTCCAACAATCACTTCTAAACCTCAGCACAGTTCCTGCTCAAATGGGCCCATTCTAGACAAAAGGCAAATAAAATGTCTCCTGGGGCACCTGAGTGACTCAGTCTGGCTCTTGATTTCGCCTCAGGTCATAATCTCCCAGTTCATGTGAGTCCATGCTGTCAGCATGGACCCTGCTTGGGATTCTCTCTTTCCCTCTCTCTCTGCCCTCCCCAGCTTTCACGCATGCACACACACGCGCATGCACACACTCTCTCTCTCAAAATAAACTTAATAAAATTAAAAAAAAAGGTCTCCTATTGACAGTCAAATAAACAGGTTCATAAACCTGCTTTACTTGGAGTGTCAAAGAATAATGACAATAGTGGCAATACAGAGGCCAAGAGTTAAAAGTTAGGGAAGATAAGAGTGGACGTAAACAATCGTCAGCTATTTCAAGCTGAGAGGCAGAAAGCAAACCTCAGAAATGGATTTATACACTGGGGAAGGAAAAGTAAAAAAAAAAAACAAAAAAAAAACAATCCCTTGGATAGTCTCTCCTGATTCCCATATTTCTAAGCAGCACAGAGGTGAACTTCCTAAATTTCAAGTTGTTGCTTCCAAATTATTGATTTTTGACATTCATTTGGAAATTCCCGTCTTTTTTGCATTTTGATGCGTTAGATTATACTGTTCTCATTTTTCCTCATGGATGTTTTCTACCAATCACCAGGGCACTTGTCTGCATTCACTGAAGAATGATGCAACTGTGGGTATTTTTTCACATCGATTCCATTCGTCGTCCTAGAGAATGTCCACATTCATGTGGAAGACATATCCACACCTTTCCTTAACTTCTTCTACCCCAATGATCTTCATCTTTCTATTCAGTCACCAGATTGTGGCTAGAACTGCTATTCAACTAGCTCACACTGGCTGTCGAGCACTGGATGCTGAATACTTTCTGCCCAGATATTCCTGCCCCTCTGCTACCCCCTTCACTCCCATGAGACTTCTCCGAAATTCTCCGTAGTTTGGATCCCCAGTCCCGCATAGAGGAACACCAATCCCCTGCTCCAGCTTAAGGGTGACAGTGCCAAACCTATTACCAGTCATGAAATGTTTGCATGTCAGTCCTGTCCATGGCCAGTTACACAATTTTATCAACATCTGAGACTATTTCACCTCTGAATTTCTATGCCCCTAGTTCATACTCGAATACTCCAATTCCGTCTCTCCACTTTTCTTATTCTTTTGCTCTTCTTTGCCTGTTCTGAGCCCCCCACCCCCTCAAGTACTCTCAGTTTGCTCTCAGACATCATCTTTCCTCAGCCTTCACTCTCTTCTCTATTAAATCTCCGTCTATTACTTTAACTCCATTTTCTCCAACATCATCCTTTTTTATTGCCTGTGCTTCTACCACATCTGCTCTGCAAAATTTAAATCAAATCCACAATCCATCTTCTCTGATCTTACAACCAACCTCAGCTTTGGAGGAAGAGAAAACCAAATAAGGGTACAGGTCGTCGTGCCTCAGCGCTGCCGGGTGGCTTTTACAGTCCCTGGTAAACTCCCTTGTCCCTTATTCCAAATTCTCCCGTCTCCCCTCTAGTGCTTCCCTGCCTCCCAGCATTGCCACTTCCCTTTCACCGGGGATCTGCCCCTAATTTTAGAGAGAAACTTGGTGTTCTCTGATGGGAATGCATTCATCTTTATATTCTGCACCTCTGGTTGCTGGCATTTTTACCACTTCTTTATGTTCTTTGTTTCAGAGCCGAGGGAAGAAGTTCATCCCCATTGCCCAAGGCCAGAACCCACTTGTGACTCTTTTTTGGTCTTGTTTTGGTTTTTGTCTATTTCTTCCTTTCCATGACTTCTCAGTCTCTCCTCCAACAGTGATTCTGCCTTCCTCTGCACTGGGTCATGTCTCTAAGCTTGAAAATGTGCTCATGCTCATCCCATTAAAAAAAGAGAAAGAAACCCAGCCCTTTTCCCACTTATAACTCATCCTGCTACCGTGTAGTTTGTCCTTTCTTGAACATTCTGAAACCTCTTAAGAAGAGGAATTTTCCTAAGTCATCNTTTTTTTTTTTTTAAGTTTATTTCTTACTTTGAGAGATAGACAGAGAGGCAGAGAGATCTGGGGAAGAGAGAGAATCCTAAGCAGGCTCTGCAGTGTGGAGCCTGAAGAGGGGCTCGAACTCACAAACCACAAGATCATGATCTGAGCTGAAATCTAGAGTAGGGTGCTTAAGTGACTGAGCCACCTAGGCACCCCTCATTGAAACCATTCTATTTTTTCCCTTTTTCTAGTGTTTTTCCTTTTGTCTGATACAGTGAACATTTTTTTTTAACTTTTATTTTTCCTGACCATCTGAAGCATGTGACACTGTTGATAACTTCTTGTACCTTAAGCTGCTCATCTTTGACCTATAGTATCTTCTGCTTTATTTTCTTTCTGTGTGACCACACTTTGACTTTATCCAGTTCCTCTATCAGCTAAAGCATTTATATTCCCCTGGACTCTATTAGTCTTTGTTTTTTCAAATGTTTCTCTCTCTCTGGATGATCTTATCTGTAATAAAGTTTTAATAATCATCTGTATGATATTTTCATCTGGTTATGGAATATCTTCAGCTACCTAATGATGATGGCATTAAAAATAACAGTAGTTCTTGTTATTACTGGCATTTATTAATCATTTTCAGTCACTCTACTAAGGTCTTTTCTTATATTAGCTGATTTACTTATCAAAATCCCTGAACTTTTCCCCACTTTAACATCTAAGAGGTGAAGCAATGTGTCTATGTCTATGTCACAGAGACGTTAAGTGGCAGAGGTAGGCTTTAAAATCTGACTCCAAATCCCATACATTAACCATTTAATTAAACATGACATATGAACATTTCAACTGCTATTCCCTCAAATTATTCATCTTTCTGTATAAGCTGTTTCAACAAAGTCATCATCAGCCGAACACAAAACAGAATACCTGAAGCCATGCTAGGTTCCTTCCTATTCCAAACAGTAAGCCACTACGTCCTGCTAACGTTTTATACTTCTTCCTTATATTCTAATCTACTGGTACTCAGTTCAGTGTCTCTTAATTTCCCTCCTGCACCAGTGAGAAAGCTTCCCAACTGGATTATGTACCTCCTTCTAGTCTTGGTGGTCTCCAATTTATTCTCTAGGAACTATTTATCTTCTTATGTCATATATCTGATTCTATTACCCCTCTGATAAATCCCTAATGACTCTCCATATCCTGCAGCCATGTTTCTCAAAGTGAGTTTTCTTATCATCTTCCATCAGAATCACCGGGAGAGCTTGTGAGAAAGCAGATTCTCGGAAACCACACCAGGATTTCTGAATTAGAACGGATGGTGGCAGGACCTAGATTGTATTTTTAACAAGCTCCCCAAGTGATTCTTTGTCATGTTTAAATTTCAGAGAGTCTGGCTTCCAGATCAGGTGCAAACACTTTAGAATTGCCAATAAATACCATCTGACTCATCGAGCTTCTCCTCCTTTCTTCTCTCCGTTCTTCCTATGCCTGCATCTACTCGCTGCACTCCAGTATGCACACCAGACTGCTTGCGGGCTGCCCTCTTGCCAAGCTTTTTTAAGTGTTGGTGACTTTCAGTGTGTTTTGTCTTCTACCTGAAGGTCATTTTCCCGGTATGTCCGGCATTCGTTGTGTGTGTGGGTTCGTGTGGGTATGGGTGTTACATACCTTGAGTCCTCATTATACTGAAAGTTTCTCCCAGGACACTTTTCCAGGACATACAAGCTGTCTACTCCTAGCAACTGTGCATCCTGAAATCTCCACTAAAAAATACCACTCTAGGTTCAGGTCGTGTGCGAAAACCAAGCTCAGGCTGAGAAAAATGGAGCTAATATGCACTCGGTATGACCTCAGTATGTAGAGACCTGGATCTTTCAGAAGTTTCTCTTTGGCCCATGACAGTTTTGTTTGTGATTAAGTTTTCTGAAGGGAAGTTTCATGTTTGCTGGCGTATCTACAAATGAACGCACCAATGGAAGTGGAATTCAGAAAAAAGCTACTTTGGTCACCAACCAAGAGCTATAATGAGAGAAAGAGTGGGAGTAATTTGATTGAAATCTCTATATGGTCCATTTATATTGATGGTTTACACCCCTCATAATAAGAATAACCCAGGATATGGAGGGATGTGGGTAATCATAATAATGAACTTGATATTGAACTAAGCTTTGCTCTTTATAATTTGCCGGTAAATGTGTGGTCCTCTCTTTCCAGATGAGGAGGCTGTGGTCAGAGATGCCAAGAGACTTGGGAGAGTCCCCTAGTAAAGAGGAGACCCCTTGGAAATTTGAATACAGGTATGTTGATGTCCTTCTAGTATACCTATGTTATCTTATATTGGAGTACACATACACGGAGATTTTGCCTTAATAAGACAAATTTCGGATGCTTTTTTTGGTGATAAGTGGAAACATGCGGTGGGATTTTTCCAATGAAACACACTTTGACTCACCACATAAATTAGTTTGTTTCTCCAAGTTTTAGAAAACGACATTTTAGGAGAATATGTATTTTTTTAAGTTTTCCTAGTGGATCTTCAGGCCTTCAACTAGCATGGAGAAGAGTAGTACATTGGTCATTGCTTACTTAGGGAACCATTTAATGCTCATATCTCTTTGTAAGATTGGTGTCGGGACCCGCGGTAACATGAGGAAAACGACAGTAAGGGCTAAACGCAAGATTTCCCCTTCTACCCTGCCTTCCCCTCCCCAGGAAACTGGGACAGCTGGTTATCCATCTCATTTTCCTCACAGTTGCATGCCGACTCTGTCACCAAGCTGTGCATTTGCTAGAACAGTTGATTTTCTTTATAAGAGTGATGAGGAAGAGAAAGCAAAAGTACTATGCATTGTTTCTCTTAGGGTTCGTCTTGTGTGTGTGTGTCTGTGTGTGTCTCCCCCCCNGCGCTATGGAATCCTTAAAAGAAATGAGATAAGGACTCTGAAACAATGGAACTTTGTTCAAAACTTGTCCTAATGTTCTGAAAGGTTTTTTGTTGATCTTCCTGTCGGTGGGTCTGGAGTGGGAGTGGGTGGACAGAGGGCAGGGAATCTATCAGATTAAGTGTGCCTAATGGTCCCCAAATGTCACGGTGTAACTGTTGAAAGGAAACACAGGGCTGTAAAGTCACAAAGCTTTATTGCCTTGTCAGACCATTCCCGGTGNTATTTCTTGTTGCTCTTCAAAGTGTATGAGAATGTTCTGTCCATCCTTGCAGAGATCCCATTAAACCTAGACACTTAAGGGGAGCTTCTGGGTAATACTCCATTTGCCCGCTCGTCTCAGCCTGGCAGGGCTCAGCAGTAGTGTTCTTCTCAGGAGGAAGGTGAAGGAGTCCCCCATCAGCACCTTCTTCTGGATGGAGGGCTTATTTCTCCTGTCTTTTTCAAAAGATGGGAGTTCTGCTCACAATTCTTAATGAGACTCCAGATAAGTAAGAGTACTTCCATGCAGAATTATTCCTTCCAATCCTCTAATCCTCTATCCAGATTGTCCTGAACATTCCTGAAGTCTATCAGCAGTCGGCTTGTAGAGGCAAAATTGAGGATTTCATGAATATAAGATAAAGTGACTGCGTTCGGGGTTAACTAAGTTCCATGTACAGCCTTACAAAGGAAGTTCTGTTAGGTCTATTCACAGATGGGAAACAGTGGCCCTATTAGTTAGGTGTCCTATAATTTGCACAAGGTAGAGGGGATAAGATTTGAATAAAGATCTTTTGACTCCAGATCCCATTCTTGAAGCTACTTTGCTATCTTTCCTTTTTATGAGCTACAGAAAACAAATTTCAATGTTGTAATAAATTTAAGGGACCAAAACAGAAAGCAGAGAACTGAAGTCAGAAGAATTTCTTTCCATATCTTGAAACTGCTGGAGATCCTCTCTGTTGTAGCAGTGAGTGAAGATTTTCAGATGATTCCTTGAGCCTCTTACATAGCGGCCTTAGAGGTTTAAGGGCCTCAGATGATGATCAGCCTTCTATAGTAGGTGAAAACGGATTCCTGGGCTCATGGGTACAGAGTGGGAGTGTGTGTTAAATTCATTTTGAGGAATGTTAGGATGCTTTAGGTTGCAATTAATCAGAAAACAAATGAGACTTTAAAAAAACAAATGGGACATGGGGTGTTTAGGGGCTCAGTTAAGCATCCGACTCTTGCTTTCGGCTCAGGTTGTGATCTTAGAAGTTTGTAGGTTCAAGCCCGTCTTCCTGATCCCCCATGCTGAGGCTGCAGAGCCTGCTTGGAATTCTTGGTCTCCCTTTCTCTTCCGCCCCCACCCCCCATTCACACTGTCCATCTCTCTCTAAATAAATTTTAAAAACTAGGACTTTAAAATTTTGTTAAGCCCCAAATAGTATGGGGATTAAAAAATATTATCACGTATGTTAAGTCTGAAGGTAGGGTATGTCAGGGTTGGGTGGTCCAGCAGCTCAACCACATCACTAAATTCAGATTCTATTCTTTATCTGCCATCCTCAGCGTGACAGCTATTACCCCTGTGGGTCTCCAGATGACCATTCCGCTCCAAGTGTCACATCTCTATGCACCAAAACCAGAGGCAGAGAGCACAGCTGCTTGTATCTCCTGTATTTTTGTTAAAGAAAATCTTTACTAGGGGCACCTGGGTAGCTCAGTTGGTTAAGTGTCCAACTTCGGCTCCAGTCATGATCTCAGTTTGTGGGTTCGAGTCCCGCTCAAAGCCTGGAGCCTGCTTCAGATCTGTGTCTCCCTCTTGTTGTCCTCCCCTGCATGTGCTCGCTCTCTCTCTTTCTCTCAAGAATAAACAAACAATAAAAAATAAAGTACCTCTAGATTCTTTGCCCTCATATGCCATATATTGCCATTTACAACTTGGTTGCATGTCTACCCTAAGAGCAACCACTTGGGTAAAGGGAATGGAACACTTCCTTCCAATTAGATGGATTTATAATGATTTACTAGAGGCCTCTTGTCTGGGTGGCCCCAGAATAAATCCAGTTTCTGCCGTCAGTGTACCCACAGAGGAAGTCACCTCCGCTGGACCAACCCAGGGCTGCAAAGGGGGAGGAAACCAAGTAGGCAGGAGTCAGAAGAATCTCCTTCCTCTTCCGGTGTCCCTCTAGCACCGTCTACTACCAAAGACTAACCTCACCCCAGCTGGCAAGAGGGAAATGTTCCAGGATCACAAGCAGGGGATGAAGGGTGGCTTTGGAGCTGAGACGTACTAAATTGGTAACTGGCACAGTTGGTTTGGCTGTTTGGAGATGCTGACAATGTGAGCAAAGAAGGCTTTATGAAAAGAAAGCTTAGCACACAAAATATTCAGCTGAAAAACTTACTTCGGAAGTTATATGGTGGGTTCTGAGAGCAATAGTTATTTTTTTAACTCCCAGAAATAGAATAGATATACTGATATCTTTGATTTATATATAATATATAAGATACATCAAATTGTATCCAGATGGACATATATACATATTAATTTGTTAAAAGAAGAGGAGAAGTGACACCGGGGTGGTTTAGTTGGTTAAGCGGCCAACTTTGGCTCAGGTCATGATCTCACAGTTGGGGGACTCACACCCCACATCGAGCTCTGTGCTGACAGCTCAGAGCCTGGAACCTGCTTTGGATTCTGTGTCTCCTTCTCTCTGACCCTCTTCAGTGCACGTGCGCTCTCTTTCTCTCTGTCTTAAAAAATAACAAAGATGGGAAAATGAGGATGGAATGTAGAGGTTATTTTCTGTATGAAAGTAGGTAACTTTATATTAAAGTCCAAATAATAGTTCCCCAAATTTTAGTGGTTGAAAACTAGGTTGAAGAGAAGAAAAGAGAGTAGGAACATCAATCTGACATCCTCTGACAACCTAATATCCTAAGGTGTGTCCTAACTCCTGTCCCCCCTGTAGCACATCTGCGGGAGGGAACAAGCAGGCAGTACGCTAAGGTTGACCATCTATTCCTTCTTACATCTTATCAAATGTTTACTAAATGCCTCCATGCACTGTGTTTGGTGCTGGAATGAGAAATACAAGGCCAGAGGAAAAAATAGGAGAGAACGGGAAGATGAATGAGACTACATGAACTTCTGGGCTTCTGTTCTGGACAAATCAGACGGGCTCTGCCAACATCAGTGAACTGTAATGTTCTAACATGTCATTTTTTCAGGAGATCCAGCTGGAAATAGTAGATGGGAGGGGTTCACGTCCTCTGTCACTGTTCCCATGTCAGCTGTTGCCATTCCCATAACTGAGTGTTCCTAGGGAGGGGCTTCCCAGTGGAAAAGACCCATGACCTTTATTTCCTGCCCTTTCGTAGAAGATCGTCAAGCCATAAAAGGACTGTAGAGACAGCGTCCTTTTTAGGTGAATCTGATTGTCATCATCAGTTCCTTAAGGCATATGGAAACCCTATCTTGCACCACAAGTAGGCAACTCTTGCAAGATCATCTGAGCACAACCATATTTCTATTTGAAAGAAGGATTCACTTTAAGAATATTTAAGAATATATTGAGTATTTAAAAAAAGTGACCTATGGCGAGATCCTAACAAAGCTACTGTTCGTCCCACCCATTCTCTGAACCACTTTTAAATAAAAAGTACTCCAGTTTATATATCCAAGTGTCTCCTCAACACAATGTGCCAGAGGCCCTGAAGGCAACTTCAGGGGAGAAGCTCTAGGGCTTTAGCAGCATCTGTATTGTTGGAATAAGTAAAGTCCTCTAAAGGGACTATTTAGAAGAATCTCCTGTATAGTTACTCAAAAAGCAATCGACTTAATGTACGACTTGAGGAGGACACCTTTTCTAAAACAGATTCCTTTTCTCTCTCTATCAGTACCTGGTTAATAGTCTAGCTGACAGTGGTAAGAATAAGACTTGTTGGATGCCCAGCATTTGAGGAAATGAAATTGGAAGAAATGGGAACCTGACTGTGCTATCATTTGCAGTATCCAAAAATCAAAAGAGTGTGGAGGGACATGGAGAGAGGAATAAGAAGAAGGGTAAAGGAGATGAAGAGGCTAAAGAAGCAGACATAGAAAAAAAATAAAAGTATTTTTCTGAAACCCCAATGGGTTATTCTGAAAGTTACAAGAATATAGCTACGGAAAAAAAATTCCGGATATTTGTATGAAGAGATAACACATGAGGTACCTACAAGAATTGCTGGCAACAGAATTTTAACGATGTTATACTTATTGTGAAATCTCATTGCTTCTACTCTTTTTCATGGAATATATGTCTTTGGGGAGTCTGGTTAACATAGTTTGGTTGATTATTGTGTTGTTTTAACATCCTGTGGTGAAAGCAGTCTGGCATACTCGCCACATTACAGGACAGATCCTGAGGAAATTTACCAAAAGAAAGCAAGCTGCTCTCAGCTCTGTTTGTACGTGGTGGCCCAATTGAGAACATGATTGGAAACAATTCAAGAGCTTATATAGTGATAATCTGTCAAAATACACTGAACATTCAACTATGGGATGCTCAATACTTATTATTATCAATTTGCAAATATCACGTATGGAGCTCTGATTGCCATGTTATACATGCTGGATGCAAAGGTTGATAAGGTATAAATCCTCCTTCCAAGGAGCTTATAGTCTGGCATGCCAAATAAACATAAGGCTTCTGTAAGAGGAAACAAAACCCCAAAGTTATGCTTCTGTGATGATTAAAAGAGTCATTGTGTCTTGCAAATTATTTTTCTATTAACCTAATAATTTAGTACAGCATGTGACTTACTAATATGATTTACTCATTCAAGTAGAATTTCTCAAGTTCTTTGGCATTGGCTTAAAATAGTCTGACCTGAGATTGGGTAGCAGTAGAGAGTTGAGTATGGGACAGAGGAATACAAAAGAAGTTCTTTTTAGCAATTCTACTTGATGAAGCTTTTGAGCCTTACAATTACGTATGTAGTGGATCAGATGTTAGTCGCCCTAGCCCAGGGCATGATGGAAGGTTGGCGATGGATATTAGGGAGGATTTTGGCAGGAAGGTGAATGGCCCAGGTGAATTAGACCGTGAAGCTAAGGATCCTCACTGACAAAGACATTATTGCCTCTCTTCAGCAGGTTCTTTTTCTAAATGCATCAGAGCTTTGATTCCTAGAAGCAGAGTGAGAAAAGCAACTTTTAAAATGAATTAAAGCTATTAAAGGTGACCTATAAATGGCCCCATGAGATGGAGAATGTGTATTTATACTTCACTCATAGATGTGTTTTTAAATACATTTTGGGTGGGGGGGCACCTGGGTGGCTCAGTCGGTTAAGCATCCAAATTCGGCTCAGGTCATGATCTCCCGGTTCGTGGGTTCAAGCCCCACGTCGGCCTCTGTGTTGACTGCCAGCTCAGAGCCTAGAGCCTGCTTCAGATTCTGTGTCTCCCTGTCACTCTGACCCTCCCCTTCTCACACTGGCTCTCTCTCTCTCTCAGAAATAAATAAAACATTAACAAATTTTTAAAAAAATACATTTTAGGGGTCCACTATTTGTGCTAGATTTTTCTATTAATGAATCTATATTTTAAGTTTCTGAACACTGGCATTTTTAAAAAGTTCATTGTTACTTGGAATTATATGGGCCATTAACTCTGTATCCAACAAGTTAGATAGTGAGGATATACATTATTAACTAAATGTAGAGGAGGAAATCCAAATAAACAAATTTTAAATAACACATTAGAAAACACACATTTCAATAAAAGAATCTTTTAAAAATATTGGAAGATGCAAAGCACCCCAAGTTTCTGTCTTTTTTCCCTGTATCTTTGTCTTTCTCCATTTCTGCTGAAAAAGGTTTAATGCGATTTCATCCCTGAGTACATTTGTTTCTTGCTTTTGCAAGGCTGAAGACAAAACACAGGTTAATACAGTAAATATGTTTAGAAACCATAACTAATTTTGGTTATTTTTATGGTTCTATTTCTTTAGAAGAGTCTTCTGTGGCAATTCCTTAAGAAAATTAACTGAGGTCCTTAGGAATATTGACTGAGGATAGGTCTCTATTAGAAAATCGAAGTTTCTTTTATTCATATCTATGGGATTCAGACCTAGCACATCCTTGCTGATGGTACATAGTAACTATAAGTGTATATTGAATTTTCTAAGTGATGATAAAAACAACAACAAAAAAAAGCTCAATCCAAATACTTTTCTATTTGGTAGAAGACAGAGAAGCTCTTGTAGAGTGGCTATTCCTCAGTGACGTAGATGAGTTTGAATTTGGTCTGAGGCACAGACAACCAGACAATTTAAAAACCTGTTTATTTTCTTTTTTATTTGACCTTCTGAGTCCATTAGTCTCACCTGGCTGAGTTATAGCTCGATGAATGAGAACTTGGAAGGTTTTCTTTGTTAGTTTCATGTTTGAAGTAAACACACTGAATCTTTCATAAATGTAATGATTTTCTCTTAAAACTCACTAATATCATAACTATACTAATAAAAGCATAATGTATATTATTAGGTCTGAACTCTTGGCCATGGTTATCTGTACATTTTAGAGCTGGTCGGTGCACAAGTGTCATAAATGACCATTTTATAGATAGATAATGTTCTTAATCCATAATTCTTTATTGCTGATGGTTATTGCATTAGATGATGACCCATAGCTATTAAGAGTCAGTTTTTAATATCACAACCATTTAGAAAGGTTAATGGACTCAGTTTTGAGACTTAACCTTTGGATACTGCAGGCTAAGAGGTTATATTTGTGCACTAAAATGACAGAAAATATCTACTTATTTTCATTTCTCAATATACTCTTAGTAGCATGGTTATGTACAGTAACTGTTATTTACCAATCAAATGGAAAGAAACAGTGTGTGACATATAAGATAACAAGTTTCTAAAGCAGTGAGATTCTTTTAAAATATACATTTCATATTTGGCTTCTATTATTTTTCATTTAGACACAAGAATTGAAATGTGAACAGATGTAACCTAAATCAGTTGAGGAATATTTATTATGGCTGTTCAAAAAAAATAGACCAAGATTATAATTCATAGTTTTCTTGGCTAGTTTGGAAAGTTCACATGCATTGTAATGGGGAACTGGTTGTTTAGCGAAGTCATGAATTCCTTATGGATGATACCTGTCCACAGCCCAGGATTTTCAGAGGAATGAAACCGTGTCTATGTGGATTCAGTTCCATTTCAAAAATCTAATTAGGGTTCCATGGTGACCATTTATCATGTATTTTTGCCACCCATTGTCCATTATTCTTCTTAATGTCACCCTTATTCCCTTTTATTCCATTAATTCATTGTGACTTAGCTTTGCCCGAAGAAGAGTTCAGGCACTCCTCTTCTATTATGCAAGCCAGACGCTGAGTGTGTCAACAGTTACAGTAAGGGCCCCCAATGAATTACACCTTCCTATATACATGTAGGTGTGTCCCCACTTCACGTGGACTCTGGGCTTGACCATATGATTGGTTTTGTTCAACAGGGCATAAACAAAATGCAACAATGACTGGAAAAGTGCTTGCACATTAGGCTACCCTCTTTGGCTTGCTGCTTTGGGCGCCCATCTACAATATGAAAAAGTGTAGGCTATGATGGATGAAGAGAGACCCTGAACTAGTGGCTTCTTGCAAAATTAATCATCACACATGGGAGGTAGGCCATCCAGGACCAGTCAGTCCTCAGCTGATCTGCCTGTCCCCATTCCTAGCTATTTAAATTCTCACCGACTCTCTCAGCTTATTGATGATTTTCCAAGAAATTGCCTTTTGCTAACGTAGCCAAAGTTGGTTGCTAGTTCAGTCAAGAATCTTAAATAATATAGGTTCTTCTTTTTTCAAACTGTATCCTTTTATTTTTAGAGATTTTTTTTTCAGTTTATTTTTGAAAGGGGAAGAGAGAGAGAGAGAGAGGCAGAAAGAGAGGGAGACAGGATCTCAAGCAAGATCTGCACTGTCAGTGCACAGTCCCACACGGGGCTCAAACTCACAAACCATGAGATCATGACCTGAGCTGAAATCAAGAGTCGGTTGCTTAGTGACTGAGCCACTCAGTCACCCCAATAAAATAGGTTCTTAAATTGGGACTTGGAAATGCAAAGGGATTACTTGAGACTAAAAGAAAACCACACTTATACAGATTCACTTAGAAGTTAAATTATGAGTGATATATAGGTATATTAATTAGTTTTGGTGATCAAATATTCCTTAACAGGTAACAGTTGATAGAACTGTTATAAGTCAGACAGTGATATTAACTTAGCCTCCTCTAGGTAGGCATCCCAGGTACCTTTTCTTATTTACTGATTGTATTATGCTGTGTGGACCTCAGCATGGAAGTTACTCAAAGAACAGCTATGATATTTAGAGACTTCGGGACCCACTGCCCTACCCTCCAATCCCCCATCCCCACCAACTTCAAGATAGAATTGACATGTAACATTGTCATTTAAGGTGTTCCTAGCATTCTTTTTTTTTTTCCCTGTGTTCTCTTGTACTTTCTTGTCTATTTCCCCATTGTTCCACCATTCTATCTTTTGTGTCCCACCTTTCCTTGAGATTCTGCTCCTGCAAATTGTACCTTCCCAAGTGCCTCCCAATGTTGTAACATTTTCTGCGAGCAGCTCTTTTGCAACTGCCCTGAGCTCATCATCTGCTTTATGCTATTGGAAACTTCATACACAAGCCATATACAATACGTGAGTTATCCTGGAAGATCACATTAGTGGTTTTTTTTTTTCATCCATAGCTCTTCTCACAAGCTGAACCGCATAATTATTGATACGTGTTTGTTTTCATCACTTTGACAAAGACCGTACCTCCTTGTGATTTTATTGCATTCATTCTGCAGTTCTAAGCTGGAGTTGATGAGTGACTAAATTGTGACATGTGGGGTTGGATGCATTTGTAGTGAGAAGAAACTGGCTCTTTAAGCTGGCTATCATCATAATGAAGGAGCACCTGTTATGTTCACTGCCTTATAGACAATGCTCAATAAATAGTAATTGACTTGAAATTCAATGAAGGAATTCCTTAAAACTGGAGAATTTTAGAACAAAACAACCTAGAATTTCTGATACTACATAAGCACTTCGATAGTAAAAGGGGGAAAGAAGTTGTTCCCTTTTAATCAACAGATAGTCATTCAGTCACAAAAGATGAGGGGTCATAAGAAGACCTAGAAGAGGGACATGAAATCTACAATCCAAGAGAAAAAGAGGCCTTGGAGGGTAAGGAACATGTCCCTTTTTTTCCCCAGCACCACTCCTCCAAAGCTATCACAATCCAGTCAAAGACTGTAAATTTGGTATTTCACACATTAGAAGGTGCATTCAACTGACAATGCTAAAAAATCCATTTTTACAACTTAACAGTTTCTGTCAACATTTAAAAAATGTTTTCTGTATCCATTTCTTGGGAGACTCATAAAGCTGGCTTTCCTGAGTGTTCTTGGTTCCTGCTGTTTGCTCATTCTTTAACTATTCTTTCCTTCCATTTCAAGGAAAAGCTTTTGGGCATTTTCTCACCTTCTTTGGCTTCGGCTGTGATGCTAGGTGATTCCAATATAATTAGGTGAGATTTTTATAGGCCCTCAAAGGCTAACAAAATAATAAATGTGGCAGTTCAAATAATAGAAATCAGAAGGTCAAGCAAAAAAAAAAAAAAAAAAAAATCCTTTGGACCAAGATCAACAAACCCTAATGTTATCAGAGTTTGGAATTGCAACATTCTTTCCTTTCTTCTTTCTTCTTTCCTTTGTATTGTTTTCAGCTTTCCTTTTTTAAACTTTTTTTCTGTATTGCATAGGGATATTTTCATTCTATTGTTACTATTTTTTATTTACATTTTCAATGCAGAAAATGTTTACTAAGAAATAATCTCCTATATTACTGCAAAATGAATACTTTTTTGAGATTATAAAACTATTTCACAAATTATTACAAATCAAGATATTACAAATATCTTTAAAATGCTTTTTTATCCTCTTGATTTAAAAAGTGATATGTGTTTATTGCAGAAAATTAAGATGCTACAGAACAGCACAAAGAATAAAATTGCTATCATTTGTCTAATAATAGCTATTATATCCTTCTAGTCTTTTTTCTATGACTAGACATACCTATGCATATAACCTAGCCAATTGAATCATGCTTTTTTGATTAAACATTAAATATAAATTTCTTCCACAACTCTCATAAGGGTTTATAAAACATCAAGTATTGAAATTGCAAGTGGGCCCCTTTTTTAAAAATTAAAACATGCCAGAAATCAAATTTCTACAGTGTGGTTGGGAGTACAGTTAATCCTTAGGTACAAATAGCTCTTGCTTTTTAGGTGGAAGCTTGTCCTAAATATTAACCACAGCTTCTATAAAATGAGAAAGGTTTCAGATGGCCTTACAAATGATGTGCTCTGATCTCTTTGGGTATCTAGTTATTTTTCAAATGACTTGAAGACTGCTCCCTTGTCAGTCCTCGCCTGGTATTCATTCTCTTTCTCCTGAAACTCTGCTGATCTGCATGTGTAACTGGTTGAAATAAGCAAACACAAAGCCCACGGCATTTTCCCTTCCTTCCTTTTACCTTCTTGAAACCATAGGTTTCTTCATTGTTTTCCACCAACACTTGGAAATGTGGCTTCTGAGAGATAACAAGGCACGGCTCCATGGCATGCCGTCGCCTCCCTGTCTCCCCCACTCACTGCTAACTCTTTTGTTTGTACAATATTCTTTTATTCTGAGCAATATAACATTTTAGTTCTTGTAATAAATGCCTTCATGTGAAGCAGTTCAGCTAAGAGAATGTTATTAGACTGTGCTCCCAGGCAGCGCACCTCCACACGATCAATACAAAGCTGGGACTCAGCTCATTCCCTCTTTGCTTAAATTCCCTGCAAATGTGCAAGAGAAGCAGCAGAGGGTGTCATCAATCACAGGCCACCGTGACATATGCTGAAACCTGACCAGGGCCGAGATGTTTTAATAAGGCATCCATTAAAACCCTCAAATAAATTGCAATTTGAAAACAGAACATAATACCAGCCAAGTTTTCCTCATCCATCTTGTGGCATGTCATGTAATGTAATTGCGTTGTTAATTTATCCAAGAACTTTCTCCGTACACTGTTTCGTTGGCACCGCTTAATTTCCCTGTAGACTATTTGTGTGTGTGTGTGTGTGTGTGCGTGCGCGTGTGTATGCACATGTAAGACAGAGAAAGCAAGAGAGCAAGCAAATGGAAGAGGGAGAAAGAAACAAAACACAGAAACTGTATTTATTTCTGTGTGTCTGTGTGTCTGTTGGTTCCTTGGAGGAAACGGCCATGTTTCTACTTAGCATGGCATTAGTCAGAGAGCTAGTCAGAAATTTGAAATGTTTGACGTTTTGTCAATGACCCCTGAGCACCCCGACTCGGCTTCGCTGGCTCTGGCCTACAGCAGGAGCACCTCCTTCCCTTCACCTTGCCATTGGTTGGTGCTTCTCCAGAGTGGGATCACTCAGAGTGCCTGTGGATCCCATCAATAAATATCGACAAAAGTGTTTGGGGGCCACGGAGGATCACCACACAATGACACTCAAAACAGGACAGTACTGATTTTGGGTCCCTAGCTCTTGGGTCATAAGTGAAAAGTTTTGACAAGGGTAAAGAAGGAAGAATTTCTAAATCAATAGGAAAGAATAAAAAAAGTATTTCTCTGGAATAATGTCAAAGTGGTTGCATTCAATACACACACACACACAGACACACACACATACATACATGCATATAATTTTTAAAAAGAGCTTGGAGGAAAGATACAGGCAGACAGGGGCTCATATAGATTTCTTTGTCTTCTAAGCATAAATCTAAAAATAAGTAATGCGATTCTTCACGTAGCGCTGCATCAGCAGATTTCTCACCTTTATTTATTCTTCTGGGTTTTCTTAATCAATCTGTCCTCTCGTTTTCTATAAAAGAAGCCATTGGGAGGCAGAAGGTGAATCCACCCCACACATTCCATCTACAGCTAAGACGTCATCGTAACCATGATGCCAATCAAATATTGGTTTGAAACTGTCAAACGTCTTTTCTAGGTCTACCGTTTCGAAGTGATAAGTTGTTGAACTAATGACAGAGAAGACAGTATCACAAAAGGGGGGAAATCCACCATAAATCTACTTGTGTAGCTGCTGTTTTAAGATTATTAACGAAGAGCAGAATAGGTATTTGAGATCCAGTAAAAAAGACAATTCATTTTAAAGCATACTGGTCAATAAACTAACCGCCACCCTCCCACACTAGATCCTTCTGTCTGAAGCTGTGTTACAGGTTGGCCCTAAGAATGTGGTGACATTCTGATATGCACCCTGCATACAAACCATTCTTCTCCAAGCCTCCAACTTATCACCATGCAAACTATTAGACAATCGCGCAGTATAAGAGGTGCCAGGGAAAGCCAGATTAGTTTCTGCTTTCTGCTAATGGATGACCTTTGTGATTTGGATCAGGTGCTGAAATTCACTTAGTCCGAAAGGCAGGAGAGTGGGGAAAACACCTAAAATCATTTTCTTTCCCTACAGAGAAGACGCCTGGCTACCACCTGCCCAATAAATGTCAATTGGGTTTTTTTTGTTTTCTTTTCAAAAATAAGCAGCGTGATTCAAAAGCAGTGGACGCTCAGTTGTGAGGTGCAGGGGAGTAGGAGTGAAATGGCTTAAAAATAGAAAACCAACCTAAAGCCGAAACCAAAACATTACGCATTAGACCTGAGAATGGCTGGTTCTTTCCTGGGAACTTTAACACCTCAGTGTTCTAAGGAGATTCTTGCAGCTTTACTGAAATTTGAGCTGATTTATTATGCTTAGTGGGAATCATGTTTGGTTTCTTATAGCTGAAAATATTTTGAGGTTTAGCTGAAATTTGTTTGGAATTGGGAGTGTAATACCCCAAGCAACATTCAAGGGATCAGAACCAACAGGAACTGGAATATACAAAAACACTGTTTCTTTAGCTCTACGTGAGCCTGGGTTGCCAACTTTCACATGCTTCTAATGTTAGCTCGAGCTTTCTGGCAGTTCCATTGTAAGCTCCACTTCACAGACATCCTCTGCTATTTCGGCATTTTAACATTGGCCTTGCTTCATTTTATTTCCTTGTCCAGAAATACAGTCACTTAAAAAAAAAACCCAGCATAATTATTATTAGATGTGCAATTTGGGTGTCAAGTTCCAGCTTGAGACGGATTCTTTGCTGCGGTGATATTTAGCTACTACCCTCAAAATGCACGGAAGGAATAAAACAGTAAAGACACAGAGGACATGGACCTTTAATTCCTCTCGTGGATTGCAAGGGCATGAATGAAATGTCAGTTCCCGAGGTGATTATGTGACTCGTGTTGGCAAGAATGGAATAATTGTGTACTACTCAGGGTGGAAGAAATGTATACACGGGGAGATAAAATTGTAAGGGGACAGACCATATAGGGTAAGCACATGTACAGCACAAAAGAATTCAATTGGGTGGATGACACAGGTCTTCGGCCTTTGCGGAAATCAATGAACTGCTGTTTAGGTGTCTTCTTCAAAGCACGAGTACGTTGAAAGGATAAAGCCTGACTCTGATCCACTGAGGCTTGCTCAGTTAACCCTAGGATATTCTTAAGAGAGTTGATTTGTTTTCTTTTCTTTTTTTTTTTTTTATTTCCTTTTTCTCTGAGCTCCCTTGAACTGATTTACAATTCCTGCATCTATGGCTGCCTTTAGCTATGTGTGCCATTATTCAGCTACCCTTTTTGTAATTAAATTCTGCTTGGATTGCTCATAGGCCTAACCTTCCTCTTTAACTTTAATCTGTGACCTCCTGGTTCTAAATTAGTTAGCGACATTGTATCGGGCGCGCAGTGAATAACCTTTTTGCAAGGCTGCTAAAATACCTGGGTCTGAATTCAGACTGAGGGTTTTCGTCTTTGCACAAAATTCCCTGCAAACTTGCATGCAAATTCAGAGCCCTATCCATACAAAATCTTCTAGCAATATCATTCTAATTTCAGAAGCCTGGTGAGATGAAGCCATGTGTTATGTTATAAACACCCCAACAAAAGAACTGCGATCTTACCATGTTATTTTTTTCCCCCAATGTAATTTTGTAAATGTTGTTGATTCTGCCTCACCATTTGGAGACTCTTGCATGTGTTACTCTTCCAAATTCCCTGCTTTAAAATTCCCCGGAGCCCCGTAAGTGCTGGGTTTCTTAAAGAAATAGGTTGCCGTCACCCCTACCCTCTCACCTCCCACTCCTCCAAAAACAATCCCCGGTACAAACGTGCCAGTAAACTAACTCAGCCGCATACAATGATATTGTCAAGAAAACCTCAGGAGAAAACCATTTAAATTTCATGGCATAAATCTGAGCTCTTGGCCAACCTTCCGTTAGCAAGTAGCAAGTACAAGTCTCATGCTAATTCTCCACCAAACCTCTGAGTTTTATGAAAGCTACATTTTATCTGTTTGGTTATTTGCAGTCACTCGAGAGTTGGAAAAGGAATATTAGCACCACTCACATTTTATTGTGGGAGTCACAGTACTTGGTTGACCCCCTTTTCAGGTCCTATTGAATTTCCTATACAAAGGAAATGAAAATGTTTTATATTTAATACAGCAGCACATAACGAGAGGCTTAGTTATTACACAGAAAGCTGCAATTTTCTGCCTTTGTTTCAGCGATTACTGTGGAGCTGAAATTTCCAAGCACGTTTTTTATGATTTGTTTATTGCTGGCTTTAGAGAGGACAGCGAGGGGGAATGCCACCCTTATGCTACTCACTCTACAGAAAAGGGCTTTTTGTTTGTACTTCTGTGGCCCACAAAAGAATGTGGTCCAGCGTTTCACTGATGTCACAGTTTCTTGCAGACAGATCAGCTGTGAGGAATCTGGCAGATAATAGATGGAATGGAACCCAGGACATTTTCCTGGTTTTACTCCCACGTGGTCTGGGTCACAATGGTGAGACAGGGCTCTGCGTGGGCTCCTGGCGTGTGCCAGGACCTGGTGCTAAGCATGTCACTTTCATTATCATACTCCACTATGACAACAGCGACCGTCGAATAGAGAGTAGGGATTCTTGTTACTGTCATTAACCTCGTTCTATCGATGGGAAAACTGAGGCTTAGGTTTTCTAATTTGTCCAATGTTGCCCTGTTAATAAAAGCGTGGCCCCACCATGCATTTGGGGCTCAGGTCTGTCTGATTCTAGAGCCTGCTTCTCATCCTTCTTTGGATAAGAGTAGTCATTTATTGTGTTAATTTTTTTTTTTTTTTTTAAGAAACTGACTCTCCTTGCTGCTTCCTTATTTTTAAGTTTGGATTTATTTTCTTTTAAAAAGTAATATAGCACACACAGCTTATACCTAGACTCACCAATTTTGCCATATTTTCTTTCTCCCCCTCCACAAATATAAATATGAATGCATATATCTGTGTGTGCATTTATTTCAAATGGTTTCTACTAAGCCATCTGAAAGGAAGTTATTGTCAGAGGGCCAACTTCAGTTCAGGTCATGATCCCATGGTTTGTAGGTTCAACCCCGCATTGGGCTCTGCGCTGACAACTCAGAGCCTGGAGTCTGCTTCAGATTCCGTCTCTCCCTCTCTCTGCCCCTCTCCTGCTTGCATTATGACTCTGTCTCTCAAAAAATAAATGTTAAAACAATTTTTGAAAGGAAGTTATTGTTACTATGGTGCATTAGCCCTAAAAAGAACATTCTCTCCTTGAACCACAGTGCCATTGCCACATCATAAAAATAAGCATTCATTCAATAATGTCATCTGCTATAGTCCATATGTGAATTTCCCAGATTGCCCACCCAGTGACTTTTATTACTTAGTTCTTGACCAGGGTCCAATTAAGGAAGAACCTTCCCTGTGGACTCCTCCACATACAGCCTCTCCAGAATACCGGATGTAGAGTCAGCTCTTCACAGGTTATAAGAATTTAAAAGCTTGTGCCTAAGTGTGGCTATTATTGCAGTTTATATAATATCACAGTAGTTCATACATGCTGAAGACCCTTTCTGCTGCAACATTCTTGGAACCTGTATTCTTTGACTCTGGCTATCTAGAATGGAGTAATGGAATAGCTCAGGGATTCCTAAGCCATTCTACAGTCATCTCCTCTCAGAATTAGTTACCGCCACCATGCTCAGCCTAATTCTGTCGTCTTGCTTAAGTGAGTCTAAACTGGCCTCAGCAAATCTCTTCCTCAACAGGTAACAGTAGATACTCCAGGATTTAAAAAGTCAGGGCTGCCTGGGTGGTTCAGGGAGTTAAGCATCCAGCTCTTGATGTCCGCTCAGATCATGATCTCAGGGTTCATGGGATGGAGTCCCGTGTCGGGCTCTGTGCTGACAGCATGGAGCCTCCTCAGGATTCTCTGTCTCCCTCTCTCCCTGGCCCTCCCCTGTGCACTCACTCTCTCTCAAAAAAAGAAACATTTTTAAAAACATCACAACTGAGGGAGAAGAAAGAGGGTAGGGGGAAGGAGTTAGAAACCAGAAATGGGAGAGAATGGGAGAGAGAAAAGCAAGTGCAATCACACTGATTAAATTTATAATTACAACAACATTGTGATAATGGCCAAAATACATTGAGAACTTAGCATGCCTGGAGGAATCATGAGACTTTTAAGTATATTAATACGTTTTAAATGTATTTCATTTAATCTTTACAATTAATGTTCCAAAATAGGTTACTATTACTCTCTCACCATTTTACACAAGAATTACTAAATCTTACAAAGGTTAAGTATGGTGTTATTATCCAGCATATATAATATCCCGGATATTATATGTATTCATATGTATAATGTGAGCAGCTGTGCTCAAACCCAAACTGGAGGAGGAGGAAGGAGGGGGAGCTGAGGAATGGCAACATTGGCAGGGATTCAGTGGTCATCTTCGTTTACTGTGATCTTTGTTTCCATGAGTTCTTAGGCAACACGACGACATGAGTCGCTGGTCAGGAATCTCCCTTTTTTCTCTACATCTGCTACCACAGCTTTCGTTCTAGTCAACTGTATCTCTTGACCAGATGCCTGCAAAATCTCTCTCAGCAAATTCCCTGCTGCCAGCTTCTCCTTCCTTTAGCTTCTACTCCACAAAATGGTCAGAACATTCTTTCCTCTCAATGATCTATCTCCTTTCCTTCTTTTCTTTCTTTCTTCCTTCTTTCTTCCTTTCTTCCTTCCCTTCTTTCTTCCTTTCCTCCCTCCCTCCCTTTCTTTCTTTCTCTCTTTCTTTCTCTTTCTTTCTTTCTCTCTTTCTCTCTCTCTTTCTCTTTCTCTTTTTCTCTCCTCCCTCCCTCCCTTCCTTTCTCACTCATTCATTCAAAGTTTATTTATTTATTTTGAGAGAAAAGGAGTACACAAGTAGGGGAGGGGCAGAGAAGGGAGAGAGAGAGAAGCCCAAACAGGCTTCACACTGTCAGCACAAAGCCCTACATGGGGCTCAAACCCATGAGCTATGAAATCATGACCTAAGGTGAAATGAAGAGTTAGGTGCTTAACTGACTGAGCCACCGAGGCACCCCTCAGTGATCTTTCTAAACAAGTCACTTCCTTGTTTGAAATTATTTGACTGTCCATCACTTAGACCTGCCTGCATGGGGTTCTTAATCTTGCCTGCACGTAAAAATCACTTAGAGAGCCCCACTGGCGAGGCACCACCTCAGAAATTCTGATTCTGAAAGGGCAGGTTTCCTAGGAAACAAAACTAGAACCCTCAGTCATACTTGAATTTCAAGTCAACAATAAATACTTTTATTATAAATGTGTCCCAAAATTTGCACTGATACTTACACTAAAAAAAAAAAGTGGATTAAACTAGGTATCTAGTATTTTTATTTGCAAAACCTGGCTCTTTGTTTGCATGTATCGTGAGAGAGATCAACCATAAGCATTTAAAAAAAATTTCCCCAATTCAGTCATGTGTACATCTAGGGTAGAAACCATTGGGCTTTAGGAAAAAAAAAAAAAAAAGGATAAAATATCTAAATGCCCTCTCCTGATGTAAAGGGTTGTACAGACTTTTTGGCCTCTGCCCCCTCTCCAATCTTAACTCCTCTCTCTCTACCCATACCCGCCCTCCTAACTGCCATGTACTTTATCACCATGTTTGTGTACATTCTGTCTCCAAAGCCTGGAATTTCCTATCTGGGCTGTTGGAATGCCCAGTCATCCTTTAAGACCCAAGTCTAACTTCCCTAGGTGAAGGGAATCGTACGGTCTGCCCTACATCTGCAGAATTCTGCATGCATGTCTGTTGTTCTGACTACTCCAGCCATTGACAATTGTATACGATGTCTACCCACTTGTTCCTAAGTGATGCATTAGTCCCTGTATGTGGAATATCTCAAATTCTCACTATTACAGTATAATCATTTGGTAACTTGTGAATTCACGTTAATAACTGACTTTGTTGCATGAAAATAGAACCTTTCCAGCAAATGTCAAATAGCAATTTTGAGCCGATGAAAATGTGTTACATTCTTAACTTTGGTGTATACTAAAGTCATATATTAAATATAACATATACTAGAATTGTACATTTTTTACCAAGATTCTCTTCTCTCCCTCCTACCTACCAGCCAACCAAACAAAACAAAACAGCTTAGACAAACACTCGCCTCCATGGCTTCAGCATCTAAAAACATGTTTATGTTTCTAATCTCCCCAGCTACAACTTCCTACCGGCACAGTTTTCAATAACATTTTTTGTGTCCTTTATTAACTTATGCAAAGCTTTTTTAAATCTAATTAAAATGTTAACATTTTGGATACTATGTATTTTGATATATTTTCCTTGTATCTAACAATGCTAACGTGTCTTATAGTGTAATTTCATTAATTTGGATTCTATCAATAATAATATGGGGATAGAGGTTTGTGTTGTGACTTGTCATAGCCACTGTTCATTTTGTCAAATAACTCTGTTTGGAGTTGGAAGCAGAGGGAGAAAGGTAGAAATGTCTGCTGTTTCATAGTCCTGGAAAACCTAAAAATAGATTTTCAGTGGAGTAATGGGGGGAAAAAGCCCAACTGAAGATGGAGGAGAGTCAGGTGGTCACCTTTATCCCAGATATGCTGTTCACATCCTCGTGTTCCATTTAGAAGGCAGGTGAAACTGTCAGAGCAGGATGGTGACTTTTCCTAGTTGAGATCTGAGATTTAAATTTTTCAAATTTTTTACTTATTTTTGAGAGAGAGAGAGACAGCATGAGCAGGGGAGGGTCAGAGAGAGAGAGAGGGAGTCACAGAATCTGAAACAGGCTCCAGGCTCTGAGCTGGCTGTCAGCACAGAGCCCCACGCGGGCCTTGAACCCACAAACCGTGAGATCATGACCCGAACCGAAGTATGACGCTTAACCAACTGAGCCACCGAGGTGCCCCGAGATCTGAGATTTAGAGCAGATCTACAGACAAAATTATTGATCTTTAATAAATGTTTTGTCCACGGCCATTTGACCTTCTAACATTTCCCACCAGTTTACAAAGCAAACCCAAGTTTGCAATGTGACCCAAAGCTTTGGTTGTATAGGTACAGTGTATTTCCACTGTTTGTCATGGGGAAATGACATTTTGCTTCATTAGGCTCCTCCCCTCTTTCATGTTTCCCTCTTTCCTTGAGTGGTGTATACATGGCCACTTCCCTCTATGGACTCTTAAGTAATCTCAGGCTTCTCGTGCTCGGTGTTAAGCCTTTCTAGTTTCATATGTTGGTTACATGCCTGCCTCCTCACTAGGTGGTTATCTCCGTAAACAGAGAGACTGCCATCTATTCAACTGGCAAGTACCATGCTTACCATAAGTCAAATTTTTAGGATGTTAATTTGTTCAAAAGTTGATAAATGACATTTGTTGGAATATAAACTACAATTAACAAATAGCCGCTACTAACTTGAAATAACAAATTAAAAAAAGTTACCTTTTAATCATGAGAATGTAAGACATTCAATGTAAACACCCTAACAAATTACTTAGCAAAACAAAACAAAACACAAAAAACAGCAATGCATACACTTAGTAGTAGTCAGAGCAGTAGCTGCGCACACAGAACCCTACAGGAATAGTGAGGATTTGACGTTCACTTTGCTTACAGAGGTCAGATTTGGGTCTTCAAGGATGACTGGCAGTACACCAAACAGATCAGAAAGGAAATCTTGGGTTTGGGAGACCTCGTGTGCGATGTCATGGAGATAAGAAAGTATATGGTGTTTAGGAGGTAGGTGTAGTAGAAGCTAGACTCAAAAAGGGTAGACTTAAAAAGGAAGATACGTAAATGGCCAACAGGCTCATGAAAAGGTGCTCAGCATCACTCGTTGTCAGGGAAATACAAAAACCACAATGAGATACTGCCTCATACCTGTTAGAATGGCTGTCTTTGAAACGACAATGAGTAGTGGTGAGGTTGTGGAGAAAAGGGATCCTCTCATGCACTGGTGGTGGCGGTGTGAATTGGTACAGCCACAGTGTGAAAACAGCATAGAGATTCTTCAGATTTAAAATAGAGCTACCATATTACCCAGCAATCCCACCTCTCTGTATATATCCAAAGGAAGTTGGGGAAAAAAAGATCTCAAAGAGAGACCTGCACGCCCATGCCCATTACATGTTCATCACAATAGCCAAGATATGGAAATAACGTAAGTGTCAACAGATGACTAGGAAGTGATATGAGGTATGACTGGATAAAGAGGATGTGGTAATATGTGCATATATGTATACACACACACACAATATGGAGTTGCAACACCATGGACCTTGAAGGTATTATGTGCAGTAAAATAAGTCAGACAAGTACTGTATTTTACTTGTATGTGAAATCTAATGAAGCCAAACTCCTTAGAAATAGAATAGTGGTTGTCAGAGGCTGGAGGGTGAAGGAAATGGGGAGATAGTTAAAGGATAAAAAATTCCAGCTTAAGAGGAGTAAGTTCTGGAGACCTAATGTACAGCATGGTGATTATAGTTAGTAATACCATACTATATATTTGAAAGTTACCAAGCCAGTAGATGTTAAATGTTCTCACCACAAAAAGGAAATGTGAATTATGGGATGGTGATGGAGTTAGCCAATGCCACAGTTAAAATTTTGCTATGTATAAATGTATCAAATCTATACATTATGCATGTTAAAATTATACAATGCTTTCGGCAATTATGTCTCAAAAAAAATATAAAGAAAAAAAGTTTCAGGGCCCAAACTCTAAAGAACATTTTTTTGCCATAATAAAGAGTTTAGATAATATTTTACTCAAAATTTTTCCTTTCAGCCAGTGGCTTCAACCCTGGCCGCACACTTAGCTGTGTTTATTCAGTAAACGATTAAATACTGATCTTTTTGTAGACTGAGAATTTATTTTCAGATGACTCATCTGCTGAATATCATGACTTATTTTAAGGTAAACCTTTTGGAATAATGATGATAAACATAATTTCTACTTATACAATCGTTTATACTTTTCAGAGCAAATAGTTTACAAAGAAAAAACAAGTAATTTGTTTTGATCCTCAGCACTTTTGTAAAATAGATAGGGGAAGTGTTACAATTACAAAAAGCAAAGTGAAATAACCTGCTTCTGTTTAGCAAGCAAGGGTACTGTTAACAAACCATCTCCTGCCTTGTTGCCTGCTCTTATCTACTGAACATGAAACTCTAATGCCAACAACACAGAACATTTTATTTTCTTAGACTTTAGTTTGAGAATTCCTTGAAGGGAAAACCCACATTTTGGGGGACACTTTCATGAGGATCCTTTTAAGATGAGCCTGAGACTCTTGAAGAACAGGCTAAAAACACTAGATGTGGTTTCTAAATTGTTGTCTAAAGTGAGTAGGGTCTGATGATTGCCAGGGCTTTGGTTTACTGAACAAAGGTATGTGGTTTCAGGGTAGAATTTTTATCTAGATGAGGATTTCTCTATGTAATAGAGGGGAAAGGCGCTCGAGGTAGGAGATTGTCATGTCTAGGAAGGAGGAGACAAGACCCAACAAGGCTTCACGTAGGAAGGAAAAACTGTCCCATCTCCTGACCAAAAAAAAAAAAAAAAAAAAAAAAAAAAAACAANAAAAAAAAGCTGAGAACAAGAGCTCTGCCTGTGGTTGGTAGCTTACACATGCATAATTAGAATCCTTCCCAAGTCATCTTTGCTTGTATACATTGCTTAGTAGGAACTGTGTGTGGAAGCTAAAAATGAGAGTGAGAGGGTACCTGGCATCTGGATGCTATAACACTGTCTTATAGATTAAGACAATTGACATAGAGTACAAAGACCATGCATTTTGAAACTAGACAAGCATAGTAGCCGTGTGATCAAGAAGACCTCTATTTCCTAAAGTGGGATAATGACGCCTAACACATAGGACCATTTCAAGGTCTCACGCAGTGGTATGTTATGTACAGAAGATAGAGGGGGTTTGGAACCTAATAGCATGTGATAAGCCAGGACTATCATTATTGACGCAGTTAAGCTATCTGAACTGACCAGTCATAGAAACTTCTGTACCGATGTCGAGAGATCCTTGGAGCCACAGCACACCCAGCTCTGGCCAAAATGACTCAGGCTAGGTTCAGTACAACTGTGTATTCTTATCTCTTTCCCCCTCCACCAATCTTTGTATGTGTTCTGCTCTTCTATTTTTAGATGAGGACTAAAATCTCATGCACCCTAAGGTTTTAAGATACAAGAGGCTTACAGGGTTCAATGATATCTCTCTGGGGGTTGAAAGAACACTTATAGGTGATGAAAGTAAAATGAATCTTTGATAGTGGAATGTCAGGCATCAAAAGTTGGGTCAGTGAGACTGAAGGAAACATCGTAAGCCCTTAAAATCATACCAAGCAGGTAGTCCTTCACTCTGCTTGTGCATGAAGTCTGCATGGTTCTATTGCTAAAATTACATTCAGAAAGTCTTATAGTCCTGTAGTCAATCTTCACACAGAATACATGTGCTTGGGGTGTGTGCCTTTCCAAGGTCTATGTGGCAGCAATAGTTTTAAGAAATATCGGTTTCCTAGTCTTCAACATCTACGTGTTCTTTTGTTTTGGGATGGGTCTGTGGCTGAAGCATTATCCTGGTTCTTTAATATCTCCTCTTTAAAAAGTCTCCTACTTTATAAAAGAAAAGCCTACCGCTCATCAGCCTGGCCCCATGGTGTAAAAAGCTCCATCAAACAAAATGAAGGGATCATTTTTAATACTGTTGTCTGGGAAGACTCCTGTAACCAAAGTGCTAAAAACTTAAGGTCTTTCTCTTCTTTAAACATATGCTTATTAAGAATGAAGGGTGACATTAGAAAGGGACCACTTGGCTCAAGGTGTTATATTCTAATTACATTGTAAAGTGGGTGGCAGAGGTTATATTTTCTTCCACGAATCTTTTCATTTTCCTTCACCAACTATTGTCAAAGAACGAGTGATTCTCATTAGAGAGCCCCACTGGAAGCAAAGCAAAGACAGAGACTGAAAAATATGGAGGGTCAGGAGGTAGCATATTTGTGGCAAATCTCCATGCCTTATATCTATCCTTATAACTACCTTATAACTACCTATTTACCTACCTCCCTATCTACCTGGCGTAGCTTAGAGCTAGAATTCAGAAGTCAGATGTTGTCACAGTGATACATAACATCTTTGGATTTAAAAATAACATCAGACCTTTTTTCTATCAAAAAGTCATTTTGATTTGATTGGTTAGACTAGCTATGCCCAGTAGGGTAAAGGGTGAACATTTTCCAAAAGTGGAATGAAGCAAATATTCAGCTCCAAGTTTTCACAAAAATGTATTCAAAGCATGATAAGATGAAAACATTTTATTTAAAAAAAACATACTGGCAAAAATGAATTAAAATGAACATTTTTATTTTCCCAACCTTTTCTGAGTGTATCAGGACTGAAAAAAAAAAAAGGTAGTTCAAAGTAAAGGAATAGCAGGGATAATTAACGGTTACTTGATCGATACTGGTAAAGCCTTCTTGGTATACTTCCCAGAAACTGAGGCAATGAATGTTTCTAATGACTAGGTGACAAAGTCTTTCACAAGGCAGGTTGTTTATAATTCTTTGCTTTCAGTGAAATTAAAGGAGTCAAGTTGTTAGCTGATAGAGCACTAGAAATAACTTTTGATAAGTATGTGATATTTTGGCATACAATTTTGTATTCAGAGGAATACCAAGAATAAGGTTACAACATTATAATAAAATTCCTTCTATTTCCTTCTACCTATGCAGATGAACAAGGTTTTCCAGTGTTCATAAGTGAGGAAAGAAATAACACTCTGGGGGCACTTGGTTGGCTCAGTCGGTTGAGCTTCTGACTTCGGCTCAGGTCATGATCTCACAGTCTGTGAGTTAGAGCCTCGCATCAGGCTCTGTGCCGACAGCTCAGAGCCTGGAGCCTGCTTCGGTTTCTTTGTCTCCCTCTCTCTATGCCTCTCCTCTGCTCGTGTTCTGTCTGTCTCTCTCTCTCAAAAATAAAATAAAACATTAACAAAAAAATAACACTCTGTTCCATTCTGACAGTGATATTCATTCATAAATACATGAATCAATTGAAAATGAAACAATGTCCGTCTTCTTAATAAATGTGTCTCCGATGAAGTTTATCACATATAAGCACTTATCCAGATTTATAACGTATTTCTGCCATCTTCATTTATTTACTAATACAGATATAATGACAACCAAATTAAAAAATATATATTTTTTACTGTAGAGCCATATACCAAAGGAAAAGAAATTATTTTAATTTGCACATATTTTTATTACAGAAAATTCACATAGAGCAATCAAAAAAACCCTCCAAGGATAGAAACATACACACACACACACACACACACACACACACGTATATACATATATTAGAATAGAACGTAGTGGGGAAATTAGAATAAACATACAACTTAAGGAGAAAAAAAGGAAAGCTGTAAAATATCCAATTGTTAAAGACCATTGCATTTATGGATTTAAGGAGATTATGGTAGATTAAAATCCCAACAGTGTTTACTGATTCTTTTGAAGTGTCGATATTCTCAGCAAACCAGAAATTTTACGCTCTTTGACAGTATAACTTGCTATGAAAAGTTTTAGATAGGAAGATACGAACTTAGAAATAGATTTTCACTATTATTTCAGGAATCGGGAAAGGAAAAAAAAAGAAAAAAGACTGTAAAGGGAAAGAGATAGTTGTGAAACAGATTTGTCTTTTCCTTTTTCCCATTAAGTGAGGTATTCTAGCTACAGGCAGGTCCACACCTAACTGTGCTTGTGAAAGCATGTGCAATACGCCTCCTGCTATAAGAATGTGCAATAAAAATAGGCTGGGTAGCCTATGTACCAGCACAGTTTCAGAGGTTCCGAAGTTGGATTAAAACCAAAATGGTTTCTTATATATTTATTTTACATTAAGATACAGATATTGCTGACCAGAATCTTAGTCCCCGAATGCTCGCTATTTAGAAAAAAGCACACACGGAGTCTTACGAAGATACTTCCCTTCCTGGTTCTCTTAGCATTTTTTTTTCCAGTGGATTACAATGAACATGATTAATACAAAGTTTAATGGGGATTTGGCCACAGTCCAAATATATACTAACCAAGGGGAACCTGGGATTTGACAATGTGCTGACTCCACAGAAAATCCCTTTGCTCCTATTAAGAATATTTGATTCAGGAGTAAAGGATGAACAGCTAAATTTTATCCAGATGTACTAGGAAATAGCATTTTCATGAATACAGAGGCAATTAGAAGTGGTCACCTATGAAGATTTTAAAGACCGCATCAAGATATAGCCTTGGCTAAAGACAGACTAATGAACCAAATGGCTGTAATTATTAGTATTCTTAAAAATAATAGCAGCCAACAGTTTTCTGGCCTTACATGTGCTTGTCTAAGTGCTTACCAGATGCTATTCTGAATACAGTGCTCAAATGAACTGAGGTAATACTCTCACACACACAAAATCTATGAGTCAGATTAATATCACTTTCATTTCACTGATGGGGAATCCAAGCCACCGAGAAGTTAAGAAACCTTCCAAATATCACCCAGCAAGTAAGCTGACAGAGCTGAGATTTGAAATCAGATTGTCTGGTTCTGGAGCCCTGAATTGAACCTCTCTACCACACATTAATTTATGGAAACTCTACTGTCATAGACAAAGAAATTTATGCTTTTCAAAGGTGGGTTTTTAAAAAATATGGCAAGGGCAGATGGAGGAGAGGGCTTAGGATAGTCTGGCCCTCTGCCTAGAATTAAACGTTCGCTAATTTTCTTTTGCTCTCTCCTGTTTCTAAGTACACTGCTATACACACTTATTTTATTATCATTATTTCTATCTGACATGCTGTGCAAGAACATCACGATTTAAAATATCTTAATAACAACCCAAAGAAAGGGACTTAAAAGTAATGTTTAGAAAGAAAACAGATGGCCACCAAGTGTGGATTCTAAATTCTTATATTTTTGTATGGGGAATAGTTGTGGTTGGTAAAAGGTTATGCTAATAAGCAAAATGTTCTTGTATTGTTATGAGCTTATTATTTAAAATCATTTCTGAGATTTGTGAAGTTGTTAAAATAGTAACCGAAGTGGATTCTGGCAGAATAAACTCTAAAGTCTTCCTGAGGAAGACTGTCTGATTTTGGTAGATCCTTGAGACTCCATTACAAACTCAGACAACACATTAAGTGTCCCCAATCGGCTGGAGTGGCCTGTCTCCAGTTAAGGTGTGTGTGCTGTTAGCTCATATCTGAAAATACCAAGGTTCTTGTGTAGAGCTGGACTCGACAATGAAGCTATTTTTAAATTCCTGTAAACTTCCTGGGGAAAAGCACGGTAGAGGGGGCCAGGAAACTTGAATACAGGATCCCAACTCTTGAGGCCTCTCTTGGTCACCTTTGAGCCCTGTCTTGTAATATCCTCAGTGCAGCCTCCCCTCCCCTCCCCCACCCCTTCAGACAGCTAGTTGGAGTCTCTGTCTCATTCAAGTTCATGCCCTATTTAAGAGCCCCCACTGTCCTTTTCTTCACCTTTCTGGATAACAACTGCTTCCTTCCTGTTTTAGCTGTGGAAATAGTAATTTTAGATTTAAAAAAAAAAAAAAAAGGTAAGTCATCTGTAAAACCCCCTACACAATTCTACAAAAAAGGATTTATTCCTGTTCCTGATCTGGCCTTGTTGGTGTTATCCTCCTAATCCAGCTGTAGTGAGGTAGTGTGCTGGCTACCTGCCACACGCAAAAGTCTACCTCGGGACATCCTGCTGAAAGCAAAAGGCCAATCTGGCCTGTTTCTCTGCAGCCGGACTGACAAGCCAATACCCTGAGGATAATGACAGCAGTATATGTATATATATTTAGAAATACACATACTCCGTGTGCTTATCTGTGTATACAAATGCACACACATATATAGTAACTGTGCCATATATATTGTGAACTGTGAGTCTATATAGACACATACATACATACACACACACACGCACTCAGATTCCAGATGTGCCATAAACTTCCTATTTCTAGTCTAATATGAAATGGATAGCCTCCAACCTTACTTTTTGTCCCTGTCAGTCTAAAAGGACACTGCTCATTCTTCAAGGTACTCTCAGAGCGTTACTCTATCCTTCTGTGTTGTATTGACTTGTTTTCGCTTTGGGAATCTTTCAAGCACTAACGCACCTTCTGATGTCCAAGTGGCAAGCATAATGTTAAACATCATGCCTTGTGTTTCTGGCTTACCCATTCACACGTCATTTTATTTTTATAAGCAAGGAAAGGAAATACCAATCTAAATAGATATCAGCATAAACCTTAAACTTCCAGACCTTACGGTTTAACGTGGATTTGCCTCTACTCTATAAATCACTGTCCTAGATTCTACCAAGTGGAGCTAAGCAAGCTATATCAATATTTTGTCTGACAACCCAGATGCAGTTTGGAAACAAGTGAAGGAAAAAAAAGGTTACAAGTCCTGGAGATTCTTGGACGTTTCTCTAAATCTCCTATGCAATTAGAGAACGCAAATTTGGATGAAGTTTAACAGATTAAAAAGAGAATTGTAATGAAGCCAGGATTTCCTCTTGAAGAATTTTTATTCAAAAAGTGTCTGGGATAACTGCGCTAAGGCAGCAATGTGTACTTTAAACGAAAACATAGTGGGAAGCAAAAGGTTAGGGCCAGAAAAATGGAGAGCGTCTAAAGTACATCTTTCTGGATTAAAAGAGTAGTTACGTGTGTAAATATATATTGTAAATACTTTAAATACCAAAATAAGTCAATTGAATAACTTTGAACATATTATGTGGCCCCAAAACTGTGCAGCTCAACATTATCTTATTTAAAGTTAGCAACTCTTTCTATTTGAGACTATAATGATGATGAGTCATTTTGTTCTGGAGTTTTTCATCTAGAAATAATTTGCAACAGAATTCTGGCTTTACTGAATGACGCACGCCACTTGAATCTCCTCCATGGGCCCTGTTTTTTATTTCAGTGACAAAATGAAAGCACACAGGTTATTATGAATGGACTTGCATTCAAATACCATTTAAGGTCAATGTGCACAGCACAGTTTGGGACAAAACCAAAGTCAGACATTCTATTTTAGGGAGAAAAACATGAAGCAATTTGAGAAATTGAGCAATTAAGAATGAAAATAGAAATAAGTGCCCATCTGTGAGTACAGTAGAAATGCAAACTACAAGGACGATCAAGAGGGAGTCGGGGAATCGTGGAGGATGTGAGGCTTTGATTTAGAAATGCTATCCTAATGACTGCCCTCCTGCACTATGGTGATTGTCTGTGTAACGGAAAGTCTCTAATCATATACAGTGAACTAAGTTCAGAGCTCCAATGCGAGGCTGTATGTTTGCTCCCCTGGAGGGCATTTCTGACCCTCCAACAGAGGCAATCATTCCCTCCCTGGTACTATTTTTGTGCTTTATGCATACATCCATTGCTGTACTGATCACCCTCTGTTGTAATTTTATTGTTTACATGGTGTTTTCCTGTATTTGACCGTGAACCCCTTGAGGGTAGAAACTGAATCTTAGTACCGTGTTTTACTCAAAATAGATGTTTTCTGGATTGATGTATGGTTGACAAATGGTCACCACATCAAGCTGAATGCTTGACACTAAGACTGAAAATACTGAGACATTTCATATTAGCTTTTTCACTATGGCTTCACTCAATTACCTTTCCCTTCAAGTGGGGTTGAGAGTAATGATTCTGAATAACATTTACTTAAAAAGTTCCATTTTCCCTTTAAGGTAAGGAGTAAAAATTCAGAATGACATTTCTCAATAACTTTTTTTTAAAATATTACTACATAGGGCATTATGAAACAATTTAGACGGTTTTATACTCCTTTTCAGAATAAATTCTTACAATGAGATGAGGGCCCACCAGGGAACGTTCCTGGCCATGTAAGAGCATTTCGTGACCTCCTAAATAGATTTCAGATACCTTGTACGGGCACCTGAACCCCAGACTGTATGAGTAATATTTAGACTGTATCATATATTTTTTCTCATTCCATATTAATAGTTTATTTATGATATCCATTATAGTTAAAAAATCTTCTGATTTCCAACCAAAACTGCAAAAAACATTTTCACTAGTCTTGGGGGACTGACCTTGAAGTGGTACATAGAGTAAGGACTATAGGGGCGCCTGGGTGGCTCACTTGGTTAAGCGTCTGACTTTGGCTCAGGTCATGATCTCACGGTTCGTGGGTTTGAGCCCCGCGTCAGGCTCTGTGCTGACAGCCGGCTCAGAGCCTGGATCCTGCTTCAGATTCTGTGTCTCCCTCTCTCTTACCCTCCCCTCCTCACGCTGTCTCTCTCTCTCTCTCTCTCTCTCTCTCAGAAATAAATAAAACATTAAAAAAATTTAAAAAGAGTATTATAGCATTAAAGAACTGGATTTTGACTTGATTTTTTTAACTTAAAGTAGCTGAATGATTTTTAGACTATTTGCAATATCCATGTAAAGTGTACTTTTATTTACATTACACTATTTATAGAATATTCCTCTCCAGTTCTCTTTTATATTTGCTGCAAAGTGAAAAAGTAGAAGGTAAGCATTTTACTTTTAATATCATGGACTTTCATTATGATTGCAATCGCCGCTGATCAGAACAAATATTTCATTCCTATTTATCAAAGAACTGTGGTTCACCCAAAGTTACACAGTAGCTAGCTGCAAAATTAATGAGATCCAAAGTCTTCCTTTCAACCAAATATCCCTATATGGGTCATTTGACCTTCAACGATGATTGATGACTTTATAATGAAATCTGCATTAGAATTTTTTGAGATTATTTCTAAATAGAAAAAAAAATTTAAGTTGGGAATCAGAAGTTTATTAGGTTTTCAACACTGCCCACCAGTGTTATACTGCGTTCTTATTTCCTATATAGTTATTTCAGGTTTCTACTACTTTCCTTGAGCCCGTACTCCCTAACCTCTCTCATTAAAGAAGGTACTCAGCTTCTACTTCTGCCAGGCTTATGGGCATCTTATTAGCGTCACCTCTCCTCTCCTCCTTTTTTTTTTTTTTTTAATGTTTATTCATTTAGAGAGAGAAGGAGAGTATGCACATGCATGCGGTGGGCGGGGCGGGGGAGAAGCAGAGAGAGAAAGGGAAACAGAGAATCCCAAGCAGGCTCTGCACCATCAGCACAGAGCCTGATGCGGGGCTCAAACCCATGAACGGTGTGATCCTGGCCTGAGCTGAAATCAAGAGTTGGATGCTTAACTGATTGAACCACCCAGTTGCCCCTCTCCTATCCTGATGGAAGAAGATTCTATCCTCTTACTCAGGGCAGAGGTAGCTAGTTACACTGCAGATCACATGCTTGCCCCACCCCAGTCTCTAACTCTCAGAGACGTCTCTCTGTCATAGAGCATACTGGACATTTATCTTCAGCCTCAACCTTTCCACCAGCATATTGATTATTGATGTGTTTATGTCTTTCTAACTTTAAAAAGTCCTCCACCTCCTGCATTACCCCTGTACTTACCTTCATAGTTAAGGTATGTAAAAGATTAGTGTGTGTCACTTGACCTGCATTACCTTCTATTTATTCCTGAGACACACTGGGGTGTGATTTCTGATGCTCTTGGTTNACTTTTCCCTATCTGACTAGGCTTGAATTGGAGAAAACTAGTCACTCAGGTCTCGGAAATGGTGCTGGCTGTGGCTTTCATGAACAGGATTCTCCTCTCCCCATTTTCTTTGTTTCCTATTTCTCTAGCTCTTCCTTTTCCATACATCTTAGGATACCCTCTGCTCACATTTTATCTATTCTTCCATCCCTGATTTTCTTTTTCTCTTCTCATCTATAAGTCAGTTTTCAATGACTCATCCACTTCTTATTCCAGAGTTTCATAAAATAATTGATTCCACAAATATATTTATACACAAGAGCAGACAAATGGGCTTCAGATCTGTACCCCTAGTCTTGGCCTCTTTTCTGACCTCTGAACCAATATTCCCAGCAAAGTTATCCTATTTCACAATACTAGAAAAAGGTCCTACAGGCACTTCAAGTTAGTGATCCCTTGATAAATGAAGGCACAGAATAGGAATCAGGAATTGATTACCAGAGAAATTATTGAACTTCCCCTGAGTCTTTTCAGGAATTGTGGAAGACTCAGAATCACAGAAAAAAAAAAAAAAAAAAAAAAAAA